>NW_027077796.1:0-300000 GCF_963930625.1 Muntiacus reevesi
CTGTCACTCACGTGGGAATCACTTCAGAATAACGTGGGAGTCACATGGGAATCACGTGGGAATCACGTGGGAATCACGTGGGAATCACGTGGGAATCACATCTCAATCACGTGGGAATCACGTGGGAATCACCAGTCACTCACTTGTGAATCACTTGGGAATCACGTGGGAGTCACGTGGGAATCACGTGGGAATCACGTGTCAATCATGTGAGAATCAGGTGGCAATCAGTTGACAATCACGTGGGAATCACGTGGGAATCACATGGGAATCACATATCAATCACGTGGGAATCATGTGGGAATGACGTAGGAATCACCTGTCACTCACGTGGGAATCTTGGGAATCACGTGGGAGTCACGTGGGAATCACGTGGGAATCACGTGTCAATCACGTGGGAATCAGGTGGGAATCCGGTGACAATCACGAGGGAATCACATGGGAATCACGTGGGAATCACGTGGGAATCACTGGGAATCACGTGGGAATCACATCTCAATATCGTGGGAATCACGTGTCAGTCAAGTGGGAATCAGGTGGGAATCAGGTGACAATCACGTGGGAATCACGTGGGAATCATGTGTCAATCATGTGGGAGTCATGTGGGAATCACGTGGGAATCACCTGTCAATCACGTGGGCGTCACGTTGTCATCAAGTGGGAATCACGTGGGAATCACGTGTCAATCACATGGGTATCACGTGGGAATCACGTGGGAATCATGTGTCAATCACGTGGGAATCACGTGGGAATCACGTGGGAATCACTTGTCAATTACGTGGGAATCACGTGTTAATCACATGGGAATCGCGTGTCAATCACGTGGGAATCACGTGGTAATCACGTGTCAAAAACGTGGGCATCACATGGGCATCATGTGTGAATCATTTGAGAATCACGTGGGGATCACGTGTCAATCACGTGGGAATCACTAGGTAATCACGTGGGAATCACATGAGATTCAAGTGTCAATCACGTGTCAATAACGTGTCAATCAGGTGGATATCACGTGGGAATCACGTGGGAATCCCATGTCAATCACGTGGTAATCACGTGGGAATCAAGTGTCAATCGCGTGGGAATCATGCGGGAATCACATGGGTATCACGTGTGAATCACGTGGGAATCACCTGGGAATCACGTGTCAATCAGTGGGAATCACGTGGGAATCACGTGTGAAAAACGTGGGAATCACGTGGTGATCACGTGGGAATCACGTGTCAATCATGTGGGAATCACGTGGGAATCACGTGTCAATCACTAGGGAATCAACTGGGAATCACGCTGGAATCACGTGTCAATCACGAGGGAATCACATGGGAAACAGGTGGGAGTCACGTGCCAATCACGTGTCAAACACGGGGGAATCACGTGGGAATCACGTGTCAATCACGTCGGAATCACGTGGGAATCACGTGTCAATTACGTGGGTATCACGTGGGAATCACATGGGAATCATATGACAATCACGTGGAAATCACTTGGGAATCACGTGGGAATCACCTGTCAATAACGTGGGAATCATGTGGGAATCACGTGTCAATCACGAGGGAATCATATAGGAATCACGTGGGAATCACTTGGGAATCACGTGGGAATCACGTGTCATTCACGTGGGTATCACGTGGGAATCACATGGGAATCACGTGGGAATCACCTGTCAATCACGTGGGAATCTCATGGGAATTACGTGGGAATCACCTGTCAATCACGTGGGAATCACTTGGGAATCACGTGGGAGTCACGTGGGTATCACCTGGGAATCACGTGTCAATAACGTGGGAATCAGGAGGGAATCACGTGGGAATCACGTGGGAATCACGTGCGAATCACGTGGGAATCATGTATCAATCACGTGGGCATCACGTAGTAATCACGTGGGAAACACGTGGGAATCACGTGGGAATCACGTGGGAAACACGTGTCAATCACGTGGGAATCACGTGGGAGTCACTTGGGAATCACGGGGGAATCACCTGTCAATCACGTGGGCATCACGTAGCCATCACGTGGGAAACACGTGGGAATCAGGTGGGAATCACGTGTCAATCACGTGGGAATCACGTGGGAGTCACGTGGGAATCACGTGGGAATCACCTGTCAATCACGTGGGCATCACGTAGTCAACAGGTGGGAAACACGTGGTAATCACGTGGGAATCCCGTGTCAATCACGTGGGTATTATGTGGGAATCACTTGGGAATCATATGACAATCACGTGGAAATCACTTGGGAATCACGTGGGCATCAAGTTGGCATCACGTGGCAATCATGTGGGAATCACGTGTCAATCACTTGGGAATCACGTGGGAATCACGTGGGAAACACGTGGTAATCACGTGTCAATCACGTGGGTAACACGTGGGAATCACGTGGAAATCACTTGATAATCACGTGGGAATCATGTGGGAATCACCTGTCAATCACGTGGGAATCTCGTGGGAATCACGTGGGAATCTCTTGTCAATCACGGCGGAACCCGGGGGAGTCATGTGGGAATCACGTGGGAATCACGTGTCAATCACGTGGGAATCACGTGGGAATCAATTGTCAATCACGTGAGAATCACGTGGTAATCACATGTCAATCACGTCGGAATCACGTGGGAATCACGTGTCAATTACGTGGGTATCACGTGGGAATCACGTGGGAATCATATGACAATCACGTGGAAATCACTTGGGAATCACGTGGGAATCACCTGTCAATCACGTGGGAATCATGTGGGAATCACATATCAATCACGAGGGAATCACGTGGGAATCACGTGGGAATCACTTGGGAATCACGTGGGAATCACGTGTCATTCACGTGGGAATCACGTGGGAATCACATGGGAATCACGTGGGAATTACCTGTCAATCACGTGGGAATCTCATGGGAATCACGTGGGAATCACCTGTCAATCATGTGGGAATCACTTGGGAATCACGTGGGAGTCACGTGGGTATCACCTGGGAATCTGGTGTCAATAACGTGGGAATCAGGAGGGAATCACGTGGGAATCACGTGGGAATCACGTGCGAATCACGTGGGAATCATCCATCAATCACGTGGGCATCACGTAGTCATCACGTGGGAAACACGTGGAAATCACGTGGGAATCACGTGGGAATCACGTGTCAATCACGTGGGAATCACGTGGGAGTCACGTGGAAATCACGTGGGAATCACCTGTCAATCACGTGGGCATCACGTAGCCATCACGTGGGAAACACGTGGGAATCAGGTGGGAATCACGTGTCAATCACGTGGGAATCACGTGGGAGTCACGTGGGAATCACGTGGGAATCACCTGTCAATCACGTGGGAATCACGTGTCAATCACGTGGGAATCACGTGTCAGTCACGTGAGAATCACATGGGAATCACCTGGGAATCACGTGTCAATCACGTGGGAATCACTTGTTAATCACGTGAGAATCACGTGGGAAGAACGTGGTAATCAAATATCAATCACGTGGGAATCACGTCGGAATCACGTGGGAAACACGTGGGAATCACGTGTTAATCACGTGGGAATCGCGTGTCAATCACGTGGGAATCACGTCGGAATCACATGGGAATCAAGTAGGAATCACGTGTCAGTCACGTGAGAATCACTTGAGAATCCCGTGGGAATCACGTGTCCCATCCAGCCTTCCAGCCAGCATCCCAGCCTCCCAGCCTCCCAGTCAGCCAGCCAGCCAGCCAGCCAGCCTAGCAGCCAGCCTCCCAGCCAGGCTCCCAGCCTCCCAGGCTCCCAGCCTCCCAGCCTCCCAGCCAGCCTCCCAGCCTCCCAGCCTCCCAGCCAGCCTCCCAGCCTCCCAGCCAGCCTCCCAGCCTCCCAGGCTCCCTGCCTCCCAGCCTCCTGGCCAGCCTCCCAGCCAGCCTCCCAGCCAGCCAGCCAGACTCCCAGGCACTCAGCCAGCCAGCCAGCCAGCCAGCCAGCCAGCCAGCCATCCAGACTCCCAGCCAGCCAGCCAGCCAGCCAGCCCGCCAGCCAGCCAGCCTCCCAGCCAGCCTCCCAGCCAGCCTCCCAGCCAGCCAGCCTCCCAGGCAGCCTGCCAGCCAGCCACCCAGCCAGCCTCCCAGCCAGCCTCCCAGCCAGCCTCCCAGCCTCCCAGCCTCCCAGCCTCCCATCCAGCCTCCCAGCCTCCCAGCCTCCCAGCCTCCCAGGCTCCCAGCCAGTCTCCCAGCCTCCCAGCCAGCCTCCCAGCCTCCCAGACTCCCAGCCTCCCAGCCTCCCATCCAGCCTTCCAGACAGCATCCCAGCCTCCCAGCCTCCAAGCCAGCCAGACAGCCAGGCAGCCAGCCTAGCAGCCAGCCTCCCAGCCAGGCTCCCAGCCTTCCCAGCCTCCCAGCCTCCCAGCCTCCCAGCCTCCCAGCCAGTCTCCCAGCCTAGCAGCCAGCCTCCCAACCAGGCTCCCAGCCTCCCAGCCTCCCAGCAGCCCAGCCTCCCAGCCAGCCTCCCAGCCTCCCAGCCTCCCAGCCAGCCTCCCAGCCAGCCTCCCAGCCTCCCAGCCTCCCAGCCTCCCAGCCAGCCTCCCAGCCAGCCTCCCAGCCAGCCTCCCAGCCTCCCAGCCAGCCTCCTAGACTCCTAGACTCCCAGCCTCCCAGCCTCCCAGTCTTCCAGCCTCCAAGCCAGCCAGCCAGCCTCCCAGCCAGCCAGCCTCACAGCCAGCCAGCCCACCAGCCAGCCAGCCAGCCAGCCAACTTCCCAGCCGGCCTCCCAGCCAGCCTCCCAGCCTCTCAACCTCCCAGCGTCCCAGGCTCACAGGCTTCCAGCAAGCCTCCCAGCCAGTCTCCGAGCCTCCCAGCCTCTCAGCCAGCCTCCCAGCCAGCCTCCCATTCTCCCAGCCTCCAAGCCAGCCAGCCAACCAGCCAGCGAGCCTGCCAGCCTCACAGCCAGCCTCCCAGCCAGGCTCCCAGCCTCCCATCCTCCCAGCCTCCCAGCCTCCCAGCCAGCCTCCCAGCCTCCAAGACTCCCAGCCTCCCAGCCTCCCAGCCAGCCTCCCAACCTCCCAGCCTCCCAGCCAGACTCCCGGCCTCCCAGCCGGACTCCCAGCCTCCCAGCCTCCCAGCCAGTGCCAGCCAGCGAGCCAGCCTGTTCAAGCTGGTTCCAGCCGGTTCCATCCGGTTCCAGCCGGTTCTAGCTGGTTCTAGCCAGTACCAGTCGGTTCCAGCCGCTTCCAGCCGGTTCCAGCCGGTTCCAGCCGGTTCCAGCCGGTTCCAGCCGGTTCCAGCCAGTTCCAGCCGGTTCCAGCCGGTTCAAGCCGGTTCTAGCCGGTTCCAGCTGGTTCAGGGAGGTTCCAGCCGGTTCCAGCCGGAAAAAACCGGTTCAAGCCGGTTCCAGACGGTTCCAGCCGGTTCACACCGGTTCCAGCCGGTTGAAACCGGTTCCAGCCGGTTCCAGCCGGTTCCAGCCGGAAAAAACCGGTTCCAGCCGGTTCCAGCCGGTTCAAACCGGTTCAAACCGGTTCCAGCCGGTTCCAGCCGGTTCAAACCGGTTCAAACCGGTTCCAGCCGGTTCCAGCCGGTTCCAGCCGTTTCAAAACGGTTCCAGCCGGTTCCAGCCGGTTCAAACCGGTTCCAGCCGGTTCCAGGCGGAAAAAACCGGTTCCAGCCGGAAAAAACCGGTTCCAGCCGGTTCCAGCCGGTTCAAACCGATTCCAGCCGGTTCAAACCGGTTCCAGCCGGTTCCAGCCGGAAAAAACCGGTTCCAGCCGGTTCGAGCCGGTTCCAGCTGGAAAAAACCGGTTCCAGCCGGTTCCAGCCGGTTCCAGCCGGTTCCAGCCGGTTCTAGTCCTTTGCAGCCGGTTCAAACCGGTTCCAGCCGGTTCCAGCCGGTTCCAGCAGGTTCAAACCAGTTCCAGGCGTTTCCAGCCGGGTCAAGTCGGTTCCAGCCGGTTCCAGCCGGTTCCTGCCGCTTCCAGGTGGTCCAGCCGGTCCAGCCAACCAGCCAGCCATCCTCTCAGCCAGCCTCCCAGCCAGCCAGCCAGACTCCCAAGCAGTCATCCAGCCAGCCAGCCAGCCAGCCAGCCAGACACCCAGCCTGCCAGCCAGCCAGCAAGCCCGCCAGCCAGCCAGGCTCCCAGCCAGCCTCCCAGCCAGCCTCCTAGCCAGCCAGCCAGCCTCCCAGCCAGCCAGCCTCCCAGCCAGCCTGCCAGCCAGCCTCCCAGGCAGCCTCCCAACCAGCCTCCCAGCCTCCCAGCCTCCCAGGCTCTCAGCCTCCCAGCCAGCCTCCTAGACTCCTAGACTCCCAGCCTCCCAGCCTCCCAGCCTTCCAGCCTCCAAACCAGCCAGCCAGCCTCCCAGAAAGCCAGCCTCCCACCCAGCCAGCCCACCAGCCAGCCAGCCTCCCAGCCAGTCTCCCAGCCTCCCAGCCTCCCAGCCTCCCAGCCTCCCAGCCTCCCAACCAGCATCCCAGACTCCCAGCCTCCCAGCCAGCCTCCCAGCCAGCCTCCCAGCCAGCCTCCCAGCCTCCCAGCCTCCCAGCGTCCCAGCCTCCCAGCCTCCCAGCCAGCCTCCCAGCCAGCCTCCCAACCTCCCAGCCTCCCAGCTAGCCTCCATGCCAGCCTCCCAGCCACCCAGCCTCCCAGCCAGCCAGCAAGCCAGCCAGCCAGTCAGCCTCCCATGCAGCATCACAGCCAGGCTCCCATCCTCCAAGCCTCCCAGCCAGCCAGCCAACCAGCTAGCGAGCCAGCCAGCCCCACAGCCAGCCTCCCATCCTCCCAGCCTCCCAGCCAGCCTCCCAGCCTCCAGGACTCCCAGCCTCCCAGCCTCCCAGCCAGCCTCCCAGCCTGCCAGCCTCCCAGCCAGTGCCAGCCAGGGAGCCAGCCTGTTCCAGCCGGTTCCAGTCGGTTCCATTCGGTTCCAGCCGATTCTAGCCGGTTCGAGCCGGTACCAGCCGGTTCCAGCCGATTCCAGCCAGTTCCAGGCGGAAAAAACCGGTTCCAGCCGGTTCCAGCCGGTACAAACCGGTTCCAGCCTGTTCCAGCCGGTACAAACCGGTTCCAGCCGGTTCCAGCCGGTTCCAGCCGGAAAAAACCGGTTCCAGCTGAAAAAAACCGGTTCAGGCGGTTCCAGCCGGTTCCAGCCGGTTCAAGCCGGTTCCAGCCGGTTCCAGCCGGTTCCAGCCGGTTCCGGCCAGATCCAGCCGGTTCAAACCGGTTCCAGCCTGATCCAGCCGGTTCAAACCGGTTCAAACCGCTTCTAGCCGGTTCTAGCCGGTTCAAACCGGTTCCAGCCGGTTCTAGCCGGTTCCAGCCGGTTCCAGCCGGTTCTAGCCGGTTCCAGCCGGTTCTAGCCGGTTCAAACCGGTTCCAGCCGGTTCCAGCCGGTTCCAGCCGGTTCCAGGCGGTTCAAGCCGGTTCAAGCCGGTTCTAGCCTGTTCCAGCCGGTTCTAGCCGGTTCCAGCCTAATCCAGCCGGTTCAAACCGGTTCCAGCCTGATCCAGCCGGTTCAAACCGGTTCAGGCCGGTTCCAGCTGGTTCAAACCGGTTCCAGCCGGTTCCAGGCGGTTCAAGCCGGTTCAAGCACGTTCTAGCCGTTTCCAGACGGTTCAAGCCGGTTCAAGCCGGTTCTAGCTGGTTCAAAACGGTTCAAACCGGTTCCAGCCGGTTCCAGCCGGTTCCAGCCGGTTCCAACAGGTTCCAGCCGGTTCAAACCAGTTCCAGCCGGTTCCAACCGGTTCCAGCCGGTTCGAACCGGATCAAACCGGTTCCAGCCGGTTCAAACCGGTTCAAACCGGTTCCAGCCGGTTCCAGCCGGTTCCAGCCCGTTCAAAACGGTTCCAGCCGGTTCCAGCCGGTTCAAACCGGTTCCAGCCGGTTCCAGCCGGAAAAAACCGGTTCCAGCCGGTTCCAGCCGGAAAAAACAGATTCCAGCCAGTTCCAGCCGGTTCCAGCTGGAAATAACCGGTTCCAGCCGTTTCCAGCCGGTTCCAGCCGGTTCCAGCTGGTTCTAGTCCGTTGCAGCCGCTTCAAACCGGTTCCAGCCGGTTCCAGCCGGTTCCAGCCGGTTCAAACCGGTTCCAGCCGGTTCCAGCCGGGTCAAGTCAGTTCCAGCCGGTTCCAGCCGGTTCCAGCCGCTTCCAGGTGGTCCAGCCGGTCCAGCCAACCAGCCAGCCATCCTCTCAGCCAGCCTCCCAGCCAGCCAGCCAGACTCCCAGGCAGTCATCCAGCAAGCCAGCCAGCCCGCCAGCCAGCCAGGCTCCCAGCCAGCCTCCCAGCCAGCCTCCTAGCCAGACCGCCAGCCTCCCAGCCAGCCAGCCTCCCAGCCAGCCAGCCTCCCAGCCAGCCAGCCTCCCAGCCAGCCTGCCAGCCAGCCTCCCAGGCAGCCTCCCAGCCAGCCTCCAAGCCTCCCAGCCTCCCAGCCTCCCAGTCTCCCAGGCTCTCAGCCTCCCAGCCAGCCTCCTAGACTCCTAGACTCCCAGCCTCCCAGCCTCCCAGCCTTGCAGCCTCCAAGCCAGCCAGCCAGCCTCCCAGCCAGACACCCCACCAGCCAGCCAGCCTCCCAGCCAGTCTCCCAGCCTCCAGCCTCCCAGCCTCCCAGCCTCCCAACCAGCCTCCCAGCCTCCCAGGCTCCCATCCAGCCTGCCAGCCAGCCAGCCAGCCTCCCAGCCAGCCTCCCAGCCTCCCAGCCTCCCAGCCTCCCAGCCTCCCAGCCTCCCAGCCAGTGCCAGCCAGGGAGCCAGCCTGTTACTGCCGGTTCCAGTCGGTTCCATCCGGTTCCAGCCATTTCTAGTCGGTTTGGCTGGTACCAGCCGGTTCCAGCAGGTTCCAGCCAGTTCCAGCCGGAAAAAACCGGTTCCAGCCGGTTCCAGCCGGTTCAAAACGGCTCCAGCCGGTTCCAGCCGGTTCCAGTCGGTTCTAGCCGGTTCCAGCCGGTTCAATCCGGTTCCAGCCGGTTCCAGCCGGTTCAAACCGGTTCCACCCGGTTCCAGCCGGAAAAAACCGGTTCCAGCCGGTTCCAGCCAGAAAAAACCGGTTCCAGCCGGTTCCAGCCGGTTATAGCCAGTTCCAGCCGGTTCAAACCGGTTCCAGCCGGTTCCAGCCGGTTTAAACCGGTTCCAGCCGGTTCCAGCCGGAAAAAACCGGTTCCAGCCGGTTCCAGCCGGTTCCAGCCGGAAAAAACCGGTTCCAGCCGGTTCCAGCCGGTTCCAGCCGGTTCTAGCCCGTTCCAGCCGGTTCAAACCGGTTCCAGCCGGTTCCAGCCGGTTCAAACCGGTTTCAGCTGGTTCCAGCTGGTTCAAACCGGTTCCAGCCGTTTCCAGCCGGTTCCAGCAGGTTCAAACCGGTTCCAGCCGGGTCAAGTAGGTCCCAACCGGTTCCATCCGCTTCCAGGTGGTCCAGCCAGTCCAGCCAACCAGCCAGCCATCCTCTCAGCCAGCCTCTCAGCCAGCCAGCCAGACTCCCAGGCAGTCATCCAGCCAGCCAGCTAGCCAGCCAGCCAGACTCCCAGCCAGCCAGCCAGCCAGCCAGCCCGCCAGCCAGCCAGGCTCCCAGCCAGCCTCCCAGCCAGCCTCCTAGCCAGCCAGCCAACCTCCCAGCCAACCAGCCTCCCAGCCAGCCCGCCAGCCAGCCAGGCTCCCAGCCAGCCTCCCAGCCAGCCTTCTAGCCAGCCAGCCAGCCTCCCAGCCAACCAGCCTCCCAGGCAGCCTCCCAACCAGCCTCCCAGCCTCCCAGCCTCCCAGGCTCTCAGCCTCCCAGCCAGCCTCCTAGACTCCTAGCCTCCCAGCCTCCCAGCCTCCCAGCCTTCCAGCCTCCAAGCCAGCCAGCCAGCCTCCCAGACAGCCAGCCCACCAGCCAGCCAGCCTCCCAGCCAGTCTCCCAGCCTCCCAGCCTCCCAGCCTCCCAGCCTCCCAGCCTCCCAACCAGCCTCCAAGCCTCCCAGCCTCCCAGCCAGCCTCCCAGCCAGCCTCCCAGCCTCCCAGCCTCCCAGCATCCCAGCCTCCCAGCCTCCCAGCCAGCCTCCGTGCCAGCCTCCCAGCCTCCCAGCCTCCCAGCTAGCCTCCATGCCAGCCTCCCAGCCACCCAGCCTCCCAGCCAGCCAGCAAGCCAGCCAGCCAGTCAGCCTCCCAGGCAGCATCACAGCCAGGCTCCCATCCTCCCAGCCTCCCAGCCAGCCAGCCAACCAGCTAGCGAGCCAGCCAGCCTCACAGCCAGCCTCCCAGCCAGGCTCCCAGACTCCCATCCTCACAGCCTCCCAGCCTGCCATCCTCCGAGCCAGTGCCAGCCAGGGAGCCAGCCTGTTCCAGCCGGTTCCAGTCGGTTCCATTCGGTTCCAGCCGATTCTAGCCGGTTCGAGCTGGTACCAGCCGGTTCCAGCCAGTTCCAGCCGGAAAAAACCGGTTCCAGGCGGTTCCAGCCGGTTCAAAACAGTTCCAGCCTCTTCCAGCCGGTTCCAGCCGGTTCTAGCCGGTTCCAGCCGGAATAAAACGGTTCCAGCCGGTTCCAGCCGGTTCCAGCCGGAAAAAACCGGTTCCAGCCGGTTCCAGCCGGTTCAATCCGGTTCTAGCCGGTTCCAGCTGGTTCAAGCCGGTTCTGGCCGGTTCCAGCCGGAAAAATCCGGTTCAAGCCGGTTCCAGACGGTTCCAGCCGGGTCACACCGGTTCCAGCCGGTTGAAACCGGTTCCAGCCGGTTCCAGCCGGAAAAAACCGGTTCCAGCCGGTTCCAGCCGGTTCCAGCCGGTTCTAGCCGGTTCCAGCCGGTTCAAGCCGGTTCTAGCCGGTTCCAGCCGGAAAAAACCGGTTCCAGCCGGTTCAAGCCGGTTCTAGCCGGTTCCAGCCGGTTCAAACCGGTTCCAGCCGCTTCCAGCCGGTTCCAGGCGGTTCTAGCCGGTTCCAGCCGGTTCAAACCGGTTCCAGTCGGATCAAACCGATTCCAGCCGGTTCAAGACGGTTCCAGCCGGTACAAAACGGTTCCAGCCGGTTCCTGCCGTTTCAAACCGGTTCCAGCCGGTTCCAGCCGGTTCCAGCCGGTACAAACCGGTTCCAGGCGGTTCAAGACGTTTCAAGCCGGTTCCAGCCTGTTCCAGCCGGTTCCAGCCAGTTCAAGCTGGTTTCAGCCGGTTTCAGGCGGTTCCAGCCGGTTCCAGCTGGGTCAAGCCGTTTCCAGCCAGTTCCAGCCGGTTCCAGCCTGTTCCAGCCGGTTTCAGCCGTTTCAAACCGGTTCAAGCCGGTTCCAGCCGGTTCCAGCCGGTTCCAGCGGGAACAAAACGGTTCCAGCCGGTTCTAGCCGGTTCCAGCCTGTTCCAGCCGGTTCCAGCCGGTTCAAGCTGGTTCCAGCCGGTTTCCGGCGGTTCCAGCTGGTTCCAGCCTTGTCAAGCCGATTCCACACGGTTCCAGGTGGCCAGCCGGTCCAGCCAACCAGCCAGCCATCCTCCCAGCCAGCCTCCCAGCCAGCCAGCCAGACTCCCAGGCACTCAGCCAGCCAGCCAGCCAGCCAGCCAGCCAGCCCGCCAGCCAGCCAGCCTCCCAGCCAGCCTCCCAGCCAGCCTCCCAGCCAGCCTCCCAGCCAGCCAGCCTCCCAGCCAGCCTCCCAGCCTCCCAGCCTCCCTGCCTCCCAGCCTCCCGGCCAGCCTCCCAGCCAGCCTCCCTGCCAGCCTCCCAGCCACCCAGCCAGCCTCCTAGACTCCTAGCCTCCCAGACTCCCAGCCTTCCAGCCTCCAAGCCAGCCAGGCAGCCTCCGAGCCAGCCAGCCTCACAGCCAGACAGCCCACCAGCCAGCCAGCCTCCCAGCCAGCCTCCCAGCCTCCCAGCCTCCCAGCCTCCCAGCCTCCCAACCAGCCTCCCAGCAGCCCTTCCTCCCAGGCAGCCTGCCAGCCAGCCAGCCAGCCAGCCAACCTCCCAGCCGGCCTCCCAGCCAGCCTCCCAGCCTCCCAACCTGCCAGCGTCCCAGCCTCCCAGCCTCCCAGCCAGCCTCCCAGCCAGCCTCCCAGCCTCCCAGCCTCCCAGCCATGCTCCATGCCAGCCTCCCAGCCTCCCAGCCTCCCAGCCTCCCAGCCTCCCAGCCAGCCTCCCAGGTTCCCAGCCTCGCAGCCTCCCAGCCTCCCAGCCTCCCAACCAGCCTCCTAGCCGCCCTTCCTCCCAGGCAGCCTGCCAGCCAGCCAGCGAGCCAGCCAGCCTCACAGCCAGCATCACAACCAGGCTCCCATCCTCCCAGCCTCCCAGCCTCCCAGCCTCCCAGCCTCCCAGCCAGCCTCCCAACCTCCCAGCCAGCCTCCCAGCCTCCCAGCCTCCAAGCCAGTACCAGCCAGCGAACCCGCCTGTTCCAGCCGGTTCCAGCCTGTTCCATCCGGTTCCAGGCGGTTCTAGCCGGTTCTAGCCAGTACCAGCCGATTCCAGCCGGTTCCAGCCGGTTCCAGCCGGTTCCAGCCAGGTCAAACCGGTTCCAGTCGGTTCCAGCCGGTTCCAGCCAGTTGCAGCCGGTTCCAGCCGGTTCCAGCCGGTTCAAACCGGTTCCAGCCGGTTCCACCAGTTCCAGCGGTTCAAGCCGGTTCAAGCCGGTTCCAGCAGGTTCCAGCCGGTTCAAACCGGTTCCAGCCGGTTCCAGCCGGTTCAAGCCGATTCTAGCCAGTTCCAGCCGGAAAAAAACCGGTTCCAGCCGGTTCCAGACAGTTCCAGCCGGTCCCAGGCGGTTCTAGCCGGTTCCAGACGGTTCAAACCGGTTCCAGCCGGTTCAAACCGGTTCCAGCCGGTTCAAGACGTTTCCAGCCGGTTGAGCCGGTACTAACCGTTTCCAGCCGGTTCCAGCCAGTTCAAACCGGTTCCAGCCGGTTCCAGCCGGTTCAAGCCGGTTCAAGCCGGTTCCAGCCGGTGCCAGCCGGGTCCAGCTGGATCAAGCCCGTTCAAGCCGGTTCCAGTCGGTTCCAGCTGGTTCCAGCCAGTTCCAGCCGATACAAACTGGTTCCAGCCGGTTCAAGCCGGTTCAAGCCCGTTCCAGCCTGTTCCAGCCGGTTCCAGCCGGTAAAAGCTGGTTCCTGCCGGTTTCAGGCGGTTCCAGCCGGTTCCAGCCGGTACAAAGCGGTTCGAGGCGGTTCAAACCGGTTCCAGCCGGTTCCAGCCGGTTCCAGCCTGAAAAAACCGGTTTCAGCCGGTTCCAGCCGGTTCCAGCCGGTTCCAGCCGGTTCAAGACGGTTCCAGCCTGTTCAGAACGGTTCAAGCCGGTTCCAGCCGGTTCCAGCCGTTTCTTACCGGTTCCAGCTGGTTCCAGTGGTTCAAGCTAGTTCCAGCCGGTTTCAGGCGGTTCCAGCCGGTTCCAGCCTGGTCAAGCCGGTTCCAGCATGTTCCAGCCGGTTCCAGTCACTTCTAGGTGGTCCAGCCGGTCCAGTCAACCAGCCAGCCATCCTCTCAGCCAGCCTCCCAGCCAGCCAGCCAGACTCTCAGCCAGCCAGCCAGCCAGCCAGCCCGCCAGCCAGCCAGCCTCCCAGCCAGCCTCCAAGCCAGCCTCCTAGATAGCCAGCGATGCCTCCCAGCAAGGCAGCCTCCCAGCAAGCTTCCCAGCCAGCCTCCCAGCCTCCCAGCCTCCCAGCCTCACAGGCTACCAGCCAGCCTCCCAGCCTCCCAGCCAGCCTCCCAGCATCCCAGCCTCCCAGCCTCCCATCCAACCTTCCAGCCAGCATCCCAGCCTACCAGCCTCCCAGCCAGCCAGCCAGTCAGGCTCCCAGCCAGGCTCCCAGCCTCCCAGCCTCCAAGCCTCACAGCCAGCCTCCCAGCCTCCCAGCCAGCCTCCCAGCCTCCCAGCCTCCAAGCCTCCCAACCAGCCTCCCAGCCCACAAGCCTCCCAGCCAGCCAGCCAGCCAGCCAGCCAGCCAGCCAGCCTCCCAGCCAGCCTCCCAGCCAGCCTCCCACCTCCCAGCCTCCCAGCGTCCCAGCCTCCCAGGCTCCCAGCCAGCCTCCCAGCCAGCCTCCCAGCCTCCCAGCCTCCCAGCAATACTCCCAGCCTCCCAGCCAGCCTCCCAGCCTCCCAGCCTCCCAGCCTCCCAGCCTCCCAGCCTCCCAGCCAGCCTCCCACCCTCCCAGCCAGCCAGCCAGCCTCCCAGCCAGCCTCCCAGCCAGCCTCCCACCTCCCAGCCTCCCAGCGTCCCAGCCTCCCAGCCTCCCAGCCAGCCTCCCAGCCAGCCTCCCAGCCTCCCAGCCTCCCAGCAAGCCTCCAAGCCTCCCAGCCAGCCTCCCAGCCTCCCAGCCTCCCAGCCTCCCAGCCTCCCAGCCAGCCTCCCAGCCAGCCGATCAGCCAGCCTCCCAGCCTCCCAGCCAGCCTCCTAGACTCCTAGCCTCCCAGCCTCCCAGCCTCCCAGCCTTCCAGCCTCCAAGCCAGCCAGCCAGCCTCCCAGCCAGCCAGCCTCCCAGCCAGCCAGCCCACCAGCCAGCCAGCCTCCCAGCAAAACTTCCAGCCAGCCTCCTAGCCAGCCAGCCAGCCTCCCAGCCAGCCAGCCCACCAGCCAGCCAGCCTCCCAGCCAACCTTCCAGCCAGCCTCCTAGCCAGCCTCCCAGCCTCCCAGTCTCCCAGCCTCCCAGCCTCCCAGCCTCCCAGGCTCCCAGCCAGCCTCCCAGCCTTCCAGCCTCCCAGCCTCCCATCCAGCCTTCCAGCCAGCATCCCAGCCTCCCAGCCTCCCAGCCAGCCAGCCAGCCAGCCTTCCAGCCAGGCTCCCAGCCTCCCAGCCAGCCAGCCAGCCAGCCTCCCAACCAGGCTCCCAGCCTCCCAGACTCCCAGCCTCCCAGCAAGCCTCCCAGCCTCCCAGCCAGCCTCCCAGCCTCCCAGCCTCCAAGCCTCCCAACCAGCCTAGCAGCACACAAGCCTGCTAGCCAGCCAGCCAGCAAGCCAGCCAGCCAGCCTCCCAGCCAGCCTCCCAGCCAGCCTCCCACCTCCCAGCCTCCGAAGTCCCAGCCTCCCAGCCTCCCAGCCAGCCTACCAGCCAGCCTCCCAGCCTCCCAGCCTCCCAGCCAGCCTCCATGCCAGCCTCCCAGCCACCCAGCCTCCCAGCCAGCCAGCAAGCCAGCCAGCCAGCCAGCCTCCCAGGCAGCATCACAGCCAGGCTCCCATCCTCCCAGCCTCCCAGCCTCCCAACCTCCCAGCCAGCCTCCCAGCCTCCCAGCCTCCCAGCCTCCCAGCCTCCCAAGCAGCCTCCGAACCTCCCAGCCAGTCTCCCAGCCAGCCTCCCATCCTCCCAGCCTCCCAGCCATCCAGCCAACCAGCCAGCGAGCCAGCCAGCCTCACAGCCAGCCTCACAGCCAGGCTCCCAGCCTCCCACCCTCCCTGCCTCCCAGCCTCGCAGCCTCCCAGCCTCCCAGCCAGCCTCCCAGCCTCCAAGACTCCCAGCCTCCCAGCCTCCCAGCCAGCCTCCCAGCCTCCCAGCCTCCCAGCCAGCCTCCCAGCCTCCCAGGCTCCCAGCTTCCCAGCCAGCCTCCCAGCCTCCCAGCCAGCCTCCCAGCCTCCCAGCCTCCCAGCCAGTGCCAGCCAGCGAGCCAGCCTGTTCCAGCCGGTTCCAGCCGGTTCCATCCGGTTACAGCCGGTTCTAGCCGGTTCTAGCCGGTACCAGCCGGTTCCAGCCGCTTCCAGCCGGTTCCAGCCGGTTCCAGCCAGGTCAAACCGGTTCCAGCTGGTTCCAGCCAGTTCCTGCCAGTTCCAGCCGGAAAAAACCTGTTCCAGCCGGTTCCAGCCGGTTCCAGCAGTTTCTAACCGGTTCCAGCCGGTTCAAACCTGTTCCAGCCGTTTCCAGCCGGTTCAAACCGGTTCCAGCCGGTTCCAGCCGGATCCAGTCGGAAAAAACCGGTTCCAGCCGGTTCCAGCCGGTTCAAACCGGTTCAAGCCGGTTCCTGCCGGTTCCAGCCGTTTCATACAGGTGCCAGCCGGTTCCAGCCGGGTCCAGCCGGTTCCAGCCGGTTCTACCCGGTTCTAGCCGGTACCAGCCGGTTCCAGGCGCTTCCAGCCGATTCCAGCCGGTTCCAGCCAGGTCAAACCGGATCCAGCCAGTTCCAGCCAGTTCCAGCCGGAAAAAACCGGTTCCAGCCGGTTCCAGCCGGTTCCAGCCGGTTCTAGCCGGTTCCAGCCGGTTCCAGCCATTTCCAGCCAGTTAAAGCCGGTTCCAGCCGGTTCGAGCGGGTTCACGCCGTTTCCAGTCGGTGCCAGCCGGTTCCAGCTGGATTAAGCCTGTTTAAGCCGGTTGCAGCCGGTTGCAGCCGGTTCCAGCCGGTTCCAGCCGGTACAAACCGGTTCCAGCCGGTTCTAGCCGGTTCAAGCCGGTTCCAGCCGGTTCCAGCCGGTTCCAGCCGTTTCAAGATAGTTCCAGCTGGTTTCAGGCAGTTCCAGCCGGTTATAGGCCGGGTCAAGCCGGTTCCAGCCGGTTCCAGCCGGTTCCAGCTGCTTCCAGGTGGTCCAGCCGGTCCAGCCAACCAGCCAGCGATCCTCTCAGCCAGCCACCCAGCCAGCCAGCCAGACTCCCAGGCAGTCAGCCAGCCAGCCAGCCAGCCAGCCAGCCAGACTCCCAGCCAGCCAGCCAGCCAGCCAGCCCGCCAGCCAGCCAGCCTCCCAGCCAGCCACCCAGCAAGCCTCCCAGCCAGCCTCCTAGCCAGCCAGCCAGCCTCCCAGCCAACCAGACTCCCAGCCAGCCTCCCAGCCAGCCAGACTCCCAGCCAGCCTCCCAGCCAGCCTCCCATCCTCCCAGCCTCCCAGCTAGCCAGCCAACCAGCCAGCGAGCCAGCCAGCCTCACAGCCAGCCTCCCAGCCAGGCTCCCAGCCTCACATCCTCCCAGCCTCCCAGCCTCCCAGCCTCCCAGCCTCCCAGCCAGCCTCCCAGCTTCCAAGACTCACAGCCTCCCAGCCTCCCAGCCAGCCTCCCAGCCTCCCAGCGTCCCAGCCAGTGCCAGCCAGGGAGCCAGCCTGTTCCAGCCGGTTCCAGTCGGTTCCATCCGGTTCCAGCCGATTCTAGCCGGTTTGAGCTGGTACCAGCCGGTTCCAGCCGTTTCCAGCCAGTTCCAGCCGGAAAAAACCGGTTCCAGCCGGTTCCAGCCGGTTCAAAACGGTTCCAGCCGGTTCCAGCCGGTTCCAGGCGGATCCAGCCGGTTCTAGCCGATTCCAGCCGGTTCAAACCGGTTCCAGCCGGTTCCAGCCGGTTCCAACCGGTTCCAGCCGGTTCTAGCCGGAAAAAAACGGTTCCAGCCGGTTCCAGCCGGAAAAAACCGGTTCCAGCCGTTCCAGCCGGTTCCAGCCGGTTTTAGCCCGTTCCAGCCGGTTCAAACCGGTTCCAGCCGGTTCCAGCCGGTTCAAACCGGTTCCAGCCGGGTCAAGACGGTTCCAGCCGGTTCCAGCCAGTTCCAGCCGCTTCCAGGTGGTCCAGCCGGTCCAGCCAACCAGCCAGCCATCCTCTCAGCCAGCCTCCCAGCCAGCCAGCCAGACTCCCAGGCAGTCATCCAGCCAGCCAGCTAGCCAGCCAGCCAGACTCCCAGCCAGCCAGCCAGCCAGCCAGCCCGCCAGCCAGCCAGGCTCCCGGCCAGCCTCCCAGCCAGCCTCCTAGCCAGCCAGCCAGCCTCCCAGCCAGCCAGCCTCCCAGCCAGCCAGCCTCCCAGCCAGCCTGCCAGCCAGCCTCACAGGCAGCCTCCCAGCCAGACTCCCAGCCTCCCAGCATCCCAGCCTCCCAGGCTCTCAGGCTCCCAGCCAGCCTCCTAGACTCCTAGCCTCCCAGCCTCCCAGCCTCCCAGCCTTCCAGCCTCCAAGCCAGCCAGCCAGCCTCCCAGACAGCCAGCCTCCCAGCCAGCCAGCCCACCAGCCAGCCAGCCTCCCAGCCACTATCCCAGCCTCCCAGCCTCCCAGCCTCCCAGCCTCCCAGCCTCCCAACCAGCCTCCCAGCCTCCCAGCCTCCCAGCCAGCCTCACAGCCAGCCTCCCAGCCAGCCTCCCAGCCCTCCAGCCTCCCAGCGTCCCAGCCTCCCAGCCTCCCAGCCAGCCTCCCAGCCAGCCTCCCAGCCTCCCAGCCTCCCAGCTAGCCTCCATGCCAGCCTCCCAGCCACCCAGCCTCCCAGCCAGCCAGCAAGCCAGCCAGCCAGTCAGCCTCCCAGGCAGCATCACAGCCAGGCTCCCATCCTCCCAGCCTCCCAGCCAGCCAGCAAACCAGCTAGCGAGCCAGCCAGCCTCACAGCCAGCCTCCCAGCCAGGCTCCCAGCCTCCCATCCTCCCAGCCTGCCAGCCTCCCAGCCAGTGCCAGCCAGGGAGCCAGCCTGTTCCAGCCGGTTCCAGTCGGTTCCATTCGGTTCCAGCCGATTCTAGCTGGTTTGAGCCGGTACCAGCCGGTTCCAGCCGGTTCCAGCCGGAAAAAACCGGTTCCAGCCGGTTCCAGCCGGTACAAACCGGTTCCAGCCGGTTCCAGCCGGTACAAACCGGTTCCAGCCGGTTCCAGCCGGTTCCAGCCGGAAAAAAACGGTTCCAGCTGAAAAAAACCGGTTCAGCCGGTTCCAGCCGGTTCAGCCGGTTCAAGCCGGTTCCAGCCGGTTCCAGCCTGTTCCAGCCGTTTCCAGCCTGATCCAGCCGGTTCAAACCGGTTCCAGCCTGATCCAGCCGGTTCAAACCGGTTCAAACCGCTTCCAGCCGGTTCTAGCCGGTTCAAACAGGTTCCAGACGGTTCTAGCCGGTTCCAGCCGGTTCCAGCCGGTTCTAGCCGGTACCAGCCGGATCTAGCCGGTTCAAACCGGTTCCAGCCGGTTCCAGCCGGTTCCAGGCGGTTCAAGCCGGTTCTAGCCGGTTCCAGCCGGTTCCAGCCTGATCCAGCCGGTTCAAACCGGTTCCAGCCTGATCCAGCCGGTTCAAACCGGTTCCAGCCGGTTCCAGGCGGTTCAATCCGGTTCAAGCCGGTTCTAGCCGGTTCCAGACGGTTAAAGCCGGTTCAAGCCGGTTCTAGCCGGTTCAAAACGGTTCAAACCGGTTCTAGCCGTTTCTAGCCGGTTCAAACCGGTTCCAGCCGGTTCTAGCCGGTTCCAGCCGGTTCCAGCCGTTTCAAACCGGTTCAAGCCGGTTCCAGCCGGTTCCAGCCTGATCCAGCCGGTTCCAGCAGGTTCCAGCCGGAAAAAACCGGTTCAAGCCGGTTCCAGCCGGTTCCAGCCGGTTCCAGCCGGTTCCAGTCGGTTCGAGCCGGTACCAGCCGGTTCCAGCAGGTTCCAGCCAGTTCCAGCCGGAAAAAAACGGTTCTAGCCGGTTCCAGCCGGTTCAAAACGGTTCCAGCCGGTTCCAGCCGTTTCCAGCCGGTTCCAGCCGGTTAAAGCCGGATCCAGCCGGTTTCAGGCGGTTCAAGATAGTTCCAGCCGGTTCCAGCCGGTTCTAGCCTGTTCCAGCCGGTTCCAGCCGGTTCAAGCTAGTTCCAGCCGGTTTCAGGCGGTTCCAGCCGGGTCCAGCCGTGTCAAGCCGGTTCCAGCCGGTTCCAGCCGCTTCCATGTGGTCCAGCCCGTCCAGCCAACCAGTCAGCCATCCTGTCAGCCAGCCTCCCAGCCAGCCAGCCAGACTCCCAGGCAGTCATGCAGCCAGCCAGCCAGCCTCCCAGCCAGCCTCCTAGCCAGCCAGCCTTCCTCCAGCCTGCCAGCCTCCCAGCCAGCCAGCCTCCCAGCCAGCCTGCCAGACAGCCTCCCAGGCAGCCTCCCAGCCAGGCTCCCAGCCTCCCAGCCTCCCAGCCACCCAGCCTCCCAGCCTCCCAGCCTCCCAGCCAGCCTGGCAGCCAGCCTCACAGCCAGCCTCCCATCCAGGCTCCCAGCCTCCCATCCTCCCAGCCTCCCAGGCTCCCAGCCTCCCAGCCTCCCAGCCAGACTCGCAGCCTCCAAGACTCCCAGCCTCCCAGCCTCCTAGCCAGCCTCCCATTCTCCCAGCCTCCCAGCCAGCCTCCCAGCCTCGCAGCCAGCCTCCCATCCTCCCAGCCAGTGCCAGCCAGCGAGCCAGCCTGTTCCAGCTGGTTCCAGCCAGTTCCATACGGTTCCAGCCGATTCTAGTCCGTTCCAGCCGGTACCAGCCGGTTCCAGCCGGTTCAAGCCAGTTCCAGCCGGAAAAAACCGGTTACAGCAGGTTCCAGCCGGTTCCAGCCGATTCCAGCCGGTTCTAGCCGGTTACAGCCGGTTCCAGCCGGTTCAAGCCGGTTCCAGCCGGTTCTAGCCGGTTCAAATCGGTTCCAGCCGGTTCCAGCCGGTTCAAGCCGGTTCCAGGCTGTTCAAGCCGGTTCAAGCCGGTTCTAGCCGGTTCCAGCCGGTTCAAACCGGTTCTAGCCGGTTCCAGCCGGTTCCAGCCGGATCAAACCTGTTCCAGCCAGGTCAAGTCGGTTCCAGCCGGTTCCAGCCGGTTCCAGCCGCTTCCAGGTGGTCCAGCCGGTCCAGCTAACCAGCCAGCCAAACTCTCAGCCAGCCTCCCAGCCAGCCAGCCAGACTCCCAGGCAGTCATCCATCCAGCCAGCTAGCCAGCCAGCCTGACTCCCAGCCAGCCAGCCAGCCAGCCAGCCCGCCAGCCAGCCAGTCTCCCAGCCCACCTCCCAGCCAGCCTCCTAGCCAGCCAGCCAGCCTCCCAGCCAGCCAGCCTCCCAGCCAGCCAGCCTCCCAGCCGGCCTGACAGCCAGCCTCCCAGGCAGCCTCCTAACCAGCCTCCCAGCCTCCCAGCCTCCCAGGCTCTCAGCCTCCCAGCCAGCCTCCTAGACTCCTAGCCTCCCAGCCTCCCAGCCTCCCAGCCTTCCAGCCTCCCAGCCAGCCAGCCCACCAGCCAGCCAGCCTCCCAGCCAGTCTCCCAGCCTCCCAGCCTCACAGCCTCCCAGCCTCCCAACCAGCCTCCCAGACTCCCAGCCTCCCAGCCAGCCTCCCAGCCAGCCTCCCAGCCAGCCTCCCAGCCTCCCAGCCTCCCAGCGTCCCAGCCTCCCAGCCTCCCAGCCAGCCTCCCAGCCAGCCTCCCAACCTCCCAGCCTCCCAGCTAGCCTCCATGCCAGCCTCCCAGCCACCCAGCCTCCCAGCCAGCCAGCAAGCCAGCCAGCCAGTCAGCCTCCCAGGCAGCATCACAGCCAGGCTCCCATCCTCCCAGCCTTCCAGCCAGCCAGCCAACCAGCCAGCAAGCCAGCCAGCCCCACAGCCAGCCTCCCAGCCAGGCTCCCAGCCTCCCATCCTCCCAGCCTCCCAGCCTCCCAGCCTCCCAGCCTCCCAGCCAGCCTCCCAGCCTCCAGGACTCCCAGCCTCCCAGCCTCCCAGCCAGCCTCCCAGCTTGCCATCCTCCCAGCCAGTGCCAGCCAGGGAACCAGCCTGTTCCAGCCGGTTCCAGTCGGTTCCATTCGGTTCCAGCCGATTCTAGCTGGTTCGAGACGGTACCAGCCGGTTCCAGCCGGTTCCAGCCAGTTCCAGCCGGAAAAAACCGGTTCCAGCCGGTTCCAGCCGGTTCAAACCGGTTGCAGCCGGTTTCAGCCGGTTCAAACCGGTTTCAGATGGTTCCAGCTGGTTCAAACCGGTTCCAGCCGGTTCCAGCCGGTTCCAGCCGCTTCCAGGTGGTCCAGCCGGTCCAGCCAACCAGCCAGCCATCTTCTCAGCCAGCCTCCCAGCCAGCCAGCCAGACTCCCAGGCAGTCATCCAGCCAGCCAGCTAGCCAGCCAGCCAGACTCCCAGCCAGCCAGCCAGCCAGCCAGCCCGCCAGCGAGCCAGGCTCCCAGCCAGCCTCCCAGCCAGCCTCCTAGCCAGCCAGCCAGCCTCCCAGCCAGCCAGCCTCCCAGCCAGCCAGCCTCCCAGCCAGCCTGCCAGTCAGCCTCCCAGGCAGCCTCCCAACCAGCCTCCCAGCCTCCCAGCCTCCCAGGCTCTCAGCCTCCCAGCCAGCCTCCTAGACTCCCAGCCTCCCAGCCTCCCAGCCAGCCTCCCAGCCTCCCAGCCTCCGAGCCAGTGCCAGCCAGGGAGCCAGCCTGTTCCAGCCGGTTCCAGGCGGTTCCATCCGGTTCCAGCCGATTCTAGCCGGTTCGAGCCGGTACCAGCCGGTTCCAGCAGGTTCCAGCCAGTTCCAGGCGGAAAAAACCGGTTCCAGCCGGTTCCAGCCGGTTCAAAACGGTTCCAGCCGGTTCTAGCCGGTTCCAGCCGGTTCAAACCGGTTCCAGCCGGTTCCAGCCGGTTCAAACCGTTTCCAACCGGTTCCAGCCGGAAAAAACCGGTTCCAGCCAGTTCCAGCCAGAAAAAACCGGTTCCAGTCGGTTCTAGCCCGTTCCAGCCGGTTCAAACCGGTTCCAGCCGGTTCCAGCCGGTTCAAACCGGTTCTAGCCGGTTCCAGCCGGTTCAAACCGGTTCCAGCCGGTTCCAGCCGGTTCATACCGGTTCCAGCCGGGTCAAGTCGGTTCCAGCCGGTTCCATCCGGTTCCAGCCGCTTCCAGGTGGTCCAGCCGGTCCAGCCAACCAGCCAGCCATCCTCTCAGCCAGCCTCCCAGCCAGCCAGCCAGACTCCCAGGCAGTCATCCAGCCAGCCAGCCAGCCAGCCAGCCAGACTCCCAGCCAGACAGCCAGCCAGCCAGCCCGCCAGCCAGCCAGGCTCCCAGCCAGCCTCTCAGCCAGCCTCCTAGCCAGCCAGCCAGCCTCCGAGCCAGCCAGCCTCCCAGCCAGCCAGCCTCACAGCCAGCCTGCCAGCCAGCCTCCCAGGCAGCCTCCCAGCCAGACTCTCAGCCTCCCAGCCTCCCAGCCTCCCAGCCTCCCAGCCTTCCAGCCTCCAAGCCAGCAAGCCAGCCTCCCAGATAGCCAGCCTCCCAGCCAGCCTCCGAGCCTCCCAGCCTCCCAGCCTCCCAACAAGCCTCCCAGCCACCCAGACTCCCATCCAGCCTGCGAGCCAGCCAGCCAGCCAAACAGCCAGCGAGCCAGCCAGCCTCACAGCCAGCCTCCCAGCCAGGCTCCCAGCCTCCCATGCTCCCAGCCTCCCAGCCTCCCAGCCTCCCAGCCAGTGCCAGCCAGGGAGCCAGCCTGTTCCAGCCGGTTCCAGTCGGTTCCTTCCGGTTCCAGCTGATTCTAGCAGGTTCGAGCTGGTACCAGCCGGTTCCAGCAGGTTCCAGCCAGTTCCAGCCGGAAAAAACCGGTTCCAGCCGGTTCCAGCCGGTTCAAAACGGTTCCAGCCGGTTCCAGCCGGTTCCAGCCGGTTCGAGCCGGTTCCAGCCGGTTCAAACCGGTTCCAGCCGGTTCCAGCCGGTTCAAACCGGTTCCAGCCGGTTCCAGCCGGAAAAAACCGGTTCCAGGCGGTTCCAGCCGGAAAAAACCGGTTCCAGCCGGTTCCAGCCGGTTCCAGCCGGTTATAGCCCGATCCAGCCGGTTTAAACCGGTTCCAGCCTGTTCCAGCCGGAAAAAAACGGTTCCAGCAGGTTCCAGCCGGTTCCAGCCGGAAAAAACCGGTTCCAGCCGGTTCCAGCCGGTTCCAGCCGGTTCTAGCCCGTTCCAGCCGGTTCAAACCGGTTCCAGCCGGTTCCAGCCGGTTCAAACGGGTTTCAGATGGTTCCAGCTGGTTCAAACCGGTTCCAGACGGTTCCAGCCGGTTCCAGCCGGTTCAAACCGGTTCCAGCCGGGTCAAGTCGGTTCCAGCCGGTTCCAGCCGGTTCCAGCCGCTTCCAGGTGGTCCAGCCGGTCCAGCCAACCAGCCAGCCATCTTCTCAGCCAGCCTCCCAGCCAGCCAGCCAGACTCCCAGGCAGTCATCCAGCCAGCCAGCTAGCCAGCCAGCCAGACTCCCAGCCAGCCAGCCAGCCAGCCAGCCCGCCAGCCAGCCAGGCTCCCAGCCCACCTCCCAGCCAGCCTCCTAGCCAGCCAGCCATCCTCCCAGCCAGCCAGCCTCCCAGCCAGCCAGCCTCCCAGCCGGCCTGCCAGCCAGCCTCCCAGGCAGCCTCCCAACCAGCCTCCCAGCCTCCCAGCCTCCCAGGCTCTCAGCCTCCCAGCCAGCCTATTAGACTCCTAGCCTCCCAGCCTACCAGCCTCCCAGCCTTCCAGCCTCCAAGCCAGCCAGCCAGCCTCCCAGACAGCCATCCTCCCAGCCAGCCAGCCCACCAGCCAGCCAGCCTCCCAGCCAGTCTCCCAGCCTCCCAGCCTCCCAGCCTCCCAGCCTCCCAACCAGCCTCCCAGACTCCCAGCCTCCCAGCCAGCCTCCCAGCCAGCCTCCCAGCCAGCCTCCCAGCCTCCCAGCCTCCCAGCGTCCCAGCCTCCCAGCCTCCCAGCCAGCCTCCCAGCCAGCCTCCCAACCTCCCAGCCTCCCAGCCAGCCTCCATGCCAGCCTCCCAGCCACCCAGCCTCCCAGCCAGCCAGCAAGCCAGCCAGCCAGTCAGCCTCCCAGGCAGCATCACAACCAGGCTCCCATCCTCCCAGCCTCCCAGCCAGCCAGCCAACCAGCCAGCGAGCCAGCCAAACCCACAGCCAGCCTCCCAGCCAGGCTCCCAGCCTCCCATCCTCCCAGCCTCTCAGCCTCCCAGCCTCCCAGCCTCCCAGCCAGCCTCCCAGCCTCCAGGACTCCCAGCCTCCCAGCCTCCCAGCCAGCCTCCCAGCCTGCCATGCTCCCAGCCAGTGCCAGCCAGGGAACCAGCCTGTTCCAGCCGGTTCCAGTCGGTTCCAGCCGGAAAAAACCGGTTCCAGCCGGTTCCAGCCGGTTCAAACCGGTTCCAGCCGGTTTCAGCCGGTTCAAACCGGTTTCAGATGGTTCCAGCTGGTTCAAACCGGTTCCAGCCGGTTCCAGCCGGTTCCAGCCGGTTCAAACCGGTTCCAGCCGGGTCAAGTCGGTTCTAGCCGGTTCCAGCCGGTTCCAGCCGCTTCCAGGTGGTCCAGCCGGTCCAGCCAACCAGCCAGCCATCTTCTCAGCCAGCCTCCCAGCCAGCCAGCCAGACTCCCAGGCAGTCATCCAGCCAGCCAGCTAGCCAGCCAGCCAGACTCCCAGCCAGCCAGCCAGCCAGCCAGCCCGCCAGCCAGCCAGGCTCCCAGCCAGCCTCCCAGCCAGCCTCCTAGCCAGCCAGCCAGCCTCCCAGCCAGCCAGCCTCCCAGCCAGCCAGCCTCCCAGCCAGCCTGCCAGTCAGCCTCCCAGGCAGCCTCCCAACCAGCCGCCCAGCCTCCCAGCCTCCCAGGCTCTCAGCCTCCCAGCCAGCCTCCTAGACTCCCAGCCTCCCAGCCAGCCTCCCAGCCTCCCAGCCTCCGAGCCAGTGCCAGCCAGGGAGCCAGCCTGTTCCAGCCAGTTCCAGGCGGTTCCATCCGGTTCCAGCCGATTCTAGCCGGTTCGAGCCGGTACCAGCCGGTTCCAGCAGGTTCCAGCCAGTTCCAGGCGGAAAAAACCGGTTCCAGCCGGTTCCAGCCGGTTCAAAACGGTTCCAGCCGGTTCCAGCCGGTTCCAGCCGGTTCTAGCCGGTTCCAGCCGGTTCAAACCGGTTCCAGCCGGTTCCAGCCGGTTCAAACCGTTTCCAACCGGTTCCAGCCGGAAAAAACCGGTTCCAGCCAGTTCCAGCCAGAAAAAACCGGTTCCAGTCGGTTCTAGCCCGTTCCAGCCGGTTCAAACCGGTTCCAGCCGGTTCCAGCCGGTTCAAACCGGTTCTAGCCGTTTCCAGCCGGTTCAAACCGGTTCCAGCCGGTTCCAGCCGGTTCATACCGGTTCCAGTCGGGTCACGTCGGTTCCAGCCGGTTCCATCCGGTTCCAGCCGCTTCCAGGTGGTCCAGCCGGTCCAGCCAACCAGCCAGCCATCCTCTCAGCCAGCCTCCCAGCCAGCCAGCCAGACTCCCAGGCAGTCATCCAGCCAGCCAGCCAGCCAGCCAGCCAGACTCCCAGCCAGACAGCCAGCCAGCCAGCCCGCCAGCCAGCCAGGCTCCCAGCCAGCCTCTCAGCCAGCCTCCTAGCCAGCCAGCCAGCCTCCGAGCCAGCCAGCCTCCCAGCCAGCCAGCCTCACAGCCAGCCTGCCAGCCAGCCTCCCAGGCAGCCTCCCAGCCAGACTCTCAGCCTCCCAGCCTCCCAGCCTCCCAGCCTCCCAGCCTTCCAGCCTCCAAGCCAGCAAGCCAGCCTCCCAGATAGGCAGCCTCCCAGCCAGCCAGCCCACCAGCCAGCCAGCCTCCCAGCCAGCCTCCGAGCCTCCCAGCCTCCCAGCCTCCCAACAAGCCTCCCAGCCTCCCAGACTCCCATCCAGCCTGCCAGCCAGCCAGCCGGCCTCCCAGCCAGCCTCCCAGCCAGCCTCCCAGCCTCCCAGCCTCCCAGCCTCCCAGCCAGCCTCCCAGCCAGCCTCCAGCCTCCCAGCCTCCAAGCCTCCCAGCTAGCCTCCATGCCAGCCTTCCAGCCACCCAGCCTCCCAGCCAGCCAGCAAGCCAGCCAGCCAGTCAGCCTCCCAGGCAGCATCACAGCCAGGCTCCCATCCTCCCAGCCTCCCAGCCAGCCAGCCAACCAGCCAGCGAGCCAGCCAGCCTCACAGCCAGCCTCCCAGCCAGGCTCCCAGCCTCCCATCCTCCCAGCCTCCCAGCCTCCCAGCCTCCAAGCCTCCCAGCCAGTGCCAGCCAGGGAGCCAGCCTGTTCCAGCCGGTTCCAGTCAGTTCCATCCGGTTCCAGCTGATTCTAGCAGGTTCGAGCTGGTACCAGCCGGTTCCAGCAGGTTCCAGCCAGTTGCAGGCGGAAAAAACCCGTTCCAGCCGGTTCCAGCCGGTTCAAAACGGTTCCAGCCGGTTCCAGCCGGTTCCAGCCGGTTCTAGACGGTTCCAGCCGGTTCAAACCGGTTCCAGCCGGTTCCAGCCGGTTCAAACCGGTTCCAGCCGGTTCCAGCCGGAAAAAACCGGTTCCAGCCGGTTCCAGCCGGAAAAAACCGGTTCCAGCCGGTTCCAGCCGGTTCCAGCCGGTTATAGCCCGATCCAGCCGGTTCAAACCGGTTCCAGCCTGTTCCAGCCGGAAAAATACGGTTCCAGCCGGTTCCAGGCGTTTCTAGCCGAAAAAAACCGGTTCCAGCCGGTTCCAGCCGGTTCCAGCCGGTTCTAGCCCGTTCCAGCCGGTTCAAACCGGTTCCAGCCGGTTCCAGCCGGTTCAAACCGGTTTCAGATGGTTCCAGCTGGTTCAAACCGGTTCCAGCCGGTTCCAGCCGGTTCCAGCCGGTTCAAACCGGTTCCAGCCGGGTCAAGTCGGTTCCAGCCGGTTCCAGCCGGTTCCAGCCGCTTCCAGGTGATCCAGCCGGTCCAGCCAACCAGCCAGCCGTCTTCTCAGCCAGCCTCCCAGCCAGCCAGCCAGACTCCCAGGCAGTCATCCAGCCAGCCAGCTAGCCAGCCAGCCAGACTCCCAGCCAGCCAGCCAGCCAGCCAGCCCGCCAGCCAGCCAGGCTCCCAGCCCACCTCCCAGCCAGCCTCCTAGCCAGCCAGCCAGCCTCCCAGCCAGCCAGCCTCCCAGCCAGCCAGCGTCCCAGCCAGCCTGCCAGCCAGCCTCCCAGGCCGCCTCCCAACCAGCCTCCCAGCCTCCCAGCCTCCCAGGCTCTCAGCCTCCCAGCCAGCCTCCTAGACTCCTAGGCTCCCAGCCTCCCAGCCTCCCAGCCTTCCAGCCTCCAAGCCAGCCAGCCAGCCTCCCAGACAGCCAGCCTCCCAGCCAGCCAGCCCACCAGCCAGCCAGCCTCCCAGCCAGTCTCCCAGCCTCCCAGCCTCCCAGCCTCCCAGCCTCCCAACCAGCCTCCCAGACTCCCAGCCTCCCAGCCAGCCTCCCAGCCAGCCTCCCAGCCAGCCTCCCAGCCTCCCAGCCTCCCAGCGTCCCAGCGTCCCAGCCTCCCAGCCTCCCAGCCTCCCAGCGTCCCACCTCCCAGCCTCCCAGCCAGCCTCCCAGCCAGCCTCCCAACCTCCCAGCCTCCCAGCTAGCCTCCATGCCACCCTCCCAGCCACCCAGCCTCCCAGCCAGCCAGCAAGCCAGGCAGCCAGTCAGCCTCCCAGGCAGCATCACAGCCAGGCTCCCATCCTCCAAGCCTCCCAGCCAGCCAGCCAACCAGCTAACGAGCCAGCCAGCCCCACAGCCAGCCTCCCATCCTCCCATCCTCCCAGCCTCCCAGCCTCCCAGCCTCCCAGCCAGCCTCCCAGCCTCCAGGACTCCCAGCCTCCCAGCCTCCCAGCCAGCCTCCCAGCCTGCCAGCCTCCCAGCCAGTGCCAGCCAGGGAGCCAGCCTGTTCCAGCCGGTTCCAGTCGGTTCCATTCGGTTCCAGCCGATTCTAGCCGGTTCGAGCCGGTACCAGCCGGTTCCAGCCGGTTCCAGCCAGTTCCAGCCGGAAAAAACCGGTTCCAGCCGGTTCCAGCCGGTACAAACCGGTTCCAGCCTGTTCCAGCCGGTACAAAACGGTTCCAGCCGGTTCCAGCCGGTTCCAGCCGGAAAAAACCGGTTCCAGCTGAAAAAAACCGGTTCAGCCGGTTCCAGCCGGTTCCAGCCGGTTCAAGCCGGTTCCAGCCGGTTCCAGCCGGTTCCAGCCGGTTCCGGCCTGATCCAGCCGGTTCAAACCGGTTCCAGCCTGATCCAGCCGGTTCAAACCGGTTCAAAACGCTTCCAGCCGGTTCTAGCCGGTTCAAACCGGTTCCAGCCGGTTCCAGCCGGTTCTAGCCGGTTCAAACCGGTTCAAGCCGGTGCCAGCCGGTTCCAGCCGGTTCCAGGCGGTTCAAGCCGGTTCAAGCCGGTTCTAGCCGGTTCCAGCCGGTTCCAGCCGGTTCCAGCCGGTTCAAACCTGTTCAAGCCGGTTCCAGCCGGTTCCAGCTGGTTCAACCCGTTTCCAGCCGGGTCAAGACGGTTCCAGCCGATTCCAGCCGGTTCCAGCCGCTGCCAGGTGGTCCAGCCGGTCCAGCCAACCAGCCAGCCATCCTCTCAGCCAGCCTCCCAGCCAGCCAGCCAGCCTCCCAGCCAGTCTCCCAGCCTCCCAGCCTCCCAGCCTCCCAGCCTCCCAGCCTCCCAACCATCCTCCCAGACTCCCAGCCTCCCAGCCAGCCTCCCAGCCAGCCTCCCAGCCTCCCAGCCTCCCAGCGTCCCAGCCTCCCAGCCTCCCAGCCAGCCTCCCAGCCAGCCTCCCAACCTCCCAGCCTCCCAGCTAGCCTCCATGCCAGGCTCCCAGCCACCCAGCCTCCCAGCCAGCCAGCAAGCCAGCCAGCCAGTCAGCCTCCCAGGCAGCATCACAGCCAGGCTCCCATCCTCCCAGCCTCCCAGCCAGCCAGCCCCACAGCCAGCCTCCCAGCCAGGCTCCCAGCCTCCCATCCTCCCAGCCTCCCAGCCTCCCAGCCTCCCAGCCTCCCAGCCAGCCTCCCAGCCTCCAGGACTCCCAGCCTCCCAGCCTCCCAGCCAGCCTCCCACCCTGCCAGCCTCCCAGCCAGTGCCAGCCAGGGAACCAGCCTGTTCCAGCCGGTTCCAGTCGGTTCCATTCGGTTCCAGCCGATTCTAGCCGGTTCGAGCCGGTACCAGCCGGTTCCAGCCGGTTCCAGGCAGTTCCAGCCGGAAAAAACCGGTTCCAGCCAGTTCCAGCCAGTACAAACCGGTTCCAGCCTGTTCCAGCCGGTACAAACCGATTCCAGTCGGTTCCAGCCGGTTCCAGCCGGAAAAAACCGGTTCCAGCTGAAAAAAACCGGTTCACCCGGTTCCAGCCGGTTCCAGCCGGTTCAAGCCGGTTCCAGCCGGTTCCAGCCGGTTCCAGCCGGTTCCAGCCTGATCCAGCCGGTTCAAACCGGTTCCAGCCTGATCCAGCCGGTTCAAACCGGTTCAAACCGCTTCCAGCCGGTTCTAGCCGGTTCAAACCGGTTCCAGCCGGTTCCAGCCGGTTCTAGCCGGTTCAAACCGGTTCCAGCCGGTTCTAGCCGGTTCCAGCCGGTTCCAGCCGGTTCAAGCCGGTTATAGCCGGTTCAAAACGGTTCAAACCGGTTCCAGCTGGTTCTAGCCGGTTCAAACCGGTTCCAGCCGGTTCTAGCCGGTTCCAGCCGGTTCCAGCCGGTTCAAACCGGTTCAAGCCGGTTCCAGCCGGTTCCAGCCGGTTCCAGCCTGATCCAGCCGTTTCCAGCCGGTTCTAGCCGGAAAAAACCGGTTCCAGCCGGTTCCAGCCGGTTCAAACCGGTTCCAGCCGGTTCCAGCCGGTTCAAACCGGTTCCAGCCGGTTCCAGCCTGAAAAAACCGGTTCCAGCCTGTTCCAGCTGGTTCCAGCCGGTTCCATACGGTTCCAGCAGATTCTAGTCCGTTCCAGCCGGTACCAGCCGGTTCCAGCCGGTTCAAGCCAGTTCCAGCCAGAAAAAACCGGTTACAGCCGGTTACAGCCGGTTCCAGCCGATTCCAGCCTGTTCTAGCCGGTTACAGCCGGTTCCATCCGATTCCAGCCGGTTCTAGCCCGTTCCAGCCGGTTCAAACCGGTTCCAGCCGGTTCCAGCCGGTTCAAACCGGTCCAGCCGGTTCCAGCCGGTTCAAACCGGTTCTAGCCGGTTCCAGCCGTTCAAACCGGTTCCAGCCGGTTCCAGCCGGTTCCAGCCGGTTCAAACCGGTTCCAGCCGGGTCAAGTCGGTTCCACCCGGTTCCAGCCGGTTCCAGCCGCTTCCAGGTGGTCCAGCCGGTCCAGCCAACCAGCCAGCCATCCTCTCAGCCAGCCTCCCAGCCAGCCAGCCAGACTCCCAGGCAGTCATCCAGCCAGCCAGCTAGCCAGCCAGCCAGACTCCCAGCCAGCCAGCCAGCCAGCCAGCCCGCCAGCCAGCCAGGCTCCCAGCCAGCCTCCCAGCCAGCCTCCTAGCCAGCCAGCCAGCCTCCCAGCCAGCCAGCCTCCCAGCCAGCCAGCCTCCCAGCCAGCCTGCCAGTCAGCCTCCCAGGCAGCCTCCCAACCAGCCGCCCAGCCTCCCAGCCTCCCAGGCTCTCAGCCTCCCAGCCAGCCTCCTAGACTCCCAGCCTCCCAGCCAGCCTCCCAGCCTCCCAGCCTCCGAGCCAGTGCCAGCCAGGGAGCCAGCCTGTTCCAGCCAGTTCCAGGCGGTTCCATCCGGTTCCAGCCGATTCTAGCCGGTTCGAGCCGGTACCAGCCGGTTCCAGCAGGTTCCAGCCAGTTCCAGGCGGAAAAAACCGGTTCCAGCCGGTTCCAGCCGGTTCAAAACGGTTCCAGCCGGTTCCAGCCGGTTCCAGCCGGTTCAAACCGGTTCCAGCCGGTTCCAGCCGGTTCAAACCGTTTCCAACCGGTTCCAGCCGGAAAAAACCGGTTCCAGCCAGTTCCAGCCAGAAAAAACCGGTTCCAGTCGGTTCTAGCCCGTTCCAGCCGGTTCAAACCGGTTCCAGCCGGTTCCAGCCGGTTCAAACCGGTTCTAGCCGTTTCCAGCCGGTTCAAACCGGTTCCAGCCGGTTCCAGCCGGTTCATACCGGTTCCAGTCGGGTCACGTCGGTTCCAGCCGGTTCCATCCGGTTCCAGCCGCTTCCAGGTGGTCCAGCCGGTCCAGCCAACCAGCCAGCCATCCTCTCAGCCAGCCTCCCAGCCAGCCAGCCAGACTCCCAGGCAGTCATCCAGCCAGCCAGCCAGCCAGCCAGCCAGACTCCCAGCCAGACAGCCAGCCAGCCAGCCCGCCAGCCAGCCAGGCTCCCAGCCAGCCTCTCAGCCAGCCTCCTAGCCAGCCAGCCAGCCTCCGAGCCAGCCAGCCTCCCAGCCAGCCAGCCTCACAGCCAGCCTGCCAGCCAGCCTCCCAGGCAGCCTCCCAGCCAGACTCTCAGCCTCCCAGCCTCCCAGCCTCCCAGCCTCCCAGCCTTCCAGCCTCCAAGCCAGCAAGCCAGCCTCCCAGATAGGCAGCCTCCCAGCCAGCCAGCCCACCAGCCAGCCAGCCTCCCAGCCAGCCTCCGAGCCTCCCAGCCTCCCAGCCTCCCAACAAGCCTCCCAGCCTCCCAGACTCCCATCCAGCCTGCCAGCCAGCCAGCCGGCCTCCCAGCCAGCCTCCCAGCCAGCCTCCCAGCCTCCCAGCCTCCCAGCCTCCCAGCCAGCCTCCCAGCCAGCCTCCAGCCTCCCAGCCTCCAAGCCTCCCAGCTAGCCTCCATGCCAGCCTTCCAGCCACCCAGCCTCCCAGCCAGCCAGCAAGCCAGCCAGCCAGTCAGCCTCCCAGGCAGCATCACAGCCAGGCTCCCATCCTCCCAGCCTCCCAGCCAGCCAGCCAACCAGCCAGCGAGCCAGCCAGCCTCACAGCCAGCCTCCCAGCCAGGCTCCCAGCCTCCCATCCTCCCAGCCTCCCAGCCTCCCAGCCTCCAAGCCTCCCAGCCAGTGCCAGCCAGGGAGCCAGCCTGTTCCAGCCGGTTCCAGTCAGTTCCATCCGGTTCCAGCTGATTCTAGCAGGTTCGAGCTGGTACCAGCCGGTTCCAGCAGGTTCCAGCCAGTTGCAGGCGGAAAAAACCCGTTCCAGCCGGTTCCAGCCGGTTCAAAACGGTTCCAGCCGGTTCCAGCCGGTTCCAGCCGGTTCTAGACGGTTCCAGCCGGTTCAAACCGGTTCCAGCCGGTTCCAGCCGGTTCAAACCGGTTCCAGCCGGTTCCAGCCGGAAAAAACCGGTTCCAGCCGGTTCCAGCCGGAAAAAACCGGTTCCAGCCGGTTCCAGCCGGTTCCAGCCGGTTATAGCCCGATCCAGCCGGTTCAAACCGGTTCCAGCCTGTTCCAGCCGGAAAAATACGGTTCCAGCCGGTTCCAGGCGTTTCTAGCCGAAAAAAACCGGTTCCAGCCGGTTCCAGCCGGTTCCAGCCGGTTCTAGCCCGTTCCAGCCGGTTCAAACCGGTTCCAGCCGGTTCCAGCCGGTTCAAACCGGTTTCAGATGGTTCCAGCTGGTTCAAACCGGTTCCAGCCGGTTCCAGCCGGTTCCAGCCGGTTCAAACCGGTTCCAGCCGGGTCAAGTCGGTTCCAGCCGGTTCCAGCCGGTTCCAGCCGCTTCCAGGTGATCCAGCCGGTCCAGCCAACCAGCCAGCCGTCTTCTCAGCCAGCCTCCCAGCCAGCCAGCCAGACTCCCAGGCAGTCATCCAGCCAGCCAGCTAGCCAGCCAGCCAGACTCCCAGCCAGCCAGCCAGCCAGCCAGCCCGCCAGCCAGCCAGGCTCCCAGCCCACCTCCCAGCCAGCCTCCTAGCCAGCCAGCCAGCCTCCCAGCCAGCCAGCCTCCCAGCCAGCCAGCGTCCCAGCCAGCCTGCCAGCCAGCCTCCCAGGCCGCCTCCCAACCAGCCTCCCAGCCTCCCAGCCTCCCAGGCTCTCAGCCTCCCAGCCAGCCTCCTAGACTCCTAGGCTCCCAGCCTCCCAGCCTCCCAGCCTTCCAGCCTCCAAGCCAGCCAGCCAGCCTCCCAGACAGCCAGCCTCCCAGCCAGCCAGCCCACCAGCCAGCCAGCCTCCCAGCCAGTCTCCCAGCCTCCCAGCCTCCCAGCCTCCCAGCCTCCCAACCAGCCTCCCAGACTCCCAGCCTCCCAGCCAGCCTCCCAGCCAGCCTCCCAGCCAGCCTCCCAGCCTCCCAGCCTCCCAGCGTCCCAGCGTCCCAGCCTCCCAGCCTCCCAGCCTCCCAGCGTCCCACCTCCCAGCCTCCCAGCCAGCCTCCCAGCCAGCCTCCCAACCTCCCAGCCTCCCAGCTAGCCTCCATGCCACCCTCCCAGCCACCCAGCCTCCCAGCCAGCCAGCAAGCCAGCCAGCCAGTCAGCCTCCCAGGCAGCATCACAGCCAGGCTCCAATCCTCCCAGCCTCCCAGCCAGCCAGCCAACCAGCCAGCGAGCCAGCCAGCCCCACAGCCAGCCTCCCAGCCAGGCTCCCAGCCTCCCATCCTCCCAGCCTCCCAGCCTCCCAGCCTCCCAGCCTCCCAGCCAGCCTCCCAGCCTCCAGGACTCCCAGCCTCCCAGCCTCCCAGCCAGCCTGCCAGCCTCCCAGCCAGTGCCAGCCAGGGAACCAGCCTGTTCCAGCCGGTTCCAGTCGGTTCCATTCGGTTCCAGCCGATTCTAGCCGGTTCGAGCCGGTACCAGCCGGTTCCAGCCGGTTCCAGCCAGTTCCAGCCGGAAAAAACCGGTTCCAGCCGGTTCCAGCCGGTTCAAACCGGTTCCAGCCGGTTTCAGCCGGTTCAAACCGGTTTCAGATGGTTCCAGCTGGTTCAAACCGGTTCCAGCCGGTTCCAGCCGGTTCCAGCCGGTTCAAACCGGTTCCAGCCGGGTCAAGTCGGTTCCAGCCGGTTCCAGCCGGTTCCAGCCGCTTCCAGGTGGTCCAGCCGGTCCAGCGAACCAGCCACCCATCTTCTCAGCCAGCCTCCCAGCCAGCCAGCCAGACTCCCAGGCAGTCATCCAGCCAGCCAGCTAGCCAGCCAGCCAGACTCCCAGCCAGCCAGCCAGCCAGCCAGCCCGCCAGCCAGCCAGGCTCCCAGCCAGCCTCCCAGCCAGCCTCCTAGCCAGCCAGCCAGCCTCCCAGCCAGCCAGCCTCCCAGCCAGCCAGCCTCCCAGCCAGCCTGCCAGTCAGCCTCCCAGGCAGCCTCCCAACCAGCCTCCCAGGCTCCCAGCCTCCCAGGCTCTCAGCCTCCCAGCCAGCCTCCTAGACTCCTAGCCTCCCAGCCTCCCAGCCTCCCAGCCTTCCAGCCTCCAAGCCAGCCACCCAGCCTCCCAGACAGCCAGCCTCCCAGCCAGCCAGCCCACCAGCCAGCCAGCCTCCCAGCCAGTCTCCCAGCCTCCCAGCCTCCCAGCCTCCCAGCCTCCCAGCCTCCCAACCAGCATCCCATACTCCCAGCCTCCCAGCCAGTCTCCCAGCCAGCCTCCCAGCCAGCCTCCCAGCCTCCCAGCCTCCCAGCCTCCCAGCGTCCCACCTCCCAGCCTCCCAGCCAGCCTCCCAGCCAGCCTCCCAACCTCCCAGCCTCCCAGCTAGCCTCCATGCCACCCTCCCAGCCACCCAGCCTCCCAGCCAGCCAGCAAGCCAGGCAGCCAGTCAGCCTCCCAGGCAGCATCACAGCCAGGCTCCCATCCTCCAAGCCTCCCAGCCAGCCAGCCAACCAGCTAACGAGCCAGCCAGCCCCACAGCCAGCCTCCCATCCTCCCATCCTCCCAGCCTCCCAGCCTCCCAGCCTCCCAGCCAGCCTCCCAGCCTCCAGGACTCCCAGCCTCCCAGCCTCCCAGCCAGCCTCCCAGCCTGCCAGCCTCCCAGCCAGTGCCAGCCAGGGAGCCAGCCTGTTCCAGCCGGTTCCAGTCGGTTCCATTCGGTTCCAGCCGATTCTAGCCGGTTCGAGCCGGTACCAGCCGGTTCCAGCCGGTTCCAGCCAGTTCCAGCCGGAAAAAACCGGTTCCAGCCGGTTCCAGCCGGTACAAACCGGTTCCAGCCTGTTCCAGCCGGTACAAAACGGTTCCAGCCGGTTCCAGCCGGTTCCAGCCGGAAAAAACCGGTTCCAGCTGAAAAAAACCGGTTCAGCCGGTTCCAGCCGGTTCCAGCCGGTTCAAGCCGGTTCCAGCCGGTTCCAGCCGGTTCCAGCCGGTTCCGGCCTGATCCAGCCGGTTCAAACCGGTTCCAGCCTGATCCAGCCGGTTCAAACCGGTTCAAAACGCTTCCAGCCGGTTCTAGCCGGTTCAAACCGGTTCCAGCCGGTTCCAGCCGGTTCTAGCCGGTTCAAACCGGTTCAAGCCGGTGCCAGCCGGTTCCAGCCGGTTCCAGGCGGTTCAAGCCGGTTCAAGCCGGTTCTAGCCGGTTCCAGCCGGTTCCAGCCGGTTCCAGCCGGTTCAAACCTGTTCAAGCCGGTTCCAGCCGGTTCTAGCTGGTTCAACCCGTTTCCAGCCGGGTCAAGACGGTTCCAGCCGATTCCAGCCGGTTCCAGCCGCTGCCAGGTGGTCCAGCCGGTCCAGCCAACCAGCCAGCCATCCTCTCAGCCAGCCTCCCAGCCAGCCAGCCAGCCTCCCAGCCAGTCTCCCAGCCTCCCAGCCTCCCAGCCTCCCAGCCTCCCAGCCTCCCAACCATCCTCCCAGACTCCCAGCCTCCCAGCCAGCCTCCCAGCCAGCCTCCCAGCCTCCCAGCCTCCCAGCGTCCCAGCCTCCCAGCCTCCCAGCCAGCCTCCCAGCCAGCCTCCCAACCTCCCAGCCTCCCAGCTAGCCTCCATGCCAGGCTCCCAGCCACCCAGCCTCCCAGCCAGCCAGCAAGCCAGCCAGCCAGTCAGCCTCCCAGGCAGCATCACAGCCAGGCTCCCATCCTCCCAGCCTCCCAGCCAGCCAGCCCCACAGCCAGCCTCCCAGCCAGGCTCCCAGCCTCCCATCCTCCCAGCCTCCCAGCCTCCCAGCCTCCCAGCCTCCCAGCCAGCCTCCCAGCCTCCAGGACTCCCAGCCTCCCAGCCTCCCAGCCAGCCTCCCACCCTGCCAGCCTCCCAGCCAGTGCCAGCCAGGGAACCAGCCTGTTCCAGCCGGTTCCAGTCGGTTCCATTCGGTTCCAGCCGATTCTAGCCGGTTCGAGCCGGTACCAGCCGGTTCCAGCCGGTTCCAGGCAGTTCCAGACGGAAAAAACCGGTTCCAGCCAGTTCCAGCCAGTACAAACCGGTTCCAGCCTGTTCCAGCCGGTACAAACCGATTCCAGTCGGTTCCAGCCGGTTCCAGCCGGAAAAAACCGGTTCCAGCTGAAAAAAACCGGTTCACCCGGTTCCAGCCGGTTCCAGCCGGTTCAAGCCGGTTCCAGCCGGTTCCAGCCGGTTCCAGCCGGTTCCAGCCTGATCCAGCCGGTTCAAACCGGTTCCAGCCTGATCCAGCCGGTTCAAACCGGTTCAAACCGCTTCCAGCCGGTTCTAGCCGGTTCAAACCGGTTCCAGCCGGTTCCAGCCGGTTCTAGCCGGTTCAAACCGGTTCCAGCCGGTTCTAGCCGGTTCCAGCCGGTTCCAGCCGGTTCAAGCCGGTTATAGCCGGTTCAAAACGGTTCAAACCGGTTCCAGCTGGTTCTAGCCGGTTCAAACCGGTTCCAGCCGGTTCTAGCCGGTTCCAGCCGGTTCCAGCCGGTTCAAACCGGTTCAAGCCGGTTCCAGCCGGTTCCAGCCGGTTCCAGCCTGATCCAGCCGTTTCCAGCCGGTTCTAGCCGGAAAAAACCGGTTCCAGCCGGTTCCAGCCGGTTCAAACCGGTTCCAGCCGGTTCCAGCCGGTTCAAACCGGTTCCAGCCGGTTCCAGCCTGAAAAAACCGGTTCCAGCCTGTTCCAGCTGGTTCCAGCCGGTTCCATACGGTTCCAGCCGATTCTAGTCCGTTCCAGCCGGTACCAGCCGGTTCCAGCCGGTTCAAGCCAGTTCCAGCCAGAAAAAACCGGTTACAGCCGGTTACAGCCGGTTCCAGCCGATTCCAGCCTGTTCTAGCCGGTTACAGCCGGTTCCATCCGATTCCAGCCGGTTCTAGCCCGTTCCAGCCGGTTCAAACCGGTTCCAGCCGGTTCCAGCCGGTTCAAACCGGTCCAGCCGGTTCCAGCCGGTTCAAACCGGTTCTAGCCGGTTCCAGCCGTTCAAACCGGTTCCAGCCGGTTCCAGCCGGTTCCAGCCGGTTCAAACCGGTTCCAGCCGGGTCAAGTCGGTTCCAGCCGGTTCCAGCCGGTTCCAGCCGCTTCCAGGTGGTCCAGCCGGTCCAGCCAACCAGCCAGCCATCCTCTCAGCCAGCCTCCCAGCCAGCCAGCCAGACTCCCAGGCAGTCATCCAGCCAGCCAGCTAGCCAGCCAGCCAGACTCCCAGCCTCCCAGCCTCCAAGCCTCCCAGCTAGCCTCCATGCAGCCTCCCAGCCACCCAGCCTCCCAGCCTCCCAGCCAGCCTCCGAGCCTCCCAGACTCCAAGCCTCCCAGCTAGCCTCCATGCAGCCTCCCAGCCACCCAGCCTCCCAGCCAGCCAGCATGCCAGCCAGCCAGTCAGCCTCCCAGGCAGCATCACAGCCAGGCTCCCATCCTCCCAGCCTCCCAGCCAGCCAGCCAACCAGCCAGCGAGCCAGCCAGCCCCACAGCCAGCCTCCCAGCCAGGCTCCCAGCCTCCCATCCTCCCAGCCTCCCAGCCTCCCAGCCTCCAAGCCTCCCAGCCAGTGCCAGCCAGGGAGCCAGCCTGTTACAGCCGGTTCCAGTCGGTTCCATCCGGTTCCAGCCGATTCGAGTCGGTTTGAGCTGGTACCAGCCGGTTCCAGCAGGTTCCAGCCAGTTCCAGCGGAAAAAACCGGTTCCAGCCGGTTCCAGCCGGTTCAAAACGGCTCCAGCCGGTTCCAGCCGGTTCCAGTCGGTTCCAGCCGGTTCCAGCCGGTTCAAAACGGTTCCAGCCGGTTCCAGCCGTTATAGCCATTTCCAGCCGGTTCAAACCGGTTCCAGCCGGTTCCAGCCGGTTCAAATCGGTTCCAGCCGGTTCCAGCCGGAAAAAACCGGTTCTAGCCGGTTCCAGCCGGTTCCAGCCGGAAAAAACCGGTTCCAGCCGGTTCCAGCCGGTTCAAACCGGTTCCAGCCGGTTCCAGCCGGAAAAAACCGGTTCCAGCCGGTTCCAGCCGGTTCCAGCCGGAAAAAACCGGTTCCAGCCGGTTCCAGCCGGTTCCTGCCGGTTCTAGACCGTTCCAGCCGGTTCAAACCGGTTCCAGCCGGTTCCAGCCGGTTCAAACCGGTTTCAGCTGGTTCCAGCTGGTTCAAACCGGTTCCAGCCGGTTCCAGCCGGTTCCAGCAGGTTAAAACCGGTTCCAGCCGGGTCAAGTAGGTCCCAGCCGGTTCCAGCCGCTTCCAGGTGGTCCAGCCGGTCCAGCCAACCAGCCAGCCAAACTCTCAGCCAGCCTCTCAGCCAGCCAGCCAGACTCCCAGGCAGTCATCCAGCCAGCCAGCTGGCCAGCCAGCCAGAATCCCAGCCAGCCAGCCAGCCAGCCAGCCCGCCAGCCAGCCAGGCTCCCAGCCAGCCTCCCAGCCAGCCTCCTAGCCAGCCAGCCAGCCTCCCAGCCAACCAGCCTCCCAGCCAGCCCGCCAGCCAGCCAGGCTCCCAGCCAGCCTCCCAGCCAGCCTTCTAGCCAGCCAGCCAGCCTCCCAGCCAACCAGCCTCCCAGGCAGCCTCCCAACCAAACTCCCAGCCTCCCAGCCTCCCAGGCTCTCAGCCTCCCAGCAAGCCTCCTAGACTCCTAGCCTCCCAGCCTCCCAGCCTCCCAGCCTTCCAGCCTCCAAGCCAGCCAGCCAGCCTCCCAGACAGCCAGCCCACCAGCCAGCCAGCCTCCCAGCCAGTCTCCCAGCCTCCCAGCCTCCCAGCCTCCCAGCCTCCCAACCAGCCTCCCAGCCTCCCAGCCTCCCAGCCAGCCTCCCAGCCAGCCTCCCAGCCTCCCAGCCTCCCAGCATCCCAGCCTCCCAGCCTCCCAGCCAGCCTCCGTGCCAGCCTCCCAGCCTCCCAGCCTCCCAGCTAGCCTCCATGCCAGCCTCCCAGCCACCCAGCCTCCCAGCCAGCCAGCAAGCCAGCCAGCCAGTCAGCCTCCCAGGCAGCATCACAGCCAGGCTCCCATTCTCCCAGCCTCCCAGCCAGCCAGCCAACCAGCTAGCGAGCCAGCCAGCCTCACAGCCAGCCTCCCAGCCAGGCTCCCAGACTCCCATCCTCCCAGCCTCCCAGCCTCCCAGCCTCCCAGCCTCCCAGCCAGCCTCCCAGCCTGCCATCCTCCCAGCCAGTGCCAGCCAGGGAGCCAGCCTGTTCCAGCCGGTTCCAGTCGGTTCCATTCGGTTCCAGCCGATTCTAGCCGGTTCGAGCTGGTACCAGCCGGTTCCAGCCAGTTCCAGCCGGAAAAAAACGGTTCCAGGCGGTTCCAGCCGGTTCAAAACAGTTCCAGCAGGTTCCAGCCGGTTCCAGCCGGTTCTAGCCGGTTCCAGCCGGAATAAAACGGTTCCAGCCGGTTCCAGCCGGTTCCTGCCGGAAAAAACAGGTTCCAGACGGTTCCAGCCGGTTCTAGCCGGTTACAGCCTGTTTCAGCCGGTTCTAGCCGGTTCCAGCCGGTTCCAGCCAGTTCTAGCCGGTTCCAGCCGGTTCAAACCGGTTCAAACCGGTTCCAGCCGGTTCCAGCCGGTTCAAACCGGTTCAAACCGGTTCCAGCCGGTTCCAGCCGGTTCAAACCGGTTCAAACCGGTTCCAGCCGGTTCCAGCCGGTTCCAGCCGTTTCAAAACGGTTCCAGCCGGTTCCAGCCGGTTCAAACCGGTTCCAGCCGGTTCCAGGCGGAAAAAACCGGTTCCAGCCGGTTCCAGCCGGAAAAAACCGGTTCCAGCCGGTTCCAGCCGGTTCAAACCGATTCCAGCCGGTTCAAAGCGGTTCCAGCCGGTTCTAGCCGGAAAAAACCGGTTCCAGCCGGTTCGAGCCGGTTCCAGCTGGAAAAAACCGGTTCCAGCCGGTTCCAGCCGGTTCCAGCCGGTTCCAGCCGGTTCTAGTCCTTTGCAGCCGGTTCAAACCGGTTCCAGCCGGTTCCAGCCGGTTCCAGCAGGTTCAAACCAGTTCCAGGCGTTTCCAGCCGGGTCAAGTCGGTTCCAGCCGGTTCCAGCCGGTTCCTGCCGCTTCCAGGTGGTCCAGCCGGTCCAGCCAACCAGCCAGCCATCCTCTCAGCCAGCCTCCCAGCCAGCCAGCCAGACTCCCAAGCAGTCATCCAGCCAGCCAGCCAGCCAGCCAGCCAGACAGCCAGCCTGCCAGCCAGCCAGCAAGCCCGCCAGCCAGCCAGGCTCCCAGCCAGCCTCCCAGCCAGCCTCCTAGCCAGCCAGCCAGCCTCCCAGCCAGCCAGCCTCCCAGCCAGCCTGCCAGCCAGCCTCCCAGGCAGCCTCCCAACCAGCCTCCCAGCCTCCCAGCCTCCCAGGCTCTCAGCCTCCCAGCCAGCCTCCTAGACTCCTAGACTCCCAGCCTCCCAGCCTCCCAGCCTTCCAGCCTCCAAGCCAGCCAGCCAGCCTCCCAGAAAGCCAGCCTCCCACCCAGCCAGCCCACCAGCCAGCCAGCCTCCCAGCCAGTCTCCCAGCCTCCCAGCCTCCCAGCCTCCCAGCCTCCCAGCCTCCCAACCAGCATCCCAGACTCCCAGCCTCCCAGCCAGCCTCCCAGCCAGCCTCCCAGCCAGCCTCCCAGCCTCCCAGCCTCCCAGCGTCCCAGCCTCCCAGCCTCCCAGCCAGCCTCCCAGCCAGCCTCCCAACCTCCCAGCCTCCCAGCTAGCCTCCATGCCAGCCTCCCAGCCACCCAGCCTCCCAGCCAGCCAGCAAGCCAGCCAGCCAGTCAGCCTCCCAGGCAGCATCACAGCCAGGCTCCCATCCTCCAAGCCTCCCAGCCAGCCAGCCAACCAGCTAGCGAGCCAGCCAGCCCCACAGCCAGCCTCCCATCCTCCCAGCCTCCCAGCCTCCCAGCCTCCCAGCCTCCCAGCCAGCCTCCCAGCCTCCAGGACTCCCAGCCTCCCAGCCTCCCAGCCAGCCTCCCAGCCTGCCAGCCTCCCAGCCAGTGCCAGCCAGGGAGCCAGCCTGTTCCAGCCGGTTCCAGTCGGTTCCATTCGGTTCCAGCCGATTCTAGCCGGTTCGAGCCGGTACCAGCCGGTTCCAGCCGATTCCAGCCAGTTCCAGGCGGAAAAAACCGGTTCCAGCCGGTTCCAGCCGGTACAAACCGGTTCCAGCCTGTTCCAGCCGGTACAAACCGGTTCCAGCCGGTTCCAGCCGGAAAAAACCGGTTCCAGCTGAAAAAAACCGGTTCAGGCGGTTCCAGCCGGTTCCAGCCGGTTCAAGCCGGTTCCAGCCGGTTCCAGCCGGTTCCAGCCGGTTCCGGCCAGATCCAGCCGGTTCAAACCGGTTCCAGCCTGATGCAGCCGGTTCAAACCGGTTCAAACCGCTTCTAGCCGGTTCTAGCCGGTTCAAACCGGTTCCAGCCGGTTCTAGCCGGTTCCAGCCGGTTCCAGCCGGTTCTAGCCGGTTCCAGCCGGTTCTAGCCGGTTCAAACCGGTTCCAGCCGGTTCCAGCCGGTTCCAGCCGGTTCCAGGCGGTTCAAGCCGGTTCAAGCCGGTTCTAGCCTGTTCCAGCCGGTTCTAGCCGGTTCCAGCCTAATCCAGCCGGTTCAAACCGGTTCCAGCCTGATCCAGCCGGTTCAAACCGGTTCAGGCCGGTTCCAGCTGGTTCAAACCGGTTCCAGCCGGTTCCAGGCGGTTCAAGCCGGTTCAAGCACGTTCTAGCCGTTTCCAGACGGTTCAAGCCGGTTCAAGCCGGTTCTAGCTGGTTCAAAACGGTTCAAACCGGTTCCAGCCGGTTCCAGCCGGTTCCAGCCGGTTCCAACAGGTTCCAGCCGGTTCAAACCAGTTCCAGCCGGTTCCAACCGGTTCCAGCCGGTTCGAACCGGATCAAACCGGTTCCAGCCGGTTCAAACCGGTTCAAACCGGTTCCAGCCGGTTCCAGCCGGTTCCAGCCCGTTCAAAACGGTTCCAGCCGGTTCCAGCCGGTTCAAACCGGTTCCAGCCGGTTCCAGCCGGAAAAAACCGGTTCCAGCCGGTTCCAGCCGGAAAAAACAGATTCCAGCCAGTTCCAGCCGGTTCCAGCTGGAAATAACCGGTTCCAGCCGTTTCCAGCCGGTTCCAGCCGGTTCCAGCTGGTTCTAGTCCGTTGCAGCCGCTTCAAACCGGTTCCAGCCGGTTCCAGCCGGTTCCAGCCGGTTCAAACCGGTTCCAGCCGGTTCCAGCCGGGTCAAGTCAGTTCCAGCCGGTTCCAGCCGGTTCCAGCCGCTTCCAGGTGGTCCAGCCGGTCCAGCCAACCAGCCAGCCATCCTCTCAGCCAGCCTCCCAGCCAGCCAGCCAGACTCCCAGGCAGTCATCCAGCAAGCCAGCCAGCCCGCCAGCCAGCCAGGCTCCCAGCCAGCCTCCCAGCCAGCCTCCTAGCCAGACCGCCAGCCTCCCAGCCAGCCAGCCTCCCAGCCAGCCAGCCTCCCAGCCAGCCAGCCTCCCAGCCAGCCTGCCAGCCAGCCTCCCAGGCAGCCTCCCAGCCAGCCTCCAAGCCTCCCAGCCTCCCAGCCTCCCAGTCTCCCAGGCTCTCAGCCTCCCAGCCAGCCTCCTAGACTCCTAGACTCCCAGCCTCCCAGCCTCCCAGCCTTGCAGCCTCCAAGCCAGCCAGCCAGCCTCCCAGCCAGACACCCCACCAGCCAGCCAGCCTCCCAGCCAGTCTCCCAGCCTCCAGCCTCCCAGCCTCCCAGCCTCCCAACCAGCCTCCCAGCCTCCCAGGCTCCCATCCAGCCTTCCAGCCAGCCAGCCAGCCTCCCAGCCAGCCTCCCAGCCTCCCAGCCTCCCAGCCTCCCAGCCTCCCAGCCTCCCAGCCAGTGCCAGCCAGGGAGCCAGCCTGTTACTGCCGGTTCCAGTCGGTTCCATCCGGTTCCAGCCATTTCTAGTCGGTTTAGCTGGTACCAGCCGGTTCCAGCAGGTTCCAGCCAGTTCCAGCTGGAAAAAACCGGTTCCAGCCGGTTCCAGCCGGTTCAAAACGGCTCCAGCCGGTTCCAGCCGGTTCCAGTCGGTTCTAGCCGGTTCCAGCCGGTTCAATCCGGTTCCAGCCGGTTCCAGCCGGTTCAAACCGGTTCCACCCGGTTCCAGCCGGAAAAAACCGGTTCCAGCCGGTTCCAGCCAGAAAAAACCGGTTCCAGCCGGTTCCAGCCGGTTATAGCCAGTTCCAGCCGGTTCAAACCGGTTCCAGCCGGTTCCAGCCGGTTTAAACCGGTTCCAGCCGGTTCCAGCCGGAAAAAACCGGTTCCAGCCGGTTCCAGCCGGTTCCAGCCGGAAAAAACCGGTTCCAGCCGGTTCCAGCCGGTTCCAGCCGGTTCTAGCCCGTTCCAGCCGGTTCAAACCGGTTCCAGCCGGTTCCAGCCGGTTCAAACCGGTTTCAGCTGGTTCCAGCTGGTTCAAACCGGTTCCAGCCGTTTCCAGCTGGTTCCAGCAGGTTCAAACCGGTTCCAGCCGGGTCAAGTAGGTCCCAACCGGTTCCATCCGCTTCCAGGTGGTCCAGCCAGTCCAGCCAACCAGCCAGCCATCCTCTCAGCCAGCCTCTCAGCCAGCCAGCCAGACTCCCAGGCAGTCATCCAGCCAGCCAGCTAGCCAGCCAGCCAGACTCCCAGCCAGCCAGCCAGCCAGCCAGCCCGCCAGCCAGCCAGGCTCCCAGCCAGCCTCCCAGCCAGCCTCCTAGCCAGCCAGCCAACCTCCCAGCCAACCAGCCTCCCAGCCAGCCCGCCAGCCAGCCAGGCTCCCAGCCAGCCTCCCAGCCAGCCTTCTAGCCAGCCAGCCAGCCTCCCAGCCAACCAGCCTCCCAGGCAGCCTCCCAACCAGCCTCCCAGCCTCCCAGCCTCCCAGGCTCTCAGCCTCCCAGCCAGCCTCCTAGACTCCTAGCCTCCCAGCCTCCCAGCCTCCCAGCCTTCCAGCCTCCAAGCCAGCCAGCCAGCCTCCCAGACAGCCAGCCCACCAGCCAGCCAGCCTCCCAGCCAGTCTCCCAGCCTCCCAGCCTCCCAGCCTCCCAGCCTCCCAGCCTCCCAACCAGCCTCCAAGCCTCCCAGCCTCCCAGCCAGCCTCCCAGCCAGCCTCCCAGCCTCCCAGCCTCCCAGCATCCCAGCCTCCCAGCCTCCCAGCCAGCCTCCGTGCCAGCCTCCCAGCCTCCCAGCCTCCCAGCTAGCCTCCATGCCAGCCTCCCAGCCACCCAGCCTCCCAGCCAGCCAGCAAGCCAGCCAGCCAGTCAGCCTCCCAGGCAGCATCACAGCCAGGCTCCCATCCTCCCAGCCTCCCAGCCAGCCAGCCAACCAGCTAGCGAGCCAGCCAGCCTCACAGCCAGCCTCCCAGCCAAGCTCCCAGACTCCCATCCTCACAGCCTCCCAGCCTGCCATCCTCCGAGCCAGTGCCAGCCAGGGAGCCAGCCTGTTCCAGCCGGTTCCAGTCGGTTCCATTCGGTTCCAGCCGATTCTAGCCGGTTCGAGCTGGTACCAGCCGGTTCCAGCTAGTTCCAGCCGGAAAAAACCGGTTCCAGGCGGTTCCAGCCGGTTCAAAACACTTCCAGCCTCTTCCAGCCGGTTCCAGCCGGTTCTAGCCGGTTCCAGCCGGAATAAAACGGTTCCAGCCGGTTCCAGCCGGTTCCAGCCGGAAAAAACAGGTTCCAGACGGTTCCAGCCGGTTCTAGCCGGTTACAGGCTGTTCCAGCCGGTTCTAGCCGGTTCCAGCCGGTTCCAGCCAGTTCTAGCCGGTTCTAGCCGGTTCAAACCGGTTCAAACCGGTTCCAGCCGGTTCCAGCCGGTTCAAACCGGTTCCAGCCGGTTCCAGCCGGTTCAAACCGGTTCAAACCGGTTCCAGCCGGTTCCAGCCGGTTCCAGCCGTTTCAAAACGGTTCCAGCCGGTTCCAGCCGGTTCAAACCGGTTCCAGCCGGTTCCAGGCGGAAGAAACCGGTTCCAGCCGGTTCCAGCCGGAAAAAACCGGTTCCAGCCGGTTCCAGCCGGAAAAAACAGATTCCAGCCAGTTCCAGCCGGTTCCAGCTGGAAATAACCGGTTCCAGCCGTTTCCAGCCGGTTCCAGCCGGTTCCAGCTGGTTCTAGTCCGTTGCAGCCGCTTCAAACCGGTTCCAGCAGGTTCCAGCCGTTTCCAGCTGGTTCAAACCGGTTCCAGCCGGTTCCAGCCAGGTCAAGTCAGTTCCAGCCGGATCCAGCCGATTCCAGCCGCTTCCAGGTGGTCCAGCCGGTCCAGCCAACCAGCCAGCCATCCTCTCAGCCAGCCTCCCAGCCAGCCAGCCAGACTCCCAGGCAGTCATCCAGCCAGCCAGCCAGCCAGCCAGCCACACACCCAGCCTGCCAGCCAGCCAGCCAGCAAGCCAGCCAGCCAGGCTCCCAGCCAGCCTCCAGCCAGCCTCCAAGCCAGCCAGCCAGCCTCCCAGCCAGCCAGCCTCCCAGCCAGCCAGCCTCCCAGCCAGCCAGCCTCCCAGCCAGCCTGCCAGCCAGCCTCCCAGGCAGCCTCCCAGCCAGCCTCCAAGCCTCCCAGCCTCCCAGCCTCCCAGTCTCCCAGGCTCTCAGCCTCCCAGCCAGCCTCCTAGACTCCTAGCCTCCCAGCCTCCCAGCCTCCCAGCCTTCCAGCCTCCAAGCCAGCCAGCCAGCCTCCCAGACAGCCAGCCTCCCAGCCAGACACCCCACCAGCCAGCCAGCCTCCCAGCCAGTCTCCCAGCCTCCAGCCTCCCAGCCTCCCAGCCTCCCAACCAGCCTCCCAGCCTCCCAGGCTCCCATCCAGCCTGCCAGCCAGCCAGCCAGCCTCCCAGCCAGCCTCTCAGCCAGCCTCCCAGCCTCCCAGCCTCCCAGCCTCCCAGCCTCCCAGCCAGTGCCAGCCAGGGAGCCAGCCTGTTACAGCCGGTTCCAGTCGGTTCCAGCCGGAAAAAACCGGTTCCAGCCGGTTCCAGCCGGTTCAAAACGGCTCCAGCCGGTTCCAGCTGGTTCCAGTCGGTTCTAGCCGGTTCCAGCCGGTTCAAACCGGTTCCAGCCGGTTCCAGCAGGTTCAAACCGGTTCCAGCCGGTTCCAGCCGGAAAAAACCGGTTCCAGCCGGTTCCAGCCAGAAAAAACCGGTTCCAGCCGGTTCCAGCCGGTTATAGCCAGTTCCAGCCGGTTCAAACCGGTTCCAGCCGGTTCCAGCCGGTTCAAACCCGTTCCAGCCGGTTCCAGCCGGAAAAAACCGGTTCCAGCCGGAAAAAACCGGTTCCAGCCGGTTCCAGCCGGTTCCAGCCGGTTCTAGCCCGTTCCAGCCGGTTCAAACCGGTTCCAGCCGGTTCCAGCCGGTTCAAACCGGTTTCAGCTGGTTCCAGCTGGTTCCAGCCAGAAAAAACCGGTTCCAGTCGGTTCTAGCCCGTTCCAGCCGGTTCAAACCGGTTCCAGCCGGTTCCAGCCGGTTCAAAACGGTTCTAGCCGTTTCCAGCCGGTTCAAACCGGTTCCAGCCGGTTCCAGCCGGTTCATACCGGTTCCAGTCGGGTCACGTCGGTTCCAGCCGGTTCCATCCGGTTCCAGCCGCTTCCAGGTGGTCCAGCCGGTCCAGCCAACCAGCCAGCCATCCTCTCAGCCAGCCTCCCAGCCAGCCAGCCAGACTCCCAGGCAGTCATCCAGCCAGCCAGCCAGCCAGCCAGCCAGACTCCCAGCCAGACAGCCAGCCAGCCAGCCCGCCAGCCAGCCAGGCTCCCAGCCAGCCTCTCAGCCAGCCTCCTAGCCAGCCAGCCAGCCTCCGAGCCAGCCAGCCTCCCAGCCAGCCAGCCTCACAGCCAGCCTGCCAGCCAGCCTCCCAGGCAGCCTCCCAGCCAGACACTCAGCCTCCCAGCCTCCCAGCCTCCCAGCCTCCCAGCCTTCCAGCCTCCAAGCCAGCAAGCCAGCCTCCCAGATAGGCAGCCTCCCAGCCAGCCAGCCCACCAGCCAGCCAGCCTCCCAGCCAGCCTCCGAGCCTCCCAGCCTCCCAGCCTCCCAACAAGCCTCCCAGCCTCCCAGACTCCCATCCAGCCTGCCAGCCAGCCAGCCAGCCTCCCAGCCAGCCTCCCAGCCAGCCTCCCAGCCTCCCAGCCTCCCAGCCTCCCAGCCAGCCTCCCAGCCAGCCTCCAGCCTCCCAGCCTCCAAGCCTCCCAGCTAGCCTCCATGCCAGCCTTCCAGCCACCCAGCCTCCCAGCCAGCCAGCAAGCCAGCCAGCCAGTCAGCCTCCCAGGCAGCATCACAGCCAGGCTCCCATCCTCCCAGCCTCCCAGCCAGCCAGCCAACCAGCCAGCGAGCCAGCCAGCCTCACAGCCAGCCTCCCAGCCAGGCTCCCAGCCTCCCATCCTCCCAGCCTCCCAGCCTCCCAGCCTCCAAGCCTCCCAGCCAGTGCCAGCCAGGGAGCCAGCCTGTTCCAGCCGGTTCCAGTCAGTTCCATCCGGTTCCAGCTGATTCTAGCAGGTTCGAGCTGGTACCAGCCGGTTCCAGCAGGTTCCAGCCAGTTGCAGGCGGAAAAAACCCGTTCCAGCCGGTTCCAGCCGGTTCAAAACGGTTCCAGCCGGTTCCAGCCGGTTCCAGCCGGTTCTAGACGGTTCCAGCCGGTTCAAACCGGTTCCAGCCGGTTCCAGCCGGTTCAAACCGGTTCAAGCCGGTTCCAGCCGGAAAAAACCGGTTCCAGCCGGTTCCAGCCGGAAAAAACCGGTTCCAGCCGGTTCCAGCCGGTTCCAGCCGGTTATAGCCCGATCCAGCTGGTTCAAACCGGTTCCAGCCTGTTCCAGCCGGAAAAATACGGTTCCAGCCGGTTCCAGGCGTTTCTAGCCGAAAAAAACCGGTTCCAGCCGGTTCCAGCCGGTTCCAGCCGGTTCTAGCCCGTTCCAGCCGGTTCAAACCGGTTCCAGCCGGTTCCAGCCGGTTCAAACCGGTTTCAGATGGTTCCAGCTGGTTCAAACCGGTTCCAGCCGGTTCCAGCCGGTTCCAGCCGGTTCAAACCGGTTCCAGCCGGGTCAAGTCGGTTCCAGCCGGTTCCAGCCGGTTCCAGCCGCTTCCAGGTGATCCAGCCGGTCCAGCCAACCAGCCAGCCGTCTTCTCAGCCAGCCTCCCAGCCAGCCAGCCAGACTCCCAGGCAGTCATCCAGCCAGCCAGCTAGCCAGCCAGCCAGACTCCCAGCCAGCCAGCCAGCCAGCCAGCCCGCCAGCCAGCCAGGCTCCCAGCCCACCTCCCAGCCAGCCTCCTAGCCAGCCAGCCAGCCTCCCAGCCAGCCAGCCTCCCAGCCAGCCAGCGTCCCAGCCAGCCTGCCAGCCAGCCTCCCAGGCCGCCTCCCAACCAGCCTCCCAGCCTCCCAGCCTCCCAGGCTCTCAGCCTCCCAGCCAGCCTCCTAGACTCCTAGGCTCCCAGCCTCCCAGCCTCCCAGCCTTCCAGCCTCCAAGCCAGCCATCCAGCCTCCCAGACAGCCAGCCTCCCAGCCAGCCAGCCCACCAGCCAGCCAGCCTCCCAGCCAGTCTCCCAGCCTCCCAGCCTCCCAGCCTCCCAGCCTCCCAACCAGCCTCCCAGACTCCCAGCCTCCCAGCCAGCCTCCCAGCCAGCCTCCCAGCCAGCCTCCCAGCCTCCCAGCCTCCCAGCGTCCCAGCGTCCCAGCCTCCCAGCCTCCCAGCCAGCCTCCCAGCCAGCCTCCCAGCCAGCCTCCCAACCTCCCAGCCTCCCAGCTAGCCTCCATGCCAGCCTCCCAGCCACCCAGCCTCCCAGCCAGCCAGCAAGCCAGCCAGCCAGTCAGCCTCCCAGGCAGCATCACAGCCAGGCTCCAATCCTCCCAGCCTCCCAGCCAGCCAGCCAACCAGCCAGCGAGCCAGCCAGCCCCACAGCCAGCCTCCCAGCCAGGCTCCCAGCCTCCCATCCTCCCAGCCTCCCAGCCTCCCAGCCTCCCAGCCTCCCAGCCAGCCTCCCAGCCTCCAGGACTCCCAGCCTCCCAGCCTCCCAGCCAGCCTGCCAGCCTCCCAGCCAGTGCCAGCCAGGGAACCAGCCTGTTCCAGCCGGTTCCAGTCGGTTCCATTCGGTTCCAGCCGATTCTAGCCGGTTCGAGCCGGTACCAGCCGGTTCCAGCCGGTTCCAGCCAGTTCCAGCCGGAAAAAACCGGTTCCAGCCGGTTCCAGCCGGTTCAAACCGGTTCCAGCCGGTTTCAGCCGGTTCAAACCGGTTTCAGATGGTTCCAGCTGGTTCAAACCGGTTCCAGCCGGTTTCAGCCGGTTCCAGCCGGTTCAAACCGGTTCCAGCCGGGTCAAGTCGGTTCCAGCCGGTTCCAGCCGGTTCCAGCCGCTTCCAGGTGGTCCAGCCGGTCCAGCGAACCAGCCACCCATCTTCTCAGCCAGCCTCCCAGCCAGCCAGCCAGACTCCCAGGCAGTCATCCAGCCAGCCAGCCCGCCAGCCAGCCAGGCTCCCAGCCAGCCTCCCAGCCAGCCTCCTAGCCAGCCAGCCAGCCTCCCAGCCAGCCAGCCTCCCAGCCAGCCAGCCTCCCAGCCAGCCTGCCAGTCAGCCTCCCAGGCAGCCTCCCAACCAGCCTCCCAGCCTCCCAGCCTCCCAGCCTTCCAGCCTCCAAGCCAGCCACCCAGCCTCCCAGACAGCCAGCCTCCCAGCCAGCCAGCCCACCAGCCAGCCAGCCTCCCAGCCAGTCTCCCAGCCTCCCAGCCTCCCAGCCTCCCAGCCTCCCAGCCTCCCAACCAGCATCCCATACTCCCAGCCTCCCAGCCAGTCTCCCAGCCAGCCTCCCAGCCAGCCTCCCAGCCTCCCAGCCTCCCAGCCTCCCAGCGTCCCACCTCCCAGCCTCCCAGCCAGCCTCCCAGCCAGCCTCCCAACCTCCCAGCCTCCCAGCTAGCCTCCATGCCACCCTCCCAGCCACCCAGCCTCCCAGCCAGCCAGCAAGCCAGGCAGCCAGTCAGCCTCCCAGGCAGCATCACAGCCAGGCTCCCATCCTCCAAGCCTCCCAGCCAGCCAGCCAACCAGCTAACGAGCCAGCCAGCCCCACAGCCAGCCTCCCATCCTCCCATCCTCCCAGCCTCCCAGCCTCCCAGCCTCCCAGCCAGCCTCCCAGCCTCCAGGACTCCCAGCCTCCCAGCCTCCCAGCCAGCCTCCCAGCCTGCCAGCCTCCCAGCCAGTGCCAGCCAGGGAGCCAGCCTGTTCCAGCCGGTTCCAGTCGGTTCCATTCGGTTCCAGCCGATTCTAGCCGGTTCGAGCCGGTACCAGCCGGTTCCAGCCGGTTCCAGCCAGTTCCAGCCGGAAAAAACCGGTTCCAGCCGGTTCCAGCCGGTACAAACCGGTTCCAGCCTGTTCCAGCCGGTACAAAACGGTTCCAGCCGGTTCCAGCCGGTTCCAGCCGGAAAAAACCGGTTCCAGCTGAAAAAAACCGGTTCAGCCGGTTCCAGCCGGTTCCAGCCGGTTCAAGCCGGTTCCAGCCGGTTCCAGCCGGTTCCAGCCGGTTCCGGCCTGATCCAGCCGGTTCAAACCGGTTCCAGCCTGATCCAGCCGGTTCAAACCGGTTCAAAACGCTTCCAGCCGGTTCTAGCCGGTTCAAACCGGTTCCAGCCGGTTCCAGCCGGTTCTAGCCGGTTCAAACCGGTTCCAGCCGGTGCCAGCCGGTTCCAGCCGGTTCCAGGCGGTTCAAGCCGGTTCAAGCCGGTTCTAGCCGGTTCCAGCCGGTTCCAGCCGGTTCCAGCCGGTTCAAACCTGTTCAAGCCGGTTCCAGCCGGTTCCAGCTGGTTCAACCCGTTTCCAGCCGGGTCAAGACGGTTCCAGCCGATTCCAGCCGGTTCCAGCCGCTGCCAGGTGGTCCAGCCGGTCCAGCCAACCAGCCAGCCATCCTCTCAGCCAGCCTCCCAGCCAGCCAGCCAGCCTCCCAGCCAGTCTCCCAGCCTCCCAGCCTCCCAGCCTCCCAGCCTCCCAGCCTCCCAACCATCCTCCCAGACTCCCAGCCTCCCAGCCAGCCTCCCAGCCAGCCTCCCAGCCTCCCAGCCTCCCAGCGTCCCAGCCTCCCAGCCTCCCAGCCAGCCTCCCAGCCAGCCTCCCAACCTCCCAGCCTCCCAGCTAGCCTCCATGCCAGGCTCCCAGCCACCCAGCCTCCCAGCCAGCCAGCAAGCCAGCCAGCCAGTCAGCCTCCCAGGCAGCATCACAGCCAGGCTCCCATCCTCCCAGCCTCCCAGCCAGCCAGCCCCACAGCCAGCCTCCCAGCCAGGCTCCCAGCCTCCCATCCTCCCAGCCTCCCAGCCTCCCAGCCTCCCAGCCTCCCAGCCAGCCTCCCAGCCTCCAGGACTCCCAGCCTCCCAGCCTCCCAGCCATCCTCCCACCCTGCCAGCCTCCCAGCCAGTGCCAGCCAGGGAACCAGCCTGTTCCAGCCGGTTCCAGTCGGTTCCATTCGGTTCCAGCCGATTCTAGCCGGTTCGAGCCGGTACCAGCCGGTTCCAGCCGGTTCCAGGCAGTTCCAGCCGGAAAAAACCGGTTCCAGCCAGTTCCAGCCAGTACAAACCGGTTCCAGCCTGTTCCAGCCGGTACAAACCGATTCCAGTCGGTTCCAGCCGGTTCCAGCCGGAAAAAACCGGTTCCAGCTGAAAAAAACCGGTTCAGCCGGTTCCAGCCGGTTCCAGCCGGTTCAAGCCGGTTCCAGCTGGTTCCAGCCGGTTCCAGCCGGTTCCAGCCTGATCCAGCCGGTTCAAACCGGTTCCAGCCGGTTCTAGCCGGTTCCAGCCGGTTCCAGCCGGTTCAAGCCGGTTATAGCCGGTTCAAAACGGTTCAAACCGGTTCCAGCCGGTTCCAGCCGGTTCTAGCCGGTTCAAACCGGTTCCAGCCGGTTCTAGCCGGTTCCAGCCGGTTCCAGCCGGTTCAAGCCGGTTATAGCCGGTTCAAAACGGTTCAAACCGGTTCCAGCTGGTTCTAGCCGGTTCAAACCGGTTCCAGCCGGTTCTAGCCGGTTCCAGCCGGTTCCAGCCGGTTCAAACCGGTTCAAGCCAGTTCCAGCCGGTTCCAGCCGGTTCCAGCCTGATCCAGCCGTTTCCAGCCGGTTCTAGCCGGAAAAAACCGGTTCCAGCCGGTTCCAGCCGGTTCAAACCGGTTCCAGCCGGTTCCAGCCGGTTCAAACCGGTTCCAGCCGGTTCCAGCCTGAAAAAACCGGTTCCAGCCTGTTCCAGCTGGTTCCAGCCGGTTCCATACGGTTCCAGCCGATTCTAGTCCGTTCCAGCCGGTACCAGCCGGTTCCAGCCGGTTCAAGCCAGTTCCAGCCAGAGAAAACCGGTTACAGCCGGTTACAGCCGGTTCCAGCCGATTCCAGCCTGTTCTAGCCGGTTACAGCCGGTTCCATCCGATTCCAGCCGGTTCTAGCCCGTTCCAGCCGGTTCAAACCGGTTCCAGCCGGTTCCAGCCGGTTCAAACCGGTCCAGCCGGTTCCAGCCGGTTCAAACCGGTTCTAGCCGGTTCCAGCCGTTCAAACCGGTTCCAGCCGGTTCCAGCCGGTTCCAGCCGGTTCAAACCGGTTCCAGCCGGGTCAAGTCGGTTCCAGCCGGTTCCAGCCGGTTCCAGCCGCTTCCAGGTGGTCCAGCCGGTCCAGCCAACCAGCCAGCCATCCTCTCAGCCAGCCTCCCAGCCAGCCAGCCAGACTCCCAGGCAGTCATCCAGCCAGCCAGCTAGCCAGCCAGCCAGACTCCCAGCCTCCCAGCCTCCAAGCCTCCCAGCTAGCCTCCATGCAGCCTCCCAGCCACCCAGCCTCCCAGCCTCCCAGCCAGCCTCCGAGCCTCCCAGACTCCAAGCCTCCCAGCTAGCCTCCATGCAGCCTCCCAGCCACCCAGCCTCCCAGCCAGCCAGCATGCCAGCCAGCCAGTCAGCCTCCCAGGCAGCATCACAGCCAGGCTCCCATCCTCCCAGCCTCCCAGCCAGCCAGCCAACCAGCCAGCGAGCCAGCCAGCCCCACAGCCAGCCTCCCAGCCAGGCTCCCAGCCTCCCATCCTCCCAGCCTCCCAGCCTCCCAGCCTCCAAGCCTCCCAGCCAGTGCCAGCCAGGGAGCCAGCCTGTTACAGCCGGTTCCAGTCGGTTCCATCCGGTTCCAGCCGATTCGAGTCGGTTTGAGCTGGTACCAGCCGGTTCCAGCAGGTTCCAGCCAGTTCCAGCGGAAAAAACCGGTTCCAGCCGGTTCCAGCCGGTTCAAAACGGCTCCAGCCGGTTCCAGCCGGTTCCAGTCGGTTCCAGCCGGTTCCAGCCGGTTCAAAACGGTTCCAGCCAGTTCCAGCCGTTATAGCCATTTCCAGCCGGTTCAAACCGGTTCCAGCCGGTTCCAGCCGGTTCAAATCGGTTCCAGCCGGTTCCAGCCGGAAAAAACCGGTTCTAGCCGGTTCCAGCCGGTTCCAGCCGGAAAAAACCGGTTCCAGCCGGTTCCAGCCGGTTCAAACCGGTTCCAGCCGGTTCCAGCCGGAAAAAACCGGTTCCAGCCGGTTCCAGCCGGTTCCAGCCGGAAAAAACCGGTTCCAGCCGGTTCCAGCCGGTTCCTGCCGGTTCTAGACCGTTCCAGCCGGTTCAAACCGGTTCCAGCCGGTTCCAGCCGGTTCAAACCGGTTTCAGCTGGTTCCAGCTGGTTCAAACCGGTTCCAGCCGGTTCCAGCCGGTTCCAGCAGGTTAAAACCGGTTCCAGCCGGGTCAAGTAGGTCCCAGCCGGTTCCAGCCGCTTCCAGGTGGTCCAGCCGGTCCAGCCAACCAGCCAGCCATCCTCTCAGCCAGCCTCTCAGCCAGCCAGCCAGACTCCCAGGCAGTCATCCAGCCAGCCAGCTGGCCAGTCAGCCAGAATCCCAGCCAGCCAGCCAGCCAGCCAGCCCGCCAGCCAGCCAGGCTCCCAGCCAGCCTCCCAGCCAGCCTCCTAGCCAGCCAGCCAGCCTCCCAGCCAACCAGCCTCCCAGCCAGCCCGCCAGCCAGCCAGGCTCCCAGCCAGCCTCCCAGCCAGCCTTCTAGCCAGCCAGCCAGCCTCCCAGCCAACCAGCCTCCCAGGCAGCCTCCCAACCAAACTCCCAGCCTCCCAGCCTCCCAGGCTCTCAGCCTCCCAGCAAGCCTCCTAGACTCCTAGCCTCCCAGCCTCCCAGCCTCCCAGCCTTCCAGCCTCCAAGCCAGCCAGCCAGCCTCCCAGACAGCCAGCCCACCAGCCAGCCAGCCTCCCAGCCAGTCTCCCAGCCTCCCAGCCTCCCAGCCTCCCAGCCTCCCAACCAGCCTCCCAGCCTCCCAGCCTCCCAGCCAGCCTCCCAGCCAGCCTCCCAGCCTCCCAGCCTCCCAGCATCCCAGCCTCCCAGCCTCCCAGCCAGCCTCCGTGCCAGCCTCCCAGCCTCCCAGCCTCCCAGCTAGCCTCCATGCCAGCCTCCCAGCCACCCAGCCTCCCAGCCAGCCAGCAAGCCAGCCAGCCAGTCAGCCTCCCAGGCAGCATCACAGCCAGGCTCCCATCCTCCCAGCCTCCCAGCCAGCCAGCCAACCAGCTAGCAAGCCAGCCAGCCTCACAGCCAGCCTCCCAGCCAGGCTCCCAGACTCCCATCCTCCCAGCCTCCCAGCCTCCCAGCCTCCCAGCCTCCCAGCCAGCCTCCCAGCCTGCCATCCTCCCAGCCAGTGCCACCCAGGGAGCCAGCCTGTTCCAGCCGGTTCCAGTCGGTTCCATTCGGTTCCAGCCGATTCTAGCCGGTTCGAGCTGGTACCAGCCGGTTCCAGCCAGTTCCAGCCGGAAAAAAACGGTTCCAGGCGGTTCCAGCCGGTTCAAAACAGTTCCAGCAGGTTCCAGCCGGTTCCAGCCGGTTCTAGCCGGTTCCAGCCGGAATAAAACGGTTCCAGCCGGTTCCAGCCGGTTCCTGCCGGAAAAAACAGGTTCCAGACGGTTCCAGCCGGTTCTAGCCGGTTACAGCCTGTTCCAGCCGGTTCTAGCCGGTTCCAGCCGGTTCCAGCCAGTTCTAGCCGGTTCCAGCCGGTTCAAACCGGTTCAAACCGGTTCCAGCCGGTTCCAGCCGGTTCAAACCGGTTCAAACCGGTTCCAGCCGGTTCCAGCCGGTTCAAACCGGTTCAAACCGGTTCCAGCCGGTTCCAGCCGGTTCCAGCCGTTTCAAAACGGTTCCAGCCGGTTCCAGCCGGTTCAAACCGGTTCCAGCCGGTTCCAGGCGGAAAAAACCGGTTCCAGCCGGAAAAAACCGGTTCCAGCCGGTTCCAGCCGGTTCAAACCGATTCCAGCCGGTTCAAACCGGTTCCAGCCGGTTCCAGCCGGAAAAAACCGGTTCCAGCCGGTTCGAGCCGGTTCCAGCTGGAAAAAACCGGTTCCAGCCGGTTCCAGCCGGTTCCAGCCGGTTCTAGTCCTTTGCAGCCGGTTCAAACCGGTTCCAGCCGGTTCCAGCCGGTTCCAGCAGGTTCAAACCAGTTCCAGGCGTTTCCAGCCGGGTCAAGTCGGTTCCAGCCGGTTCCAGCCGGTTCCTGCCGCTTCCAGGTGGTCCAGCCGGTCCAGCCAACCAGCCAGCCATCCTCTCAGCCAGCCTCCCAGCCAGCCAGCCAGACTCCCAAGCAGTCATCCAGCCAGCCAGCCAGCCAGCCAGCCAGACACCCAGCCTGCCAGCCAGCCAGCAAGCCCGCCAGCCAGCCAGGCTCCCAGCCAGCCTCCCAGCCAGCCTCCTAGCCAGCCAGCCAGCCTCCCAGCCAGCCAGCCTCCCAGCCAGCCTGCCAGCCAGCCTCCCAGGCAGCCTCCCAACCAGCCTCCCAGCCTCCCAGCCTCCCAGGCTCTCAGCCTCCCAGCCAGCCTCCTAGACTCCTAGACTCCCAGCCTCCCAGCCTCCCAGCCTTCCAGCCTCCAAACCAGCCAGCCAGGCTCCCAGAAAGCCAGCCTCCCACCCAGCCAGCCCACCAGCCAGCCAGCCTCCCAGCCAGTCTCCCAGCCTCCCAGCCTCCCAGCCTCCCAGCCTCCCAGCCTCCCAACCAGCATCCCAGACTCCCAGCCTCCCAGCCAGCCTCCCAGCCAGCCTCCCAGCCAGCCTCCCAGCCTCCCAGCCTCCCAGCGTCCCAGCCTCCCAGCCTCCCAGCCAGCCTCCCAGCCAGCCTCCCAACCTCCCAGCCTCCCAGCTAGCCTCCATGCCAGCCTCCCAGCCAACCAGCCTCCCAGCCAGCCAGCAAGCCAGCCAGCCAGTCAGCCTCCCATGCAGCATCACAGCCAGGCTCCCATCCTCCAAGCCTCCCAGCCAGCCAGCCAACCAGCTAGCGAGCCAGCCAGCCCCACAGCCAGCCTCCCATCCTCCCAGCCTCCCAGCCAGCCTCCCAGCCTCCAGGACTCCCAGCCTCCCAGCCTCCCAGCCAGCCTCCCAGCCTGCCAGCCTCCCAGCCAGTGCCAGCCAGGGAGCCAGCCTGTTCCAGCCGGTTCCAGTCGGTTCCATTCGGTTCCAGCCGATTCTAGCCGGTTCGAGCCGGTACCAGCCGGTTCCAGCCGATTCCAGCCAGTTCCAGGCGGAAAAAACCGGTTCCAGCCGGTTCCAGCCGGTACAAACCGGTTCCAGCCTGTTCCAGCCGGTACAAACCGGTTCCAGCCGGTTCCAGCCGGTTCCAGCCGGAAAAAACCGGTTCCAGCTGAAAAAAACCGGTTCAGGCGGTTCCAGCCGGTTCCAGCCGGTTCAAGCCGGTTCCAGCCGGTTCCAGCCGGTTCCAGCCGGTTCCGGCCAGATCCAGCCGGTTCAAACCGGTTCCAGCCTGATCCAGCCGGTTCAAACCGGTTCAAACCGCTTCTAGCCGGTTCTAGCCGGTTCAAACCGGTTCCAGCCGGTTCTAGCCGGTTCCAGCCGGTTCCAGCCGGTTCCAGCCGGTTCCAGCCGGTTCTAGCCGGTTCAAACCGGTTCCAGCCGCTTCCAGCCGGTTCCAGCCGGTTCCAGGCGGTTCAAGCCGGTTCAAGCCGGTTCTAGCCTGTTCCAGCCGGTTCTAGCCGGTTCCAGCCTAATCCAGCCGGTTCAAACCGGTTCCAGCCTGATCCAGCCGGTTCAAACCGGTTCAGGCCGGTTCCAGCTGGTTCAAACCGGTTCCAGCCGGTTCCAGGCGGTTCAAGCCGGTTCAAGCACGTTCTAGCCGTTTCCAGACGGTTCAAGCCGGTTCAAGCCGGTTCTAGCTGGTTCAAAACGGTTCAAACCGGTTCCAGCCGGTTCCAGCCGGTTCCAGCCGGTTCCAACAGGTTCCAGCCGGTTCAAACCAGTTCCAGCCGGTTCCAACCGGTTCCAGCCGGTTCGAACCGGATCAAACCGGTTCCAGCCGGTTCAAACCGGTTCAAACCGGTTCCAGCCGGTTCCAGCCGGTTCCAGCCCGTTCAAAACGGTTCCAGCCGGTTCCAGCCGGTTCAAACCGGTTCCAGCCGGTTCCAGCCGGAAAAAACCGGTTCCAGCCGGTTCCAGCCGGAAAAAACAGATTCCAGCCAGTTCCAGCCGGTTCCAGCTGGAAATAACCGGTTCCAGCCGTTTCCAGCCGGTTCCAGCCGGTTCCAGCTGGTTCTAGTCCGTTGCAGCCGCTTCAAACCGGTTCCAGCCGGTTCCAGCCGGTTCCAGCCGGTTCAAACCGGTTCCAGCCGGTTCCAGCCGGGTCAAGTCAGTTCCAGCCGGTTCCAGCCGGTTCCAGCCGCTTCCAGGTGGTCCAGCCGGTCCAGCCAACCAGCCAGCCATCCTCTCAGCCAGCCTCCCAGCCAGCCAGCCAGACTCCCAGGCAGTCATCCAGCAAGCCAGCCAGCCCGCCAGCCAGCCAGGCTCCCAGCCAGCCTCCCAGCCAGCCTCCTAGCCAGACGGCCAGCCTCCCAGCCAGCCAGCCTCCCAGCCAGCCAGCCTCCCAGCCAGCCAGCCTCCCAGCCAGCCTGCCAGCCAGCCTCCCAGGCAGCCTCCCAGCCAGCCTCCAAGCCTCCCAGCCTCCCAGCCTCCCAGTCTCCCAGGCTCTCAGCCTCCCAGCCAGCCTCCTAGACTCCTAGACTCCCAGCCTCCCAGCCTCCCAGCCTTGCAGCCTCCAAGCCAGCCAGCCAGCCTCCCAGCCAGACACCCCACCAGCCAGCCAGCCTCCCAGCCAGTCTCCCAGCCTCCAGCCTCCCAGCCTCCCAGCCTCCCAACCAGCCTCCCAGCCTCCCAGGCTCCCATCCAGCCTGCCAGCCAGCCAGCCAGCCTCCCAGCCAGCCTCCCAGCCTCCCAGCCTCCCAGCCTCCCAGCCTCCCAGCCTCCCAGCCAGTGCCAGCCAGGGAGCCAGCCTGTTACTGCCGGTTCCAGTCGGTTCCATCCGGTTCCAGCCATTTCTAGTCGGTTTGGCTGGTACCAGCCGGTTCCAGCAGGTTCCAGCCAGTTCCAGCCGGAAAAAACCGGTTCCAGCCGGTTCCAGCCGGTTCAAAACGGCTCCAGCCGGTTCCAGCCGGTTCCAGTCGGTTCTAGCCGGTTCCAGCCGGTTCAATCCGGTTCCAGCCGGTTCCAGCCGGTTCAAACCGGTTCCACCCGGTTCCAGCCGGAAAAAACCGGTTCCAGCCGGTTCCAGCCAGAAAAAACCGGTTCCAGCCGGTTCCAGCCGGTTATAGCCAGTTCCAGCCGGTTCAAACCGGTTCCAGCCGGTTCCAGCCGGTTTAAACCGGTTCCAGCCGGTTCCAGCCGGAAAAAACCGGTTCCAGCCGGTTCCAGCCGGTTCCAGCCGGAAAAAACCGGTTCCAGCCGGTTCCAGCCGGTTCCAGCCGGTTCTAGCCCGTTCCAGCCGGTTCAAACCGGTTCCAGCCGGTTCCAGCCGGTTCAAACCGGTTTCAGCTGGTTCCAGCTGGTTCAAACCGGTTCCAGCCGTTTCCAGCCGGTTCCAGCAGGTTCAAACCGGTTCCAGCCGGGTCAAGTAGGTCCCAACCGGTTCCATCCGCTTCCAGGTGGTCCAGCCAGTCCAGCCAACCAGCCAGCCATCCTCTCAGCCAGCCTCTCAGCCAGCCAGCCAGACTCCCAGGCAGTCATCCAGCCAGCCAGCTAGCCAGCCAGCCAGACTCCCAGCCAGCCAGCCAGCCAGCCAGCCCGCCAGCCAGCCAGGCTCCCAGCCAGCCTCCCAGCCAGCCTCCTAGCCAGCCAGCCAACCTCCCAGCCAACCAGCCTCCCAGCCAGCCCGCCAGCCAGCCAGGCTCCCAGCCAGCCTCCCAGCCAGCCTTCTAGCCAGCCAGCCAGCCTCCCAGCCTCCCAGGCTCTCAGCCTCCCAGCCAGCCTCCTAGACTCCTAGCCTCCCAGCCTCCCAGCCTCCCAGCCTTCCAGCCTCCAAGCCAGCCAGCCAGCCTCCCAGACAGCCAGCCCACCAGCCAGCCAGCCTCCCAGCCAGTCTCCCAGCCTCCCAGCCTCCCAGCCTCCCAGCCTCCCAGCCTCCCAACCAGCCTCCCAGCCTGCCAGCCTCCCAGCCAGTGCCAGCCAGGGAGCCAGCCTGTTCCAGCCGGTTCCAGTCGGTTCCATTCGGTTCCAGCCGATTCTAGCCGGTTCGAGCCGGTACCAGCCGGTTCCAGCCGGTTCCAGCCAGTTCCAGCCGGAAAAAACCGGTTCCAGCCGGTTCCAGCCGGTACAAACCGGTTCCAGCCTGTTCCAGCCGGTACAAAACGGTTCCAGCCGGTTCCAGCCGGTTCCAGCCGGAAAAAACCGGTTCCAGCTGAAAAAAACCGGTTCAGCCGGTTCCAGCCGGTTCCAGCCGGTTCAAGCCGGTTCCAGCCGGTTCCAGCCGGTTCCAGCCGGTTCCGGCCTGATCCAGCCGGTTCAAACCGGTTCCAGCCTGATCCAGCCGGTTCAAACCGGTTCAAAACGCTTCCAGCCGGTTCTAGCCGGTTCAAACCGGTTCCAGCCGGTTCCAGCCGGTTCTAGCCGGTTCAAACCGGTTCCAGCCGGTGCCAGCCGGTTCCAGCCGGTTCCAGGCGGTTCAAGCCGGTTCAAGCCGGTTCTAGCCGGTTCCAGCCGGTTCCAGCCGGTTCCAGCCGGTTCAAACCTGTTCAAGCCGGTTCCAGCCGGTTCCAGCTGGTTCAACCCGTTTCCAGCCGGGTCAAGACGGTTCCAGCCGATTCCAGCCGGTTCCAGCCGCTGCCAGGTGGTCCAGCCGGTCCAGCCAACCAGCCAGCCATCCTCTCAGCCAGCCTCCCAGCCAGCCAGCCAGCCTCCCAGCCAGTCTCCCAGCCTCCCAGCCTCCCAGCCTCCCAGCCTCCCAGCCTCCCAACCATCCTCCCAGACTCCCAGCCTCCCAGCCAGCCTCCCAGCCAGCCTCCCAGCCTCCCAGCCTCCCAGCGTCCCAGCCTCCCAGCCTCCCAGCCAGCCTCCCAGCCAGCCTCCCAACCTCCCAGCCTCCCAGCTAGCCTCCATGCCAGGCTCCCAGCCACCCAGCCTCCCAGCCAGCCAGCAAGCCAGCCAGCCAGTCAGCCTCCCAGGCAGCATCACAGCCAGGCTCCCATCCTCCCAGCCTCCCAGCCAGCCAGCCCCACAGCCAGCCTCCCAGCCAGGCTCCCAGCCTCCCATCCTCCCAGCCTCCCAGCCTCCCAGCCTCCCAGCCTCCCAGCCAGCCTCCCAGCCTCCAGGACTCCCAGCCTCCCAGCCTCCCAGCCATCCTCCCACCCTGCCAGCCTCCCAGCCAGTCCCAGCCAGGGAACCAGCCTGTTCCAGCCGGTTCCAGTCGGTTCCATTCGGTTCCAGCCGATTCTAGCCGGTTCGAGCCGGTACCAGCCGGTTCCAGCCGGTTCCAGGCAGTTCCAGCCGGAAAAAACCGGTTCCAGCCAGTTCCAGCCAGTACAAACCGGTTCCAGCCTGTTCCAGCCGGTACAAACCGATTCCAGTCGGTTCCAGCCGGTTCCAGCCGGAAAAAACCGGTTCCAGCTGAAAAAAACCGGTTCAGCCGGTTCCAGCCGGTTCCAGCCGGTTCAAGCCGGTTCCAGCTGGTTCCAGCCGGTTCCAGCCGGTTCCAGCCTGATCCAGCCGGTTCAAACCGGTTCCAGCCGGTTCTAGCCGGTTCCAGCCGGTTCCAGCCGGTTCAAGCCGGTTATAGCCGGTTCAAAACGGTTCAAACCGGTTCCAGCCGGTTCCAGCCGGTTCTAGCCGGTTCAAACCGGTTCCAGCCGGTTCTAGCCGGTTCCAGCCGGTTCCAGCCGGTTCAAGCCGGTTATAGCCGGTTCAAAACGGTTCAAACCGGTTCCAGCTGGTTCTAGCCGGTTCAAACCGGTTCCAGCCGGTTCTAGCCGGTTCCAGCCGGTTCCAGCCGGTTCAAACCGGTTCAAGCCAGTTCCAGCCGGTTCCAGCCGGTTCCAGCCTGATCCAGCCGTTTCCAGCCGGTTCTAGCCGGAAAAAACCGGTTCCAGCCGGTTCCAGCCGGTTCAAACCGGTTCCAGCCGGTTCCAGCCGGTTCAAACCGGTTCCAGCCGGTTCCAGCCTGAAAAAACCGGTTCCAGCCTGTTCCAGCTGGTTCCAGCCGGTTCCATACGGTTCCAGCCGATTCTAGTCCGTTCCAGCCGGTACCAGCCGGTTCCAGCCGGTTCAAGCCAGTTCCAGCCAGAGAAAACCGGTTACAGCCGGTTACAGCCGGTTCCAGCCGATTCCAGCCTGTTCTAGCCGGTTACAGCCGGTTCCATCCGATTCCAGCCGGTTCTAGCCCGTTCCAGCCGGTTCAAACCGGTTCCAGCCGGTTCCAGCCGGTTCAAACCGGTCCAGCCGGTTCCAGCCGGTTCAAACCGGTTCTAGCCGGTTCCAGCCGTTCAAACCGGTTCCAGCCGGTTCCAGCCGGTTCCAGCCGGTTCAAACCGGTTCCAGCCGGGTCAAGTCGGTTCCAGCCGGTTCCAGCCGGTTCCAGCCGCTTCCAGGTGGTCCAGCCGGTCCAGCCAACCAGCCAGCCATCCTCTCAGCCAGCCTCCCAGCCAGCCAGCCAGACTCCCAGGCAGTCATCCAGCCAGCCAGCTAGCCAGCCAGCCAGACTCCCAGCCTCCCAGCCTCCAAGCCTCCCAGCTAGCCTCCATGCAGCCTCCCAGCCACCCAGCCTCCCAGCCTCCCAGCCAGCCTCCGAGCCTCCCAGACTCCAAGCCTCCCAGCTAGCCTCCATGCAGCCTCCCAGCCACCCAGCCTCCCAGCCAGCCAGCATGCCAGCCAGCCAGTCAGCCTCCCAGGCAGCATCACAGCCAGGCTCCCATCCTCCCAGCCTCCCAGCCAGCCAGCCAACCAGCCAGCGAGCCAGCCAGCCCCACAGCCAGCCTCCCAGCCAGGCTCCCAGCCTCCCATCCTCCCAGCCTCCCAGCCTCCCAGCCTCCAAGCCTCCCAGCCAGTGCCAGCCAGGGAGCCAGCCTGTTACAGCCGGTTCCAGTCGGTTCCATCCGGTTCCAGCCGATTCGAGTCGGTTTGAGCTGGTACCAGCCGGTTCCAGCAGGTTCCAGCCAGTTCCAGCGGAAAAAACCGGTTCCAGCCGGTTCCAGCCGGTTCAAAACGGCTCCAGCCGGTTCCAGCCGGTTCCAGTCGGTTCCAGCCGGTTCCAGCCGGTTCAAAACGGTTCCAGCCAGTTCCAGCCGTTATAGCCATTTCCAGCCGGTTCAAACCGGTTCCAGCCGGTTCCAGCCGGTTCAAATCGGTTCCAGCCGGTTCCAGCCGGAAAAAACCGGTTCTAGCCGGTTCCAGCCGGTTCCAGCCGGAAAAAACCGGTTCCAGCCGGTTCCAGCCGGTTCAAACCGGTTCCAGCCGGTTCCAGCCGGAAAAAACCGGTTCCAGCCGGTTCCAGCCGGTTCCAGCCGGAAAAAACCGGTTCCAGCCGGTTCCAGCCGGTTCCTGCCGGTTCTAGACCGTTCCAGCCGGTTCAAACCGGTTCCAGCCGGTTCCAGCCGGTTCAAACCGGTTTCAGCTGGTTCCAGCTGGTTCAAACCGGTTCCAGCCGGTTCCAGCCGGTTCCAGCAGGTTAAAACCGGTTCCAGCCGGGTCAAGTAGGTCCCAGCCGGTTCCAGCCGCTTCCAGGTGGTCCAGCCGGTCCAGCCAACCAGCCAGCCATCCTCTCAGCCAGCCTCTCAGCCAGCCAGCCAGACTCCCAGGCAGTCATCCAGCCAGCCAGCTGGCCAGTCAGCCAGAATCCCAGCCAGCCAGCCAGCCAGCCAGCCCGCCAGCCAGCCAGGCTCCCAGCCAGCCTCCCAGCCAGCCTCCTAGCCAGCCAGCCAGCCTCCCAGCCAACCAGCCTCCCAGCCAGCCCGCCAGCCAGCCAGGCTCCCAGCCAGCCTCCCAGCCAGCCTTCTAGCCAGCCAGCCAGCCTCCCAGCCAACCAGCCTCCCAGGCAGCCTCCCAACCAAACTCCCAGCCTCCCAGCCTCCCAGGCTCTCAGCCTCCCAGCAAGCCTCCTAGACTCCTAGCCTCCCAGCCTCCCAGCCTCCCAGCCTTCCAGCCTCCAAGCCAGCCAGCCAGCCTCCCAGACAGCCAGCCCACCAGCCAGCCAGCCTCCCAGCCAGTCTCCCAGCCTCCCAGCCTCCCAGCCTCCCAGCCTCCCAACCAGCCTCCCAGCCTCCCAGCCTCCCAGCCAGCCTCCCAGCCAGCCTCCCAGCCTCCCAGCCTCCCAGCATCCCAGCCTCCCAGCCTCCCAGCCAGCCTCCGTGCCAGCCTCCCAGCCTCCCAGCCTCCCAGCTAGCCTCCATGCCAGCCTCCCAGCCACCCAGCCTCCCAGCCAGCCAGCAAGCCAGCCAGCCAGTCAGCCTCCCAGGCAGCATCACAGCCAGGCTCCCATCCTCCCAGCCTCCCAGCCAGCCAGCCAACCAGCTAGCAAGCCAGCCAGCCTCACAGCCAGCCTCCCAGCCAGGCTCCCAGACTCCCATCCTCCCAGCCTCCCAGCCTCCCAGCCTCCCAGCCTCCCAGCCAGCCTCCCAGCCTGCCATCCTCCCAGCCAGTGCCACCCAGGGAGCCAGCCTGTTCCAGCCGGTTCCAGTCGGTTCCATTCGGTTCCAGCCGATTCTAGCCGGTTCGAGCTGGTACCAGCCGGTTCCAGCCAGTTCCAGCCGGAAAAAAACGGTTCCAGGCGGTTCCAGCCGGTTCAAAACAGTTCCAGCAGGTTCCAGCCGGTTCCAGCCGGTTCTAGCCGGTTCCAGCCGGAATAAAACGGTTCCAGCCGGTTCCAGCCGGTTCCTGCCGGAAAAAACAGGTTCCAGACGGTTCCAGCCGGTTCTAGCCGGTTACAGCCTGTTCCAGCCGGTTCTAGCCGGTTCCAGCCGGTTCCAGCCAGTTCTAGCCGGTTCCAGCCGGTTCAAACCGGTTCAAACCGGTTCCAGCCGGTTCCAGCCGGTTCAAACCGGTTCAAACCGGTTCCAGCCGGTTCCAGCCGGTTCAAACCGGTTCAAACCGGTTCCAGCCGGTTCCAGCCGGTTCCAGCCGTTTCAAAACGGTTCCAGCCGGTTCCAGCCGGTTCAAACCGGTTCCAGCCGGTTCCAGGCGGAAAAAACCGGTTCCAGCCGGAAAAAACCGGTTCCAGCCGGTTCCAGCCGGTTCAAACCGATTCCAGCCGGTTCAAACCGGTTCCAGCCGGTTCCAGCCGGAAAAAACCGGTTCCAGCCGGTTCGAGCCGGTTCCAGCTGGAAAAAACCGGTTCCAGCCGGTTCCAGCCGGTTCCAGCCGGTTCTAGTCCTTTGCAGCCGGTTCAAACCGGTTCCAGCCGGTTCCAGCCGGTTCCAGCAGGTTCAAACCAGTTCCAGGCGTTTCCAGCCGGGTCAAGTCGGTTCCAGCCGGTTCCAGCCGGTTCCTGCCGCTTCCAGGTGGTCCAGCCGGTCCAGCCAACCAGCCAGCCATCCTCTCAGCCAGCCTCCCAGCCAGCCAGCCAGACTCCCAAGCAGTCATCCAGCCAGCCAGCCAGCCAGCCAGCCAGACACCCAGCCTGCCAGCCAGCCAGCAAGCCCGCCAGCCAGCCAGGCTCCCAGCCAGCCTCCCAGCCAGCCTCCTAGCCAGCCAGCCAGCCTCCCAGCCAGCCAGCCTCCCAGCCAGCCTGCCAGCCAGCCTCCCAGGCAGCCTCCCAACCAGCCTCCCAGCCTCCCAGCCTCCCAGGCTCTCAGCCTCCCAGCCAGCCTCCTAGACTCCTAGACTCCCAGCCTCCCAGCCTCCCAGCCTTCCAGCCTCCAAACCAGCCAGCCAGGCTCCCAGAAAGCCAGCCTCCCACCCAGCCAGCCCACCAGCCAGCCAGCCTCCCAGCCAGTCTCCCAGCCTCCCAGCCTCCCAGCCTCCCAGCCTCCCAGCCTCCCAACCAGCATCCCAGACTCCCAGCCTCCCAGCCAGCCTCCCAGCCAGCCTCCCAGCCAGCCTCCCAGCCTCCCAGCCTCCCAGCGTCCCAGCCTCCCAGCCTCCCAGCCAGCCTCCCAGCCAGCCTCCCAACCTCCCAGCCTCCCAGCTAGCCTCCATGCCAGCCTCCCAGCCAACCAGCCTCCCAGCCAGCCAGCAAGCCAGCCAGCCAGTCAGCCTCCCATGCAGCATCACAGCCAGGCTCCCATCCTCCAAGCCTCCCAGCCAGCCAGCCAACCAGCTAGCGAGCCAGCCAGCCCCACAGCCAGCCTCCCATCCTCCCAGCCTCCCAGCCAGCCTCCCAGCCTCCAGGACTCCCAGCCTCCCAGCCTCCCAGCCAGCCTCCCAGCCTGCCAGCCTCCCAGCCAGTGCCAGCCAGGGAGCCAGCCTGTTCCAGCCGGTTCCAGTCGGTTCCATTCGGTTCCAGCCGATTCTAGCCGGTTCGAGCCGGTACCAGCCGGTTCCAGCCGATTCCAGCCAGTTCCAGGCGGAAAAAACCGGTTCCAGCCGGTTCCAGCCGGTACAAACCGGTTCCAGCCTGTTCCAGCCGGTACAAACCGGTTCCAGCCGGTTCCAGCCGGTTCCAGCCGGAAAAAACCGGTTCCAGCTGAAAAAAACCGGTTCAGGCGGTTCCAGCCGGTTCCAGCCGGTTCAAGCCGGTTCCAGCCGGTTCCAGCCGGTTCCAGCCGGTTCCGGCCAGATCCAGCCGGTTCAAACCGGTTCCAGCCTGATCCAGCCGGTTCAAACCGGTTCAAACCGCTTCTAGCCGGTTCTAGCCGGTTCAAACCGGTTCCAGCCGGTTCTAGCCGGTTCCAGCCGGTTCCAGCCGGTTCCAGCCGGTTCCAGCCGGTTCTAGCCGGTTCAAACCGGTTCCAGCCGCTTCCAGCCGGTTCCAGCCGGTTCCAGGCGGTTCAAGCCGGTTCTAGCCTGTTCCAGCCGGTTCTAGCCGGTTCCAGCCTAATCCAGCCGGTTCAAACCGGTTCCAGCCTGATCCAGCCGGTTCAAACCGGTTCAGGCCGGTTCCAGCTGGTTCAAACCGGTTCCAGCCGGTTCCAGGCGGTTCAAGCCGGTTCAAGCACGTTCTAGCCGTTTCCAGACGGTTCAAGCCGGTTCAAGCCGGTTCTAGCTGGTTCAAAACGGTTCAAACCGGTTCCAGCCGGTTCCAGCCGGTTCCAGCCGGTTCCAACAGGTTCCAGCCGGTTCAAACCAGTTCCAGCCGGTTCCAACCGGTTCCAGCCGGTTCGAACCGGATCAAACCGGTTCCAGCCGGTTCAAACCGGTTCAAACCGGTTCCAGCCGGTTCCAGCCGGTTCCAGCCCGTTCAAAACGGTTCCAGCCGGTTCCAGCCGGTTCAAACCGGTTCCAGCCGGTTCCAGCCGGAAAAAACCGGTTCCAGCCGGTTCCAGCCGGAAAAAACAGATTCCAGCCAGTTCCAGCCGGTTCCAGCTGGAAATAACCGGTTCCAGCCGTTTCCAGCCGGTTCCAGCCGGTTCCAGCTGGTTCTAGTCCGTTGCAGCCGCTTCAAACCGGTTCCAGCCGGTTCCAGCCGGTTCCAGCCGGTTCAAACCGGTTCCAGCCGGTTCCAGCCGGGTCAAGTCAGTTCCAGCCGGTTCCAGCCGGTTCCAGCCGCTTCCAGGTGGTCCAGCCGGTCCAGCCAACCAGCCAGCCATCCTCTCAGCCAGCCTCCCAGCCAGCCAGCCAGACTCCCAGGCAGTCATCCAGCAAGCCAGCCAGCCCGCCAGCCAGCCAGGCTCCCAGCCAGCCTCCCAGCCAGCCTCCTAGCCAGACCGCCAGCCTCCCAGCCAGCCAGCCTCCCAGCCAGCCAGCCTCCCAGCCAGCCAGCCTCCCAGCCAGCCTGCCAGCCAGCCTCCCAGGCAGCCTCCCAGCCAGCCTCCAAGCCTCCCAGCCTCCCAGCCTCCCAGTCTCCCAGGCTCTCAGCCTCCCAGCCAGCCTCCTAGACTCCTAGACTCCCAGCCTCCCAGCCTCCCAGCCTTGCAGCCTCCAAGCCAGCCAGCCAGCCTCCCAGCCAGACACCCCACCAGCCAGCCAGCCTCCCAGCCAGTCTCCCAGCCTCCAGCCTCCCAGCCTCCCAGCCTCCCAACCAGCCTCCCAGCCTCCCAGGCTCCCATCCAGCCTGCCAGCCAGCCAGCCAGCCTCCCAGCCAGCCTCCCAGCCTCCCAGCCTCCCAGCCTCCCAGCCTCCCAGCCTCCCAGCCAGTGCCAGCCAGGGAGCCAGCCTGTTACTGCCGGTTCCAGTCGGTTCCATCCGGTTCCAGCCATTTCTAGTCGGTTTGGCTGGTACCAGCCGGTTCCAGCAGGTTCCAGCCAGTTCCAGCCGGAAAAAACCGGTTCCAGCCGGTTCCAGCCGGTTCAAAACGGCTCCAGCCGGTTCCAGCCGGTTCCAGTCGGTTCTAGCCGGTTCCAGCCGGTTCAATCCGGTTCCAGCCGGTTCCAGCCGGTTCAAACCGGTTCCACCCGGTTCCAGCCGGAAAAAACCGGTTCCAGCCGGTTCCAGCCAGAAAAAACCGGTTCCAGCCGGTTCCAGCCGGTTATAGCCAGTTCCAGCCGGTTCAAACCGGTTCCAGCCGGTTCCAGCCGGTTTAAACCGGTTCCAGCCGGTTCCAGCCGGAAAAAACCGGTTCCAGCCGGTTCCAGCCGGTTCCAGCCGGAAAAAACCGGTTCCAGCCGGTTCCAGCCGGTTCCAGCCGGTTCTAGCCCGTTCCAGCCGGTTCAAACCGGTTCCAGCCGGTTCCAGCCGGTTCAAACCGGTTTCAGCTGGTTCCAGCTGGTTCAAACCGGTTCCAGCCGTTTCCAGCCGGTTCCAGCAGGTTCAAACCGGTTCCAGCCGGGTCAAGTAGGTCCCAACCGGTTCCATCCGCTTCCAGGTGGTCCAGCCAGTCCAGCCAACCAGCCAGCCATCCTCTCAGCCAGCCTCTCAGCCAGCCAGCCAGACTCCCAGGCAGTCATCCAGCCAGCCAGCTAGCCAGCCAGCCAGACTCCCAGCCAGCCAGCCAGCCAGCCAGCCCGCCAGCCAGCCAGGCTCCCAGCCAGCCTCCCAGCCAGCCTCCTAGCCAGCCAGCCAACCTCCCAGCCAACCAGCCTCCCAGCCAGCCCGCCAGCCAGCCAGGCTCCCAGCCAGCCTCCCAGCCAGCCTTCTAGCCAGCCAGCCAGCCTCCCAGCCTCCCAGGCTCTCAGCCTCCCAGCCAGCCTCCTAGACTCCTAGCCTCCCAGCCTCCCAGCCTCCCAGCCTTCCAGCCTCCAAGCCAGCCAGCCAGCCTCCCAGACAGCCAGCCCACCAGCCAGCCAGCCTCCCAGCCAGTCTCCCAGCCTCCCAGCCTCCCAGCCTCCCAGCCTCCCAGCCTCCCAACCAGCCTCCAAGCCTCCCAGCCTCCCAGCCAGCCTCCCAGCCAGCCTCCCAGCCTCCCAGCCTCCCAGCATCCCAGCCTCCCAGCCTCCCAGCCAGCCTCCGTGCCAGCCTCCCAGCCTCCCAGCCTCCCAGCTAGCCTCCATGCCAGCCTCCCAGCCACCCAGCCTCCCAGCCAGCCAGCAAGCCAGCCAGCCAGTCAGCCTCCCAGGCAGCATCACAGCCAGGCTCCCATCCTCCCAGCCTCCCAGCCAGCCAGCCAACCAGCTAGCGAGCCAGCCAGCCTCACAGCCAGCCTCCCAGCCAGGCTCCCAGACTCCCATCCTCCCAGCCTCCCAGCCTGCCATCCTCCGAGCCAGTGCCAGCCAGGGAGCCAGCCTGTTCCAGCCGGTTCCAGTCGGTTCCATTCGGTTCCAGCCGATTCTAGCCGGTTCGAGCTGGTACCAGCCGGTTCCAGCCAGTTCCAGCCGGAAAAAACCAGTTCCAGGCGGTTCCAGCCGGTTCAAAACAGTTCCAGCCTCTTCCAGCCGGTTCCAGCCGGTTCTAGCCGGTTCCAGCCGGAATAAAACGGTTCCAGCCGGTTCCAGCCGGTTCCAGCCGGAAAAAACAGGTTCCAGACGGTTCCAGCCGGTTCTAGCCGGTTACAGGCTGTTCCAGCCGGTTCTAGCCGGTTCCAGCCGGTTCCAGCCAGTTCTAGCCGGTTCTAGCCGGTTCAAACCGGTTCAAACCGGTTCCAGCCGGTTCTAGCCGGTTCAAACCGGTTCCAGCCGGTTCCAGCCGGTTCAAACCGGTTCAAACCGGTTCCAGCCGGTTCCAGCCGGTTCCAGCCGTTTCAAAACGGTTCCAGCCGGTTCAAACCGGTTCCAGCCGGTTCCAGGCGGAAAAAACCGGTTCCAGCCGGTTCCAGCCGGAAAAAACCGGTTCCAGCCGGTTCCAGCCGGAAAAAACAGATTCCAGCCAGTTCCAGCCGGTTCCAGCTGGAAATAACCGGTTCCAGCCGTTTCCAGCCGGTTCCAGCCGGTTCCAGCTGGTTCTAGTCCGTTGCAGCCGCTTCAAACCGGTTCCAGCTGGTTCCAGCCGGTTCCAGCTGGTTCAAACCGGTTCCAGCCGGTTCCAGCCGGGTCGAGTCAGTTCCAGCCGGATCCAGCCGATTCCAGCCGCTTCCAGGTGGTCCAGCCGGTCCAGCCAACCAGCCAGCCATCCTCTCAGCCAGCCTCCCACCCAGCCAGCCCACCAGCCAGCCAGCCTCCCAGCCAGTCTCCCAGCCTCCCAGCCTCCCAGCCTCCCAGCCTCCCAGCCTCCCAACCAGCATCCCAGACTCCCAGCCTCCCAGCCAGCCTCCCAGCCAGCCTCCCAGCCAGCCTCCCAGCCTCCCAGCCTCCCAGCGTCCCAGCCTCCCAGCCTCCCAGCCAGCCTCCCAGCCAGCCTCCCAACCTCCCAGCCTCCCAGCTAGCCTCCATGCCAGCCTCCCAGCCACCCAGCCTCCCAGCCAGCCAGCAAGCCAGCCAGCCAGTCAGCCTCCCAGGCAGCATCACAGCCAGCCTCCCATCCTCCAAGCCTCCCAGCCAGCCAGCCAACCAGCTAGCGAGCCAGCCAGCCCCACAGCCAGCCTCCCATCCTCCCAGCCTCCCAGCCTCCCAGCCTCCCAGCCTCCCAGCCAGCCTCCCAGCCTCCAGGACTCCCAGCCTCCCAGCCTCCCAGCCAGCCTCCCAGCCTGCCAGCCTCCCAGCCAGTGCCAGCCAGGGAGCCAGCCTGTTCCAGCCGGTTCCAGTCGGTTCCATTCGGTTCCAGCCGATTCTAGCCGGTTCGAGCCGGTACCAGCCGGTTCCAGCCGATTCCAGCCAGTTCCAGGCGGAAAAAACCGGTTCCAGCCGGTTCCAGCCGGTACAAACCGGTTCCAGCCTGTTCCAGCCGGTACAAACCGGTTCCAGCCGGTTCCAGCCGGTTCCAGCCGGAAAAAACCGGTTCCAGCTGAAAAAAACCGGTTCAGGCGGTTCCAGCCGGTTCCAGCCGGTTCAAGCCGGTTCCAGCCGGTTCCAGCCGGTTCCAGCCGGTTCCGGCCAGATCCAGCCGGTTCAAACCGGTTCCAGCCTGATCCAGCCGGTTCAAACCGGTTCAAACCGCTTCTAGCCGGTTCTAGCCGGTTCAAACCGGTTCCAGCCGGTTCTAGCCGGTTCCAGCCGGTTCCAGCCGGTTCTAGCCGGTTCCAGCCGGTTCTAGCCGGTTCAAACCGGTTCCAGCCGGTTCCAGCCGGTTCCAGCCGGTTCCAGGCGGTTCAAGCCGGTTCAAGCCGGTTCTAGCCTGTTCCAGCCGGTTCTAGCCGGTTCCAGCCTAATCCAGCCGGTTCAAACCGGTTCCAGCCTGATCCAGCCGGTTCAAACCGGTTCAGGCCGGTTCCAGCTGGTTCAAACCGGTTCCAGCCGGTTCCAGGCGGTTCAAGCCGGTTCAAGCACGTTCTAGCCGTTTCCAGACGGTTCAAGCCGGTTCAAGCCGGTTCTAGCTGGTTCAAAACGGTTCAAACCGGTTCCAGCCGGTTCCAGCCGGTTCCAGCCGGTTCCAGCCGGTTCCAACAGGTTCCAGCCGGTTCAAACCAGTTCCAGCCGGTTCCAACCGGTTCCAGCCGGTTCGAACCGGATCAAACCGGTTCCAGCCGGTTCAAACCGGTTCAAACCGGTTCCAGCCGGTTCCAGCCGGTTCCAGCCCGTTCAAAACGGTTCCAGCCGGTTCCAGCCGGTTCAAACCGGTTCCAGCCGGTTCCAGCCGGAAAAAACCGGTTCCAGCCGGTTCCAGCCGGAAAAAACAGATTCCAGCCAGTTCCAGCCGGTTCCAGCTGGAAATAACCGGTTCCAGCCGTTTCCAGCCGGTTCCAGCCGGTTCCATACGGTTCCAGCCGATTCTAGTCCGTTCCAGCCGGTACCAGCCGGTTCCAGCCGGTTCAAGCCAGTTCCAGCCGGAAAAAACCGGTTACAGCCGGTTACAGCCGGTTCCAGCCGATTCCAGCCTGTTCTAGCCGGTTACAGACGGTTCCATCCGATTCCAGCCGGTTCTAGCCCGTTCCAGCCGGTTCAAACCGGTTCCAGCCGGTTCCAGCCGGTTCAAACCGGTCCAGCCGGTTACAGCCGGTTCAGACCGGTTCTAGCCGGTTCCAGCCGTTCTAACCGGTTCCAGCCGGTTCCAGCCGGTTCCAGCCGGTTCAAACCGGTTCCAGCCGGGTCAAGTCGGTTCCAGCCGGTTCGAGCCGGTTCCAGCCGCTTCCAGGTGGTCCAGCCGGTCCAGCCAACCAGCCAGCCATTCTCTCAGCCAGCCTCCCAGCCAGCCAGCCAGACTCCCAGGCAGTCATCCAGCCAGCCAGCTAGCCAGCCAGCCAGACTCCCAGCCTCCCAGCCTCCAAGCCTCCCAGCTAGCCTCCATGCAGCCTCCCAGCCACCCAGCCTCCCAGCCAGCCTCCCAGCCTCCCAGCCTCCAAGCCTCCAAGCTAGCCTTCATGCAGCCTCCCAGCCACCCAGCCTCCCAGCCAGCCAGCAAGCCAGCCAGCCAGTCAGCCTCCCAGGCAGCATCACAGCCAGGCTCCCATCCTCCCAACCTCCCAGCCAGCCAGCCAACCAGCCAGCGAGCCAGCCAGCCCCACAGCCAGCCTCCCAGCCAGGCTCCCAGCCTCCCATCCTCCCAGCCTCCCAGCCTCCCAGCCTCCCAGCCTCCCAGCCAGTGCCAGCCAGGGAGCCAGCCTGTTACAGCCGGTTCCAGTCAGTTCCATCCGGTTCCAGCCGATTCTAGTCGGTTTGAGCTGGTACCAGCCGGTTCCAGCAGGTTCCAGCCAGTTCCAGCCGGAAAAAACCGGTTCCAGCCGGTTCCAGCCGGTTCAAAACGGCTCCAGCCGGTTCCAGCCGGTTCCAGTCGGTTGTAGCCGGTTCCAGCCGGTTCAAACCGGTTCCAGCCGGTTCCAGCCGGAAAAAACCGGTTCCAGCCGGTTCCAGCCGGTTCCAGCCGGAAAAAACCGGTTCCAGCCGGTTCCAGCCGGTTCCAGCCGGTTCTAGTCCGTTCCAGCCGGTTCAAACCGGTTTCAGCTGGTTCCAGCTGGTTCAAACCGGTTCCAGCCGGTTCCAGCCGGTTCCAGCAGGTTCAAACCGGTTCCAGCCGGGTCAAGTAGGTCCCAGCCGGTTCCAGCCGGTTCCAGCCGCTTCCAGGTGGTCCAGCCGGTCCAGCCAACCAGCCAGCCATCCTCTCAGCCAGCCTCTCAGCCAGCCAGCCAGACTCCCAGGCAGTCATCCAGCCAGCCAGCTAGCCAGCCAGCCAGACTCCCAGCCAGCCAGCCAGCCAGCCAGCCCGCCAGCCAGCCAGGCTCCCAGCCAGCCTCCCAGCCAGCCTCCTAGCCAGCCAGCCAGCCTCCCAGCCAACCAGCCTCCCAGCCAGACCGCCAGCCAGCCAGGCTCCCAGCCAGCCTCCCAGCCAGCCTTCTAGCCAGCCAGCCAGCCTCCCAGGCAACCAGCCTCCCAGGCAGCCTCCCAACCAGCCTCCCAGCCTCCCAGCCTCCCAGGCTCTCAGCCTCCCAGCCAGCCTCCTAGACTCCTAGCCTCCCAGCCTCCCAGCCTCCCAGCCTTCCAGCCTCCAAGCCAGCCAGCCAGCCTCCCAGACAGCCAGCCCACCAGCCAGCCAGCCTCCCAGCCAGTCTCCCAGCCTCCCAGCCTCCCAGCCTCCCAGCCTCCCAGCCTCCCAGCCTCCCAACCAGCCTCCCAGCCTCCCAGCCTCCCAGCCAGCCTCCCAGCCAGCCTCCCAGCCTCCCAGCCTCCCAGCATCCCAGCCTCCCAGCCTCCCAGCCAGCCTCCGTGCCAGCCTCCCAGCCTCCCAGCCTCCCAGCTAGCCTCCATGCCAGCCTCCCAGCCACCCAGCCTCCCAACCAGCCAGCAAGCCAGCCAGCCAGTCAGCCTCCCAGGCAGCATCACAGCCAGGCTCCCATCCTCCCAGCCTCCCAGCAAGCCAGCCAACCAGCTAGCGAGCCAGCCAGCCTCACAGCCAGCCTCCCAGCCAGGCTCCCAGACTCCCATCCTCCCAGCCTCCCAGCCTCCCAGCCTCCCAGACTCCCAGCTAGCCTCCCAGCCTCCAAGACTCCCAGCCTCCCAGCCAGCCTCCCAGCCTGCCATCCTCCCAGCCAGTGCCAGCCAGGGAGCCAGCCTGTTCCAGCCGGTTCCAGTCGGTTCCATTCGGTTCCAGCCGATTCTAGCCGGATCGAGCTGGTACCAGCCGGTTCCAGCCAGTTCCAGCTGGAAAAAACCGGTTCCAGCCGGTTCCAGCCGGTTCCAGCCGGTTCCAGCCGGTTCCAGCCGGTTCAAAACGGTTCCAGCTGGTTCCAGCCGGTTCAAACCGGTTCCAGCCGGTTCCAGGCGGAAAAAACCGGTTCCAGCCGGTTCCAGCCGGAAAAAACCGGTTCCAGCCGGTTCCAGCCGGTTCAAACCGGTTCCAGCCGGTTCAAACCGGTTCCAGCCGGTTCCAGCCGGAAAAAAACGGTTTTAGGCGGTTCCAGCCGGTTCAAAATAGTTCCAGCCGGTTCCAGCCGGTTCCAGCCGGTTCCAGACGGGAAAAACAGGTTCCAGCCGGTTCCAGCCGGTTCTAGCCGGTTACAGCCTGTTCCAGCCGGTTCTAGCCGGTTCCAGCCGGTTCCAGCCAGTTCTAGCCGGTTCCAGCCGGTTCAAACCGGTTCCAGCCGGTTCCAGCCGGTTCAAACCGGTTCAAACCGGTTCCAGCCGGTTCCAGCCGTTTCAAACCGGTTCAAACCGGTTCCAGCCGGTTCCAGCCGGTTCCAGCCGGTTCAAAACGGTTCCAGCCGGTTCCAGCCGGTTCAAATCGGTTCCAGCCGGTTCCAGCCGGACAAAACCGGTTCCAGCCGGTTCCAGCCGGAAAAAACCGGTTCCAGCCGGTTCGAGCCGGTTCCAGCTGGAAAAAACCGGTTCCAGCCGGTTCCAGCCGGTTCCAGCCGGTTCCAGCCGGTTCTAGTCCGTTGCAGCCGGTTCAAACCGGTTCCAGCCGGTTCCAGCCGGTTCAAACCGTTTCCAGCCGGTTCCAGCTGGAAAAAATAGGTTCCTGCCGGTTCCAGCCGGTTCCAGCTGGAAAAAACCGGTTCCAGCCGGTTCCAGCCGGTTCCAGCCGGTTCAAACCGTTTCCAGCCGGTTCCAGCTGGAAAAAATAGGTTCCTGCCGGTTCCAGCCGGTTCCAGCTGGAAAAAACCGGTTCCAGCCGGTTCCAGCCGCTTCCAGCCGGTTCCAGCCGGTTCTAGTCCGTTGCAGCCGGTTCAAACCGGTTCCAGCCGGTTCCAGCCGGTTCAAACCGTTTCCAGCCGGTTCCAGCTGGAAAAAATAGGTTCCTGCCGGTTCCAGCCGGTTCCAGCTGGAAAAAATAGGTTCCTGCCGGTTCCAGCCGGTTCCAGCTGGAAAAAACCGGTTCCAGCCGGTTCCAGCCGGTTGCAGCCGGTTCCAGCCGGTTCAAACCAGTTCCAGCCGTTTCCAGCCGGGTCAAGTCGGTTCCAGCCGGTTCCAGCCGGTTCCAGTTGGGTCCAGGTGGTCCAGCCGGTCCAGCCAACCAGCCAGCCATCCTCTCAGCCAGCCTCCCAGCCAGCCAGCCAGACTCCCAAGCAGTCATCCAGCCAGCCAGCCAGCCAGCCAGCCAGACACCCAGCCTGCCAGCCAGCCAGCAAGCCCGCCAGCCAGCCAGGCTCCCAGCCAGCCTCCCAGCCAGCCTCCTAGCCAGCCAGCCAGCCTCCCAGCCAGCCAGCTTCCCAGCCAGCCATTCTCACAGCCAGCCTGCCAGCCAGCCTCCCAGGCAGCCTCCCAGCCAGCCTCCAAGACTCCCAGCCTCCCAGCCTCCCAGCCTCCCAACCAGCCTCCAAGCCTCCCAGCCTCCCAGCCAGCCTCCCAGCCAGCCTCCCAGCCAGCCTCCCAGCCTCCCAGCCTTCCAGCGTCCCAGCCTCCCAGTCTCCCAGCCAGCCTCCCAGCCAGCCTCCCAGCCTCCCAGCCTCCCAGCTAGCCTCCATGCCAGCCTCCCAGCCACCCAGCCTCCCAGCCAGCCAGCAAGCCTGCCAGCCAGTCAGCCTCCCAGGCAGCATCACAGCTAGGCTCCCATCCTCCCAGCCTCCCAGCCAGCCAGCCAACCAGCTAGCGAGCCAGCCAGCCTCACAGCCAGCCTCCCAGCCAGGCTCCCAGCCTCCCAGCCTCCCAGCCTCCCAGCCTCCCAGCCAGCCTCCCAGCCTGCCAGCCTCCCAGCCAGTGCCAGCCAGGGAGCCAGCCTGTTCCAGCCGGTTCCAGTCGGTTCCATTCGGTTCCAGCCGATTCTAGTCGGTTCGAGCCGGTACCAGCCGGTTCCAGCCGGTTCCAGCCAGTTCCAGCCGGAAAAAACCGGTTCCCGGCGGTTCCAGCCGGTTCAAAACAGTTCCAGCCGGTTCCAGCCGGTTCCAGCCTGAAAAAAACGGTTCCAGCCGGTTCCAGGCGGTTCCAGCCCGAAAAAACAGGTTCCAGCCGGTTCCAGCCGGTTCTAGCTGGTTACAGCCTGTTCCAGCCGGTTCTAGCCGGTTCCACCCGGTTACAGCCGGTTCTAGCCGGTTCCAGCCGGTTCAAACCGGTTCAAACCGGTTCCAGCCGGTTCCAGCCGGTTCAAACTGGTTCAAACCGGTTCCAGCCGCTTACAGTCGGTTCCAGCCGGTTCAAAACGGTTCCAGCCGGTTCCAGCCGGTTCAAACCGGTTCCAGCCGGTTCCAGCCGGTTCAAACCGGTTCCAGCCGGAAAAAACCGGTTCCAGCCGGTTCCAGCCGGAAAAAACCGGTTCCAGCCGGTTCCAGCCTGTTTCAGCCGGTTCTAGCCCGTTCCAGCCGGTTCAAACCGGTTCCAGCAGGTTCCAGCCGGTTCAAACCGGTTCCAGCCGGTTCCAGCTGGTTCAACCCGTTTCCAGCCGGGTCAAGACGGTTCCAGCCAGTTCCAGCCGGTTCCAGCCGCTGCCAGGTGGTCCAGCCGGTCCAGCCAACCAGCCAGCCATCCTCTCAGCCAGCCTCCCAGCCAGCCAGCCAGCCTCCCAGCCAGTCTCCCAGCCTCCCCGCCTCCCAGCCTCACAGCCTCCCAGCCTCACAACCAGCCTCCCAGACTCCCAGCCTCCCAGCCAGCCTCCCAGCCAGCCTCCCAGCCTCCCAGCCTCCCAGCGTCCCAGCCTCCCAGCCTCCCAGCCAGCCTCCCAGCCAGCCTCCCAACCTCCCATCCTCCCAGCTAGCCTCGATGCCAGCCTCCCAGCCACCCAGCCTCCCAGCCAGCCAGCAAGCCAGCCAGCCAGTCAGCCTCCCAGGCAGCATCACAGCCAGGCTCCCATCCTCCCAGCCTCCCAGCCAGCCAGCCAACCAGCTAGCGAGCCAGCCAGCCCCACAGCCAGCCTCCCAGCCAGGCTCCCAGCCTCCCATCCTCCCAGCCTCCCAGCCTCCAAGCCTCCCAGCCTCCCAGCCAGCCTCCCAGCCTCCAGGACTCACAGCCTCCCAGCCTCCCAGCCAGCCTCCCACCCTGCCAGCCTCCCAGCCAGTGCCAGCCAGGGAGCCAGCCTGTTCCAGCCGGTTCCAGACAGTTCCATTCGGTTCCAGCCGATTCTAGCCGGTTCGAGCCGGTACCAGCCGGTTCCAGCCGGTTCCAGCCGGTTCTAGAAGGTTCAAACCGGTTCCAGCCGGTTCTAGCCGGTTCCAGCCGGTTCCAGCCGGTTCAAGCCGGTTCTAGCCGGTTCAAAACGGTTCAAACCGGTTCCAGCTGGTTCTAGCCGGTTCAAACCGGTTCCAGCCGGTTCTAGCCGGTTCCAGCCGGTTCCAGCCGGTTCAAACCGGTTCAAGCCGGTTCCAGCCGGTTCCAGCCTGATCCAGCCGGTTCCAGCCGGTTCTAGCCGGAAAAAACCGGTTCCAGCCGGTTCCAGCCGGTTCAAACCGGTTCCAGCCGGTTCCAGCCGGTTCCAGCCGGTTCAAACCGGTTCCAGCCGGTTCCAGCCTGAAAAAACCGGTTCCAGCCGGTTCCAGCCGGTTCCAGCCAGTTCCAGCCGGTTCGAGACGGTACCAGCCGGTTCCAGCAGGTTCCAGCCAGTTCCAGCCGGAAAAAACCGGATCCAGCCGGTTCCAGCCGGTTCAAAATGGTTCCAGCCGGTTCCAGCCGGTTCCAGCGGGTTCCAGCCGGTTCCAGCCGGTTTCAGGCGGTTCAAGCTAGTTCCAGCCGGTTCCAGCCGGTTCTAGACTGTTCCAGCCGGTTCAAGCTAGTTCCAGCCGGTTTCAGGCGGTTCCAGCCGGTTCCAGCCGTGTCAAGCTGGTTCCAGCCGGTTTCAGCCGCTTCCATGTGGTCCAGCCCGTCCAGCCAACCAGCCAGCCATCCTGTCAGCCAGCCTCCCAGCCAGCCAGCCAGACTCCCAGGCAGTCATCCAGCCAGCCAGCCAGCCTCCCAGCCAGCCTCCTAGCCAGCCAGCCTGCCTCCAGCCTGCCAGCCTCCCAGCCAGCCAGCCTCCCAGCCAGCCTGCCAGACAGCCTCCCAGGCAGCCTCCCAGCCAGGCTCCCAGCCTCCCAGCCTCCCAGCCACCCAGCCTCCCAGCCTCCCAGCCTCCCAGCCAGCCTGGCAGCCAGCCTCACAGCCAGCCTCCCATCCAGGCTCCCAGCCTCCCATCCTCCCAGCCTCCCAGCCTCCCAGCCTCCCAGCCTCCCAGCCAGCCTCGCAGCCTCCAAGACTCCCAGCCTCCCAGCCTCCCAGCCAGCCTCCCATTCTCCCAGCATCCCAGCCAGCCTCCCAGCCTCGCAGCCAGACTCCCATCCTCCCAGCCAGTGCCAGCCAGCGAGCCAGCCTGTTCCAGCTGGTTCCAGCCGGTTCCATACGGTTCCAGCCGATTCTAGTCCGTTCCAGCCGGTAACAGCCGGTTCAAGCCAGTTCCAGCCGGAAAAAACCGGTTACAGCCGGTTACAGCCGGTTCCAGCCTATTCCAGCCTGTTCTAGCCGGTTACAGCCGGTTCCATCCGATTCCAGCCGGTTCTAGCCCGTTCCAGCCGGTTCAAACCGGTTCCAGCCGGTTCCAGCCGGTTCAAACCGGTCCAGCCGGTTCCAGCCGGTTCAAACCGGTTCTAGCCGGTTCCAGCCGTTCAAACCGGTTCCAGCCGGTTCCAGCCGGTTCCAGCCGGTTCAAACCGGTTCCAGCCGGGTCAAGTCGGTTCCAGCCGGTTCCAGCCAGTTCCAGCCGCTTCCAGGTGGTCCAGCCGGTCCAGCCAACCAGCCAGCCATCCTCTCAGCCAGCCTCCCAGCCAGCCAGCCAGACTCCCAGGCAGTCATCCAGCCAGCCAGCTAGCCAGCCAGCCAGACTCCCAGCCTCCCAGCCTCCAAGCCTCCCAGCTAGCCTCCATGCAGCCTCCCAGCCACCCAGCCTCCCAGCCTCCCAGCCAGCCTGCCAGCCTCCCAGCCTCCAAGCCTCCCAGCTAGCCTCCATGCAGCCTCCCAGCCACCTAGCCTCCCAGCCAGCCAGCAAGCCAGCCAGCCAGTCAGCCTCCCAGGCAGCATCACAGCCAGGCTCCCATCCTCCCAGCCTCCCAGCCAGCCAGCCAACCAGCCAGCGAGCCAGCCAGCCCCACAGCCAGCCTCCCAGCCAGGCTCCCAGCCTCCAATCCTCCCAGCCTCCCAGCCTCCCAGCCTCCCAGCCTCCCAGCCAGTGCCAGCCAGGGAGCCAGCCTGTTACAGCCGGTTCCAGTCAGTTCCATCCGGTTCCAGCCGATTCTAGTCGGTTTGAGCTGGTAACAGCCGGTTCCAGCAGGTTCCAGCCAGTTCCAGCCGGAAAAAACCGGTTCCAGCCGGTTCCAGCCGGTTCAAAACGGCTCCAGCCGGTTCCAGCCGGTTCCAGTCGGTTCTAGCCGGTTCCAGCCGGTTCAAACCGGTTCCAGCCGGTTCCAGCCGGTTCAAACCGGTTCCAGACGGTTCCAGCCAGAAAAAACCGGTTCCAGCCGGTTCCAGCCGGTTCCAGCCGGAAAAAACCGGTTCCAGCCGGTTCCAGCCGGTTCCAGCCGGTTCTAGCCCGTTCCAGCCGGTTCAAACCGGTTCCAGCCGGTTCCAGCCGGTTCAAACCGGTTTCAGCTGGTTCCAGCTGGTTCAAACCGGTTCCAGCCGGTTCCAGACGGTTCCAGCAGGTTCAAACCGGTTCCAGCCGGGTCAAGTAGGTCCCAGCCGGTTCCAGCCGGTTCCAGCCGCTTCCAGGTGGTCCAGCCGGTCCAGCCAACCAGCCAGCCATCCTCTCAGCCAGCCTGCCAGACTCCCAGGCAGTCATCCAGCCAGCCAGCTAGCCAGCCAGCCAGACTCCCAGCCAGCCAGCCAGCCAGCCAGCCCGCCAGCCAGCCAGGCTCCCAGCCAGCCTCCCAGCCAGCCTCCTAGCCAGCCAGCCAGCCTCCCAGCCAACCAGCCTCCCAGCCAGCCCGCCAGCCAGCCAGGCTCCCAGCCAGCCTCCCAGACAGCCTTCTAGCCAGCCAGCCAGCCTCCCAGCCAACCAGCCTCCCAGGCAGCCTCCCAACCAGCCTCCCAGGTTCCCAGCCTCCCAGGCTCTCAGCCTCCCAGCCAGCCTCCTAGACTCCTAGCCACCCAGCCTCCCAGCCTCCCAGCCTTCCAGCCTCCAAGCCAGCCAGCCAGCCTCCCAGACAGCCAGCCCACCAGCCAGTCAGCCTCCCAGCCAGTCTCCCAGCCTCCCAGCCTCCCAGCCTCCCAGCCTGCCAGCCTCCCAACCAGCCTCCCAGCCTCCCAGCCTCCCAGCCAGCCTCCCAGCCAGTCTCCCAGCCTCCCAGCCTCCCAGCATCCCAGCCTCCCAGCCTCCCAGCCAGCCTCCGTGCCAGCCTCCCAGCCTCCCAGCCTCCCAGCTAGCCTCCATGCCAGCCTCCCAGCCACCCAGCCTCCCAGCCAACCAGCAAGCCAGCCAGCCAGTCAGCCTCCCAGGCAGCATCACAGCCAGGCTCCCATCCTCCCAGCCTCCGAGCCAGCCAGCCAACCAGCTAGCGAGCCAGCCAGCCTCACAGCCAGCCTCCCAGCCAGGCTCCCAGACTCCCATCCTCCCAGCCTCCCAGCCTCCCAGCCTCCCAGCCTTCCAGCCAGCCTCCCAGCCTCCAAGACTCCAAGCCTCCCAGCCAGCCTCCCAGCCTGCCATCCTCCCAGCCAGTGCCAGCCAGGGAGCCAGCCTGTTCCAGCCGGTTCCAGTCGGTTCCATTCGGTTCCAGCCGATTCTAGCCGGTTCGAGCTGGTACCAGCCGGTTCCAGCCAGTTCCAGCCGGAAAAAACCGGTTCCAGGCGGTTCCAGCCGGTTCAAAACAGTTCCAGCCGGTTCCAGCCGGTACCAGCCGGTTCCAGCCGGTTCTAGCCGGTTCCAGCCGGAAAAAAACGGTTCCAGCCGGTTCCAGCCGGAAAAAACAGGTTCCAGACGGTTCCAGCCGGTTCTAGCCGGTTACAGCCTGTTCCAGCCGGTTCTAGCCGGTTCCAGCCTGTAACAGCCAGTTCTAGCCGGTTCCAGACGGTTCAAACCGGTTCAAACCGTTTCCAGCCGGTTCCAGCCGGTTCAAACCGGTTCAAACCGGTTCCAGCCGGTTCCAGCCGGTTCAAACCGGTTCAAACCGGTTCCAGCCGGTTCCAGCCGGTTCCAGCCGGTTCAAAACGGTTCCAGCCGGTTCCAGCCGGTTCAAACCGGTTCCAGCAGGTTCCAGGCGGAAAAAACCGGTTCCAGCCGGTTCCAGCCGGAAAAAACCGGTTCCAGCCGGTTCAAACCGGTTCCAGCCGGTTCCAGCCGGTTCAAACCGGTTCCAGCCGGTTCCAGCCGGAAAAAACCGGTTCCAGCCGGTTCCAGCCGGTTCCAGCCGATTCCAGGTGGTCCAGCCGGTCCAGCCAACCAGCCAGCCATCCTCTCAGCCAGCCTCCCAGCCTGCCAGCCAGACTCCCAAGCAGTCATCCAGCCAGCCAGCCAGCCAGCCAGCCAGACACCCAGCCTGCCAGCCAGCCAGCAAGCCCGCCAGCCAGCCAGGCTCCCAGCCTGCCTCCCAGCCAGCCTCCTAGCCAGCCAGCCAGCCTCCCAGCCAGCCAGCCTCCCAGCCAGCCAGCCTCCCAGCCAGCCTGCCAGCCAGCCTCCCAGGCAGCCTCCCAGCCAGCCTCCAAGACTCCCAACCTCCCTGCTTCCCAGCTTCCCAGGCTCTCAGCCTCCCAGCCAGCCTCCTAGACTCCTAGACTCCCAGCCTCCCAGCCTCCCAGCCTTCCAGCCTCCAAGCCAGCCAGCCAGCCTCCCAGACAGCCAGCCTCCCAGCCAGCCACCCCACCAGCCAGCCAGCCTCCCAGCCAGTCTCCCAGCCTCCCAGCCTCCCAGCCTCCCAGCCTCCCAGCCTCCCAGCCTCCCAACCAGCCTCCCAGCCTCCCATCCAGCCTGCCAGTCAGCCAGCCAGCCTCCCAGCCAGCCTCCCAGCCAGCCTCCCAGCCTCCCAGCCTCACAGACTCCCAGGCTCCCAGCCTCCCAGCCAGCCTCCCAGCCAGCCTCCCAGCCTCCCAGCCTCCCAGCTAGCCTCCATGCCAGCCTCCCAGCCACCCAGCCTCCCAGCCAGCCAGCAAGCCAGCCAGCCAGTCAGCCTCCCAGGCAGCATCACAGCCAGGCTCCCATCCTCCCAGCCACCCAGCCAGCCAGCCAACCAGCCAGCGAGCCAGCCAGCCTCACAGCCAGCCTCCCAGCCAGGCTCCCAGCCTCCCATCCTCCCAGCCTCCCAGCCTCCCAGCCTCCCAGCCTCCCAGCCAGCCTCCCAGCTTCCAAGACTCCCAGCCTCCCAGCCTCCCAGCCAGCCTCCCAGCCTCCCAGCCTCCCAGCCTCCCAGCCAGTGCGAGCCAGGGAGCCAGCCTGTTCCACCCGGCTCCAGTCGGTTCCATCCAGTTCCAGCCGATTCTAGCCGGTTTGAGCCGGTACCAGCCGGTCCCAGCAGGTTCCAGCCAGTTCCAGACGGAAAAAACCGGTTCCAGCCGGTTCCAGCCGGTTCAAAACGGTTCCAGCCGGTTCCAGCCGGTTCCAGCCGGTTCTAGCAGGTTCCAGCCGGTTCAAACCGGTTCCAGCCGGTTCCAGCCGGTTCAAACCTGTTCCAGCCGGTTCCAACCGGAAAAAACCGGTTCCAGCCGGTTCCAGCCGGAAAAAACCGGTTCCAGCCGGTTCTAGCCCGTTCCAGCCGGTTCAAACCGGTTCCAGCCAGTTCCAGCCGGTTCTAGCAGGTTCCAGCCGGTTCAAACCGGTTCCAGCCGGTTCCAGCCGGTTCAAACCGGTTCCAGCCGGTTCCAACCGGAAAAAACCGGTTCCAGCCGGTTCCAGCCGGAAAAAACCGGTTCCAGCCGGGTCAAGTCGGTTCCAGCCGGTTCCAGCCGGTTCCAGCCGCTTCCAGGTGGTTCAGCCGGTCCAGCCAACCAGCCAGCCATCCTCTCAGCCAGCCTCCCAGCCAGCCAGCCAGACTCTTAGGCAGTCATCCAGCCAGCCAGCCAGCCAGCCAGCCAGACTCCCAGCCAGCCAGCCAGCCAGCCAGCCCACCAGCCAGCCAGGCTCCCAGCCAGCCTCCCAGCCAGCCTCCTAGCCAGCCAGCCAGCCTCCCAGCCAGCCAGCCTCCCAGCCAGCCATCCTCCCAGCCAGCCTGCCAGCCAGCCTCCCAGGCAGCCTCCCAGCCAGCCTCCCAGCCTCCCAGCCTCCCAGCCTCCCAGCCTCCCATGCTCTCAGCCTCCCAGCCAGCCTTCTAGACTCCTAGCCTCCTAGCCTCCCATCCTCCCAGCCTTCCAGCCTCCAAGCCATCCAGCCAGCATCCCAGACAGCCAGCCCACCAGCCAGCTAGCCTCCCAGCCAGTCTCCCAGCCTCCCAGCCTCCCAGCCTCCCAGCCTCCCACCCTCCCAGCCTCCCAACTAGCCTCCCAGCCTCCCAGCCTCCCAGCCAGCCTCCCAGCCAGCCTCCCAGCCAGACTCCCAGCCTCCCAGCCTCCCAGCATCCCAGCCTCCCAGCCTCCCAGCCAGCCTCCCAGCCAGCCTCCCAGCCTCCCAGCCTCCCAGCTAGCCTCCATGCCAGCCTCCCAGCCACCCAGCCTCCCAGCCAGCCAGCAAGCCAGCCAGCCAGTCAGCCTTCCAGGCAGCATCACAGCCAGGCTCCCATCCTCCCAGCCTCCCAGCCAGCCAGCAAGCCAGCCAGCCAGTCAGCCTCCCAGGCAGCATCACAGCCAGGCTCCCATCCTCCCAGCCTCCCAGCCAGCCAGCCAACCAGCTAGTGAGCCAGCCAGCCTCACAGCCAGCCTCCCAGCGAGGCTCCCAGCCTCCCATCCTCCCAGGCTCCCAGCCTCCCAGCCTCCCAGCCAGCCTCCCAGCCTCGAAGACTCCCAGCATCCCAGCCAGCCTCCCAGCCTGCCATCCTCCCAGCCAGTGCCAGCCAGGGAGCCAGCCTGTTCCAGCCGGTTCCAGTCGGTTCCATTCGGTTCCAGCCGATTCTAGCCGGTTCGAGCCGGTACCAGCCGGTTCCAGCCGGTTCCAGCCAGTTCCAGCCGGAAAAAAACGGTTCTAGGCGGTTCCAGCCGGTTCAAACCGGTTCAAACCGGTTCCAGCCGGTTCCAGCCGTTTCAAACTGGTTCAAACCGGTTCCAGCCGGTTCCAGCCGGTTCCAGCCGGTTCAAAACGGTTCCAGCCGGTTCCAGCCGGTTCAAATCGGTTCCAGCCGGTTCCAGCCGGAAAAAACCGGTTCCAGCCGGTTCCAGCCGGAAAAAACCGGTTCCAGCCGGTTCGAGCCGGTTCCAGCTGGAAAAAACCGGTTCCAGCCGGTTCCAGCCGGTTCCAGCCGGTTCCAGCCGGTTCTAGTCCGTTGCAGCCGGTTCAAACCGGTTCCAGCTGGTTCCAACCGGTTCAAACCGGTTCCAGCCGGTTCCAGCCGGAAAAAACCGGTTCCAGCCGGTTCCAGCCGGTTCCAGCTGGAAAAAACCGGTTCCAGCCGGTTCCAGCCGGTTCCAGCTGGAAAAAACCGGTTCCAGCCGGTTCCAGCCGGTTCCAGCCGGTTCCAGCCGGTTCTAGTCCGTTGCAGCCGGTTCAAACCGGTTCCAGCCGGTTCCAGCCGGTTCCAGCCGGTTCAAACCAGTTCAAGCCGTTTCCAGCCGGGTCAAGTCAGTTCCAGCCGGTTCCAGCCAGTTCCAGCCGCTTCCAGGTGGTCCAGCCGGTCCAGCCAACCAGCCAGCCATCCTCTCATCCAGCCTCCCAGCCAGCCAGCCAGACGCCCAAGCAGTCATCCATCCAGCCAGCCAGCCAGCCAGCCAGACACCCAGCCTGCCAGCCAGCCAGCAAGCCCGCCAGCCAGCCAGGTTCCCAGCCGGCCTCCCAGCCAGCCTCCTAGCCAGCCAGCCAGCCTCCCAGCCAGCCAGCTTCCTAGCCAGCCAGTCTCCCAGCCAGCCTGCCAGCCAGCCTCCCAGGCAGCCTCCCAGCCAGCCTCCAAGACTCCCAGCCTCCCAGCCTCCCAGCCTCCCAGCCTGCCAGCCTCCCAACCAGCCTCCCAGCCTCCCAGCCTCCCAGCCAGCCTCCCAGCCAGCCTCCCAGCCAGCCTCCCCGCCTCACAGCCTTCCAGCGTCCCAGCCTCCCAGCCTCCCAGCCAGCCTCCCAGCCAGCCTCCCAGCCTCCAAGCCTCCCAGCTAGCCTCCATGCCAGCCTCCCAGCCACCCAGCCTCCCAGCCAGCCAGCAAGCCAGCCAGCCAGTCAGCCTCCCAGGCAGCATCACAGCCAGGCTCCCATTCTCCCAGCCTCCCAGCCAGCCAGCCAACCAGCTAGCAAGCCAGCCAGCCTCACAGCCAGCCTCCCAGCCAGGCTCCCAGCCTCCCATCCTCCCAGGCTCCCAGCCTCCCAGCCTCCCAGCCAGCCTCCCAGCCTCGAAGACTCCCAGCATCCCAGCCAGCCTCCCAGCCTGCCATCCTCCCAGCCAGTGCCAGCCAGGGAGCCAGCCTGTTCCAGCCGGTTCCAGTCGGTTCCATTCGGATCCAGCCGATTCTAGCCGGTTCGAGCCGGTACCAGCCGTTTCCAGCCGGTTCCAGCCAGTTCCAGCCGGAAAAAAACGGTTCCAGGCGGTTCCAGCCGGTTCAAAACAGTTCTAGCCAGTTCCAGCCGGTTCCAGCCGGTTCCAGCCGGAAAAAAACGGTTCCAGCCGGTTCCAGCCGTTTCAAACCGGTCCAAACAGGTTCCAGCCGGTTCCAGCCGGTTCCAGCCGGTTCAAAACGGTTCCAGCCGGTTCCAGCCGGTTCAAATCGGTTCCAGCCAGTTCCAGCCGGAAAAAACCGGTTGAAGCCGGTTCCAGCCGGAAAAAACCGGTTCCAGCCGGTTCGAGCCGGTTCCAGCTGGAAAAAACCGGTTCCAGCCGGTTCCAGCCGGTTCCAGCCGGTTCCAGCCGTTTCTAGTCCGTTGCAGCCGATTCAAACCGGTTCCAGCCGGTTCCAGCCGGTTCAAACCGGTTCCAGCCGGTTCCAGCCGGAAAAAACAGGTTCCAGCCGGTTCCAGCCGGTTCCAGCTGGAAAAAACCGGTTCCAGCCGGTTCCAGCTGGTTCCAGCTGGTTCCAGCGGGTTCTAGTCCGTTGCAGCCGGTTCAAACCGGTTCCAGCCGGTTCCAGCCGGTTCCAGCCGGTTCAAACCAGTTCCAGCCGTTTCCAGCCGGGTCAAGTCGGTTCCAGCCGGTTCCAGCCTGTTCCAGCCGCTTCCAGGTGGTCCAGCCGGTCCAGCCAACCAGCCAGCCATCCTCTCAGCCAGCCTCCCAGCCAGCCAGCCAGACTCCCAAGCAGTCATCCAGCCAGCCAGCCAGCCAGCCAGCCAGACACCCAGCCTGCCAGCCAGCCAGCAAGCCCGCCAGCCATCCAGGCTCCCAGCCAGCCTCCCAGCCAGCCTCCTAGCCAGCCAGCCAGCCTCCCAGCCAGCCAGCTTCCCAGCCAGCCATTCTCACAGCCAGCCTGCCATCCAGCCTCCCAGGCAGCCTCCCAGCCAGCCTCCAAGACTCCCAGCCTCCCAGCCTCCCAGCCTCCCAGCCTGCCAGCCTCCCAACCAGCCTCCCAGCCTCCCAGCCTCCCAGCCAGCCTCCCAGCCAGCCTCCCAGCCAGCCTCCCAGCCTCCCAGCCTTCCAGCGTCCCAGCCTCCCAGCCTCACAGCCAGCCTCCCAGCCAGCCTCCCAGCCTCCCAGCCTCCCAGCTAGACTCCATGCCAGCCTCCCAGCCACCCAGCCTCCCAGCCAGCCATCAAGTCAGCCAGCCAGTCAGCCTCCCAGGCAGCATTACAGCCAGGCTCCCATCCTCCCAGCCTCCCAGCCAGCCAGCCAACCAGCTAGCGAGCCAGCCAGCCTCACAGCCAGCCTCCCAGCCAGGCTCCCAGCCTCCCAGCCTCCCAGCCTCCCAGCCTCCCAGCCTCCCAGCCAGCCTCCCAGCCTGCCAGCCTCCCAGCCAGTGCCAGCCAGGGAGCCAGCCTGTTCCAGCCGGTTCCAGTCGGTTCCATTCGGTTCCAGCCGATTCTAGCCGGTTCGAGCCGGTACCAGCCGGTTCCAGCCGGTTCCAGCCAGTTCCAGCCGGAAAAAACCGGTTCCAGGCGGTTCCAGCCGGTTCAAAACAGTTCCAGCCGGTTCCAGCCGTTTCCAGCCTGAAAAAAACGGTTCCAGCCGGTTCCAGCCGGTTCCAGCCCGAAAAAAAGAGGTTCCAGCCGGTTCCAGAAGGTTCTAGCCGGTTACAGCCTGTTCCAGCCGGTTCTAGCCGGTTCCAGCTGGTTCCAGCCGTTTCTAGCCGGTTCCAGCCGGTTCAAACCGGTTCAAACCGGTTCCAGCCGGTTCCAGCCAGTTCAAACTGGTTCAAACCGGTTCCAGCCGCTTCCAGCCGGTTCCAGCCGGTTCAAAACGGGTCCAGGCGGTTCCAGCCGGTTCAAACCGGTTCCAGCCGGTTCCAGCCGGAAAAAACCAGTTCCAGCTGGTTCCAGCCGGAAAAATCCGGTTCCAGCCTGTTCCAGCCGGTTCCAGCTGGAAAAAAACCGGTTCCAGCCGGTTCCAGCCGGTTCCAGCCGGTTCAAACCGGTTCCAGCCGGGTCAAGTCGGTTCCAGCCGGTTCCAGCCGGTTCCAGCCGCTTCCAGGTGGTTCAGCCGGTCCAGCCAACCAGCCAGCCATCCTCTCAGCCAGCCTCCCAGCCAGCCAGCCAGACTCTTAGGCAGTCATCCAGCCAGCCAGCCAGCCAGCCAGCCAGACTCCTAGCCAGCCAGCCAGCCAGCCAGCCCACCAGCCAGCCAGGCTCCCAGCCAGCCTCCCAGCCAGCCTCCTAGCCAGCCAGCCAGCCTCCCAGCCAGCCAGCCAGACTCTTAGGCAGTCATCCAGCCAGCCAGCCAGCCAGCCAGCCAGACTCCTAGCCAGCCAGCCAGCCAGCCAGCCCACCAGCCAGCCAGGCTCCCAGCCAGCCTCCCAGCCAGCCTCCTAGCCAGCCAGCCAGCCTCCCAGCCAGCCAGCCTCCCAGCCAGCCATCCTCCCAGCCAGCCTGCCAGCCAGCCTCCCAGGCAGCCTCCCAGCCAGCCTCCCAGCCTCCCAGCCTCCCAGCCTCCCAGCCTCCCATGCTCTCAGCCTCCCAGCCAGCCTTCTAGACTCCTAGCCTCCTAGCCTCCCATCCTCCCAGCCTTCCAGCCTCCAAGCCATCCAGCCAGCATCCCAGACAGCCAGCCCACCAGCCAGCTAGCCTCCCAGCCAGTCTCCCAGCCTCCCAGCCTCCCAGCCTCCCAGCCTCCCACCCTCCCAGCCTCCCAACTAGCCTCCCAGCCTCCCAGCCTCCCAGCCAGCCTCCCAGCCAGCCTCCCAGCCAGACTCCCAGCCTCCCAGCCTCCCAGCATCCCAGCCTCCCAGCCTCCCAGCCAGCCTCCCAGCCAGCCTCCCAGCCTCCCAGCCTCCCAGCTAGCCTCCATGCCAGCCTCCCAGCCACCCAGCCTCCCAGCCAGCCAGCAAGCCAGCCAGCCAGTCAGCCTTCCAGGCAGCATCACAGCCAGGCTCCCATCCTCCCAGCCTCCCAGCCAGCCAGCAAGCCAGCCAGCCAGTCAGCCTCCCAGGCAGCATCACAGCCAGGCTCCCATCCTCCCAGCCTCCCAGCCAGCCAGCCAACCAGCTAGCGAGCCAGCCAGCCTCACAGCCAGCCTCCCAGCGAGGCTCCCAGCCTCCCATCCTCCCAGGCTCCCAGCCTCCCAGCCTCCCAGCCAGCCTCCCAGCCTCGAAGACTCCCAGCATCCCAGCCAGCCTCCCAGCCTGCCATCCTCCCAGCCAGTGCCAGCCAGGGAGCCAGCCTGTTCCAGCCGGTTCCAGTCGGTTCCATTCGGTTCCAGCCGATTCTAGCCGGTTCGAGCCGGTACCAGCCGGTTCCAGCCGGTTCCAGCCAGTTCCAGCCGGAAAAAAACGGTTCTAGGCGGTTCCAGCCGGTTCAAACCGGTTCAAACCGGTTCCAGCCGGTTCCAGCCGTTTCAAACTGGTTCAAACCGGTTCCAGCCGGTTCCAGCCGGTTCCAGCCGGTTCAAAACGGTTCCAGCCGGTTCCAGCCGGTTCAAATCGGTTCCAGCCGGTTCCAGCCGGAAAAAACCGGTTCCAGCCGGTTCCAGCCGGAAAAAACCGGTTCCAGCCGGTTCGAGCCGGTTCCAGCTGGAAAAAACCGGTTCCAGCCGGTTCCAGCCGGTTCCAGCCGGTTCCAGCCGGTTCTAGTCCGTTGCAGCCGGTTCAAACCGGTTCCAGCTGGTTCCAACCGGTTCAAACCGGTTCCAGCCGGTTCCAGCCGGAAAAAACCGGTTCCAGCCGGTTCCAGCCGGTTCCAGCTGGAAAAAACCGGTTCCAGCCGGTTCCAGCCGGTTCCAGCTGGAAAAAACCGGTTCCAGCCGGTTCCAGCCGGTTCCAGCCGGTTCCAGCCGGTTCTAGTCCGTTGCAGCCGGTTCAAACCGGTTCCAGCCGGTTCCAGCCGGTTCCAGCCGGTTCAAACCAGTTCAAGCCGTTTCCAGCCGGGTCAAGTCAGTTCCAGCCGGTTCCAGCCAGTTCCAGCCGCTTCCAGGTGGTCCAGCCGGTCCAGCCAACCAGCCAGCCATCCTCTCATCCAGCCTCCCAGCCAGCCAGCCAGACGCCCAAGCAGTCATCCATCCAGCCAGCCAGCCAGCCAGCCAGACACCCAGCCTGCCAGCCAGCCAGCAAGCCCGCCAGCCAGCCAGGTTCCCAGCCGGCCTCCCAGCCAGCCTCCTAGCCAGCCAGCCAGCCTCCCAGCCAGCCAGCTTCCTAGCCAGCCAGTCTCCCAGCCAGCCTGCCAGCCAGCCTCCCAGGCAGCCTCCCAGCCAGCCTCCAAGACTCCCAGCCTCCCAGCCTCCCAGCCTCCCAGCCTGCCAGCCTCCCAACCAGCCTCCCAGCCTCCCAGCCTCCCAGCCAGCCTCCCAGCCAGCCTCCCAGCCAGCCTCCCCGCCTCACAGCCTTCCAGCGTCCCAGCCTCCCAGCCTCCCAGCCAGCCTCCCAGCCAGCCTCCCAGCCTCCAAGCCTCCCAGCTAGCCTCCATGCCAGCCTCCCAGCCACCCAGCCTCCCAGCCAGCCAGCAAGCCAGCCAGCCAGTCAGCCTCCCAGGCAGCATCACAGCCAGGCTCCCATTCTCCCAGCCTCCCAGCCAGCCAGCCAACCAGCTAGCAAGCCAGCCAGCCTCACAGCCAGCCTCCCAGCCAGGCTCCCAGCCTCCCATCCTCCCAGGCTCCCAGCCTCCCAGCCTCCCAGCCAGCCTCCCAGCCTCGAAGACTCCCAGCATCCCAGCCAGCCTCCCAGCCTGCCATCCTCCCAGCCAGTGCCAGCCAGGGAGCCAGCCTGTTCCAGCCGGTTCCAGTCGGTTCCATTCGGATCCAGCCGATTCTAGCCGGTTCGAGCCGGTACCAGCCGTTTCCAGCCGGTTCCAGCCAGTTCCAGCCGGAAAAAAACGGTTCCAGGCGGTTCCAGCCGGTTCAAAACAGTTCTAGCCGGTTCCAGCCGGTTCCAGCCGGTTCCAGCCGGAAAAAAACGGTTCCAGCCGGTTCCAGCCGTTTCAAACCGGTCCAAACAGGTTCCAGCCGGTTCCAGCCGGTTCCAGCCGGTTCAAAACGGTTCCAGCCGGTTCCAGCCGGTTCAAATCGGTTCCAGCCAGTTCCAGCCGGAAAAAACCGGTTGAAGCCGGTTCCAGCCGGAAAAAACCGGTTCCAGCCGGTTCGAGCCGGTTCCAGCTGGAAAAAACCGGTTCCAGCCGGTTCCAGCCGGTTCCAGCCGGTTCCAGCCGTTTCTAGTCCGTTGCAGCCGATTCAAACCGGTTCCAGCCGGTTCCAGCCGGTTCAAACCGGTTCCAGCCGGTTCCAGCCGGAAAAAACAGGTTCCAGCCGGTTCCAGCCGGTTCCAGCTGGAAAAAACCGGTTCCAGCCGGTTCCAGCTGGTTCCAGCGGGTTCTAGTCCGTTGCAGCCGGTTCAAACCGGTTCCAGCCGGTTCCAGCCGGTTCCAGCCGGTTCAAACCAGTTCCAGCCGTTTCCAGCCGGGTCAAGTCGGTTCCAGCCGGTTCCAGCCTGTTCCAGCCGCTTCCAGGTGGTCCAGCCGGTCCAGCCAACCAGCCAGCCATCCTCTCAGCCAGCCTCCCAGCCAGCCAGCCAGACTCCCAAGCAGTCATCCAGCCAGCCAGCCAGCCAGCCAGCCAGACACCCAGCCTGCCAGCCAGCCAGCAAGCCCGCCAGCCATCCAGGCTCCCAGCCAGCCTCCCAGCCAGCCTCCTAGCCAGCCAGCCAGCCTCCCAGCCAGCCAGCTTCCCAGCCAGCCATTCTCACAGCCAGCCTGCCATCCAGCCTCCCAGGCAGCCTCCCAGCCAGCCTCCAAGACTCCCAGCCTCCCAGCCTCCCAGCCTCCCAGCCTGCCAGCCTCCCAACCAGCCTCCCAGCCTCCCAGCCTCCCAGCCAGCCTCCCAGCCAGCCTCCCAGCCAGCCTCCCAGCCTCCCAGCCTTCCAGCGTCCCAGCCTCCCAGCCTCACAGCCAGCCTCCCAGCCAGCCTCCCAGCCTCCCAGCCTCCCAGCTAGACTCCATGCCAGCCTCCCAGCCACCCAGCCTCCCAGCCAGCCATCAAGTCAGCCAGCCAGTCAGCCTCCCAGGCAGCATTACAGCCAGGCTCCCATCCTCCCAGCCTCCCAGCCAGCCAGCCAACCAGCTAGCGAGCCAGCCAGCCTCACAGCCAGCCTCCCAGCCAGGCTCCCAGCCTCCCAGCCTCCCAGCCTCCCAGCCTCCCAGCCTCCCAGCCAGCCTCCCAGCCTGCCAGCCTCCCAGCCAGTGCCAGCCAGGGAGCCAGCCTGTTCCAGCCGGTTCCAGTCGGTTCCATTCGGTTCCAGCCGATTCTAGCCGGTTCGAGCCGGTACCAGCCGGTTCCAGCCGGTTCCAGTCAGTTCCAGCCGGAAAAAACCGGTTCCAGGCGGTTCCAGCCGGTTCAAAACAGTTCCAGCCGGTTCCAGCCGTTTCCAGCCTGAAAAAAACGGTTCCAGCCGGTTCCAGCCGGTTCCAGCCCGAAAAAAACAGGTTCCAGCCGGTTCCAGAAGGTTCTAGCCGGTTACAGCCTGTTCCAGCCGGTTCTAGCCGGTTCCAGCCGGTTCCAGCCGTTTCTAGCCGGTTCCAGCCGGTTCAAACCGGTTCAAACCGGTTCCAGCCGGTTCCAGCCAGTTCAAACTGGTTCAAACCGGTTCCAGCCGCTTCCAGCCGGTTCCAGCCGGTTCAAAACGGGTCCAGGCGGTTCCAGCCGGTTCAAACCGGTTCCAGCCGGTTCCAGCCGGAAAAAACCAGTTCCAGCTGGTTCCAGCCGGAAAAATCCGGTTCCAGCCTGTTCCAGCCGGTTCCAGCTGGAAAAAAACCGGTTCCAGCCGGTTCCAGCCGGTTCCAGCCGGTTCCAGCCTTTTCTAGTCCGTTGCAGCCGGTTCAAACCGGTTCCCAGCCAGGCAGCTTCCCAGCCAGGCAGCCTCCCAGCCAGCCTGCAAGCCAGCCTCCCAGGCAGCCTCCCAGCCAGCCTCCCAGCCTCCCAGCCTCCCAGCCTCCCAGCCTCCCAGGCTCTCAGCCTCCCAGCCAGCCTCCTAGACTCCTAGCCTCCCAGCCTCCCAGCCTCCGAGCCTTCCAGCCTCCAAACCAGCCAGCCAGCCTCCCAGACAGCCAGCCTCCCAGCCAGCCAGCCCACCAGCCAGCCAGCCTCCCAGCCAGTCTCCCAGCCTCCCAGCCTCCCAGCCTCCCAGCCTCCCAGCCTCCCAACCAGCCTCCCAGCCTCCCAGCCTCCCATCCAGCCTGCCAGCCAGCCAGCCAGCCTCCCAGCCAGCCTCCCAGCCTCCCAGCCTCCCAGCCTCCCAGCCTCCCAGCCTCCCAGCCAGCCTCCCAGCCAGCCTCCCAGCCTCCCAGCCTCCCAGCTAGCCTCCATGCTAGCCTCCCAGCCACCCAGCCTCCCAGCCAGCCAGCAAGCCAGCCAGCCAGTCAGCCTCCCAGGCAGCATCACAGCCAGGCTCCCATCCTCCCAGCCTCCCAGCCAGGCAGCCAACCAGCCAGCGAGCCAGCCAGCCTCACAGCCAGCCTCCCAGCCAGGCTCCCAGCCTCCCATCCTCCCAGCCTCCCAGCCTCCCAGCCTCCCAGCCTCCCAGCCAGCCTCCCAGCTTCCAAGACTCCCAGCCTCCCAGCCTCCCAGCCAGCCTCCCAGCCTCCCAGCCTCCGAGCCAGTGCCAGCCAGGGAGCTAGCCTGTTCCAGCCGGTTCCAGGCGGTTCCATCCGGTTCCAGCCGATTCTAGCCGGTTCGAGCCGGTACCAGCCGGTTCCAGCAGGTTCCAGCCAGTTCCAGGCGGAAAAAACCGGTTCCAGCCGTTTCCAGCCGATTCAAAACGGTTCCAGCCGGTTCCAGCCGGTTCCAGCCGGTTCCAGCCGGTTCAAGCCGGTTCCAGCCGGTTCAAACCGGTTCCAGCCGGTTCCATCCGGTTCAAACCGGTTCCAACCGGTTCCAGCCGGAAAAAACCGGTTCCAGCCAGTTCCAGCCAGAAAAAACCGGTTCCAGTCGGTTCTAGCCCGTTCCAGCCGGTTCAAACCGGTTCCAGCCGGTTCCAGCCGGTTCAAACCGGTTCCAGCCGGTTCCAGCCGGTTCCAGCCGGTTCTAGCCCGTTCCAGCCGGTTCAAACCGGTTCCAGCCGGTTCCAGCCGGTTCCAGCAGGTTCAAACCGGTTCCAGCCGGGTCAAGTCGGTTCCAGCCGGTTCCAGCCGGTTCCAGCCGCTTCTAGTTGGTCCAGCCGGTCCAGCCAACCAGCCAGCCATCTTCTCAGCCAGCCTCCCAGCCAGCCAGCCAGACTCCCAGGCAGTCATCCAGCCAGCCAGCTAGCCAGCCAGCCAGACTCCCAGCCAGCCAGCCAGCCAGCCAGCGCGCCAGCCAGCCAGGCTCCCAGCCAGCCTCCCAGCCAGCCTCCTAGCCAGCCAGCCAGACTCCCAGCCAGCCAGCCTCCCAGCCAGCCAGCCTCCCAGCCAGCCTGCCAGCCAGCCTCCCAGGCAGCCTCCCAACCAGCCTCCCAGCCTCCCAGCCTCCCAGGCTCTCAGCTTCCCAGCCAGCCTCCTAGACTCCTAGCCTCCCAGCCTCCCAGCCTCCCAGCCTTCCAGCCTCCAAGCCAGCCAGCCAGCCTCCCAGACAGCCAGCCTCCCAGCCAGCCAGCCCACCAGCCAGCCAGCCTCCCAGCCAGTCTCCCAGCCTCCCAGCCTCCCAGCCTCCCAGCCTCCCAGCCTGCCAGCCTCCCAACCAGACTCCCAGCCTCCCAGCCTCGCAGCCAGCCTCCCAGCCAGCCTCCCAGCCAGCCTCCCAGCCTCCCAGCTTCCTAGCATCCCAGCCTCCCAGCATCCCAGCCAGCCTCCCAGCTAGCCTCCATGCCAGGCTCCCAGCCACCCAGCCTCCCAGCCAGCCAGCAAGCCAGCCAGCCAGTCAGCCTCCCAGGCAGCATCACAGCCAGGCTCCCATCCTCCCAGCCTCCCAGCCAGCCAGCCAACCAGCTAGCGAGCCAGCCAGCCTCACAGCCAGCCTCCCAGCCAGCCTCCCAGCCTCCCAGCCTCCCAGCTAGCCTCCATGCCAGCCTCCCAGCCACCCAGCCTCCCAGCCAGCCAGCAAGCCAGCCAGCCAGTCAGCCTCCCAGGCAGCATCACAGCCAGGCTCCCATCCTCCCAGCCTCCCAGCCAGCCAGCCAACCAGCTAGCGAGCCAGCCAGCCTCACAGCCAGCCTCCCAGACAGGCTCCCAGCCTCGCAGCCTCCCAGCCTCCCAGCCTCCCAGCCTCCCAGCCTCCCAGCCAGCTTCCCAGCCTCCAAGACTCCCAGCCTCCTAGCCAGCCTCCCAGCCTGCCAGCCTCCCAGCCAGTGCCAGCCAGGGAGCCAGCCTGTTCCGGCCGGTTACAGTCTGTTCCATTCGGTTCCAGCCGATTCTAGCCGGTTCGAGCCGGTACCAGCCGGTTCCAGCCGGTTCAAACCAGTTCCAGCCGGTTCCAGCCGGTTCAAACCGGTTCCAGCCGGTTCCAGCCGGGTCAAGTCGGTTCCAGCCGGTTCCAGCCGGTTCCAGCCGCTTCCAGGTGGTCCAGCCGGTCCAGCCAACCAGCCAGCCATCCTCTCAGCCAGCCTCCCATCCAGCCAGCCAGACTCCCAGGCAGTCACCCAGCCAGCCAGCCAGCCAGCCAGCCAGACACCCAGCCTGCCAGCCAGCCAGCCAGCCCGCGAGCCAGCCAGGCTCCCAGCCAGCCTCCCAGCCAGCCTCCTAGCCAGCCAGCCAGCCTCCCAGCCAGCCAGCCTCCCACCCAGCCAGCCTCCCAGCCAGCCTGCCAGCCAGCCTCCCAGGCAGCCTCCCAGCCAGCCTCCAAGCCTCCCAGCCTCCCAGCCTCCCAACCTCCCAGGCTCTCAACCTCCCAGCCAGCCTCCTAGACTCCTAGCCTCCCAGCCTCCCAGCCTCCCAGCCTTCCAGCCTCCAAGCCAGCCAGCCAGCCTCCCAGACAGCCAGCCTCCCAGCCAGACACCCCACCAGCCAGCCAGCCTCCCAGCCAGTCTCCCAGCCTCCCAGCCTCCCAGCCTCCCAGCCTCCCAACCAGCCTCCCAGCCTCCCAGCCTCCCATCCAGCCTGCGAGCCAGCCAGCCAGCCTCCCAGCCAGCCTCGCAGCCAGCCTCCCAGCCTCCCAGCCTCCCAGCCTCCCAGCCAGCCTCCCAGCCAGCCTCCCAGCCTCCCAGCCTCCCAGCTAGCCTCCATGCCAGCCTCCCAGCCACCCAGCCTCCCAGCCAGCCAGCAAGCCAGCCAGCCAGTCAGCCTCCCAGGCAGCATCACAGCCAGGCTCCCATCCTCCCAGCCTCCCAGCCAGCCAGCCAACCAGCCAGCGAGCCAGCCAGCCTCACAGCCAGCCTCCCAGCCAGGCTCCCAGCCTCCCATCCTCCCAGCCTCCCATCCTCCCAGCCTCCCAGCCTCCCAGCCTCCCAGCCAGCCTCCCAGCTTCCAAGACTCCCAGCCTCCCAGCCTCCCAGCCAGCCTCCCAGCCTCCCAGCCTCCCAGCCAGTGCCAGCCAGGGAGCCAGCCTGTTCCAGCCGGTTCCAGGCGGTTCCATCCGGTTCCAGCCGATTCTAGCCGGTTCGAGCCGGTACCAGCCGGTTCCAGCCGGTTCCAGCCAGTTCCAGCCGGAAAAAACCGGTTCCAGGCGGTTCCAGCCGGTTCAAAACAGTTCCAGCCGGTTCCAGCCGGTTCTAGCCGGTTCCAGCCGGAAAAAAACGGTTCCAGCCGGTTCCAGCCGGTTCAAAACAGTTCCAGCCGGTTCCAGCCGGTTCCAGCCGGTTCCAGCCGGAAAAAACCGGTTCCAGCCGGTTCCAGCCGGTTCCAGCCGGTTCTAGCCCTTTCCAGCCTGTTCAAACCGGTTCCAGCCGGTTCCAGCCGGTTCAAACCGGTTTCACCTGGTTCCAGCTGGTTCAAACCGGATCCAGCCGGTTCCAGCCGGTTCCAGCAGGTTCAAACCGGTTCCAGCCGGGTCAAGTCGGTTCCAGCCGGTTCCAGCCGGTTCCAGCCGCTTCTAGGTGGTCCAGCCGGTCCAGCCAACCAGCCAGCCATCTTCTCAGCCAGCCTCCCAGCCAGCCAGTCAGACTCCCAGGCAGTCATCCAACCAGCCAGCTAGCCAGCCAGTCAGACTCCCAGCCAGCCAGCCAGCCAGCCAGCCCGCCAGCCAGCCAGGCTCCCAGCCAGCCTCCCAGCCAGCCTCCTAGCCAGCCAGCCAGACTCCCAGCCAGCCAGCCTCCCAGCCAGCCAGCCTCCCAGCCAGCCTGCCAGCCAGCCTCCCAGGCAGCCTCCAAACCAGCCTCCCAGCCTCCCAGCCTCCCAGGCTCTCAGCCTCCCAGCCAGCCTCCTAGAATCCTAGCCTCCCAGCCTCCCAGCCTCCCAGCCTTCCAGCCTCCAAGCCAGCCAGCCAGCCTCCCAGACAGCCAGCCTCCCAGCCAGCCAGCCCACCAGCCAGCCAGCCTCCCAGCCAGTCTCCCAGCCTCCCAGCCTCCCAGCCTCCCAGCCTCCCAGCCTGCCAGCCTCCCAACCAGCCTCCCAGCCTCCCAGCCTCGCAGCCAGCCTCCCAGCCAGCCTCCCAGCCAGACTCCCAGCCTCCCAGCTTCCTAGCATCCCAGCCTCCCAGCCTCCCAGCCAGCCTCCCAGCTAGCCTCCATGCCAGGCTCCCAGCCACCCAGCCTCCCAGCCAGCCAGCAAGCCAGCCAGCCAGTCAGCCTCCCAGTCAGCATCACAGCCAGGCTCCCATCCTCCCAGCCTCCCAGCCAGCCAGCCAACCAGCTAGCGAGCCAGCCAGCCTCACAGCCAGCCTCCCAGCCAGGCTCCCAGCCTCCCATCCTCCCAGCCTCCCAGCCTCCCAGCCTCCCAGCCTCCCAGCCAGCTTCCCAGCCTCCAAGACTCCCAGCCTCCCAGCCAGCCTCCCAGCCTGCCAGCCTCCCAGCCAGTGCCAGCCAGGGAGCCAGCCTGTTCCGGCCGGTTCCAGTCTGTTCCATTCGGTTCCAGCCGATTCTAGCCGGTTCGAGCCGGTACCAGCCGGTTCCAGCCGGTTCCAGCCAGTTCCAGCCGGAAAAAACCGGTTCCAGGCGGTTCCAGCCGGTTCAAAACAGTTCCAGCCGGTTCCAGCCGGTTCCAGCCGGTTCTAGCCGGTTCCAGCCGGAAAAAAACGGTTCCAGCCGGTTCCAGCCGGTTCAAAACAGTTCCAGCCGGTTCCAGCCGGTTCCAGCCGGTTCTAGCCGGTTCCAGCCCTAAAAAACAGGTTCCAGCCGGTTCCAGCCGGTTCTAGCCGGTTCCAGCCGGTTCCAAACGGTTCAAACTGGTTCCAGCCGGTTCCAGCCGGTTCAAACCGGTTAAAACCGGTTCCAGCCGGTTCCAGCCGGTTCAAACCCGTTCAAACCGGTTCCAGACGGTTTCAGCCGGTTCCAGCCGGTTCAAAACGGTTCCAGCCGGTTCCAGCCGGTTCAAACCGGTTCCAGCCGGTTCCAGCCGGAAAAAACCGGTTCCAGCCGGTTCCAGCCGGAAAAAACCGGTTCCAGCCGGTTCCAGCTGGAAAAAACCGGTTCCAGCCGGTCCCAGCCGGTTCCAGCCGGTTCCAGCCGGTTCTAGTCCGTTGCAGCCGGTTCAAACCGGTTCCAGCCGGTTCCAGCCGGTTCAAACCGGTTCCAGCCGGTTCCAGCCGGGTCAAGTCGGTTCCAGCCGGTTCCAGCCGGTTCCAGCCGCTTCCAGGTGGTCCAGCCGGTCCAGCCAACCAGCCAGCCATCCTCTCAGCCAGCCTCCCATCCAGCCAGCCAGACTCCCAGGCAGTCACCCAGCCAGCCAGCCAGCCAGCCAGCCAGACACCCAGCCTGCCAGCCAGTCAGCCAGCCCGCCAGCCAGCCAGGCTCCCAGCCAGCCTCCCAGCCAGCCTCCTAGCCAGCCAGCCAGCCTCCCAGCCAGCCAGCCTCCCACCCAGCCAGCCTCCCAGCCAGCCTGCCAGCCAGCCTCCCAGGCAGCCTCCCAGCCAGCCTCCAAGCCTCCCATCCTCCCAGCCTCCCAACCTCCCAGGCTCTCAGCCTCCCAGCCAGCCTCCTAGACTCCTAGCCTCCCAGCCTCCCAGCCTCCCAGCCTTCCAGCCTCCAAGCCAGCCAGCCAGGCTCCCAGACAGCCAGCCTCCCAGCCAGACACCCCACCAGCCAGCCAGCCTCCCAGCCAGTCTCCCAGCCTCCCAGCCTCCCAGCCTCCCAGCCTCCCAACCAGCCTCCCAGCCTCCCAGCCTCCCATCCAGCCTGCCAGCCAGCCAGCCAGCCTCCCAGCCAGCCTCCCAGCCAGCCTCCCAGCCTCCCAGCCTCCCAGCCTCCCAGCCTCCAGCCAGCCTCCCAGCCAGCCTCCCAGCCTCCCAGCCTCCCAGCTAGCCTCCATGCCAGCCTCCCAGCCACCCAGCCTCCCAGCCAGCCAGCAAGCCAGCCAGCCAGTCAGCCTCCCAGGCAGCATCACAGCCAGGCTCCCATCCTCCCAGCCTCCCAGCCAGCCAGCCAACCAGCCAGCGAGCCAGCCAGCCTCACAGCCAGCCTCCCAGCCAGGCTCCCAGCCTCCCAGCCTCCCAGCCTCCCAGCCTCCCAGCCTCCCAGCCTCCCAGCCAGCCTCCCAGCTTCCAAGACTCCCAGCCTCCCAGCCTCCCAGCCAGCCTCCCAGCCTCCCAGCCTCCCAGCCAGTGCCAGCCAGGGAGCCAGCCTGTTCCAGCCGGTTCCAGGCGGTTCCATCCGGTTCCAGCCGATTCTAGCCGGTTCGAGCCGGTACCAGCCGGTTCCAGCCGGTTCCAGCCAGTTCCAGCCGGAAAAAACCGGTTCCAGGCGGTTCCAGCCAGTTCAAAACAGTTCCAGCCGGTTCCAGCCGGTTCCAGCCGGTTCTAGCCGGTTCCAGCCGGAAAAAAACGGTTCCAGCCGGTTCCAGCCGGTTCAAAACAGTTCCAGCCGGTTCCAGCCGGTTCCAGCCGGTTCCAGCCGGAAAAAACCGGTTCCAGCCGGTTCCAGCCGGTTCCAGCCGGTTCTAGCCCGTTCCAGCCGGTTCAAACCGGTTCCAGCCGGTTCCAGCCGGTTCAAACTGGTTTCAGCTGGTTCCAGCTGGTTCAAACCGGATCCAGCCGGTTCCAGCCGGTTCCAGCAGGTTCAAACCGGTTCCAGCCGGGTCAAGTCGGTTCCAGCCGGTTCCAGCCGCTTCTAGGTGGTCCAGCCGGTCCAGCCAACCAGCCAGCCATCTTCTCAGCCAGCCTCCCAGCCAGCCAGCCAGACTCCCAGGCAGTCATCCAGCCAGCCAGCTAGCCAGCCAGCCAGACTCCCAGCCAGCCAGCCAGCCAGCCAGCCCGCCAGCCAGCCAGGCTCCCAGCCAGCCTCCCAGCCAGCCTCCTAGCCAGCCAGCCAGACTCCCAGCCAGCCAGCCTCCCAGCCAGCCTGCCAGCCAGCCTCCCAGGCAGCCTCCCAACCAGCCTCCCAGCCTCCCAGCCTCCCAGGCTCTCAGCCTCCCAGCCAGCCTCCTAGACTCCTAGCCTCCCAGCCTCCCAGCCTCCCAGCCATCCAGCCTCCAAGCCAGCCAGCCAGCCTCCCAGACAGCCAGCCTCCCAGCCAGCCAGCCCACCAGCCAGCCAGCCTCCCAGCCAGTCTCCCAGCCTCCCAGCCTCCCAGCCTCCCAGCCTCCCAGCCTGCCAGCCTCCCAACCAGCCTCCCAGCCTCCCAGCCTCGCAGCCAGCCTCCCAGCCAGCCTCCCAGCCAGCCTCCCAAGCTCCCAGCTTCCTAGCATCCCAGCCTCCCAGCCTCCCAGCCAGCCTCCCAGCTAGCCTCCATGCCAGGCTCTCAGCCACCCAGCCTCCCAGCCAGCCAGCAAGCCAGCCAGCCAGTCAGCCTCCCAGGCAGCATCACAGCCAGGCTCCCATCCTCCCAGCCTCCCAGCCACCCAGCCAACCAGCTAGCGAGCCAGCCAGCCTCACAGCCAGCCTCCCAGCCAGGCTCCCAGCCTCCCAGCCTCCCAGCCTCCCAGCCTCCCAGCCTCCCAGCCAGCTTCCCAGCCTCCAAGACTCCCAGCCTCCCAGCCAGCCTCCCAGCCTCCCATCCTCCCAGCCTCCCAGCCTCCCAGCCTCCCAGCCTCCCAGCCAGCCTCCCAGCTTCCAAGACTCCCAGTCTCCCAGCCTCCCAGCCAGCCTCCCAGCCTCCCAGCCTCCCAGCCAGTGCCAGCCAGGGAGCCAGCCTGTTCCAGCCGGTTCCAGCCGGTTCTAGCCGGTTCCAGCCGGAAAAAAACGGTTCCAGCCGGTTCCAGCCGGTTCAAAACAGTTCCAGCCGGTTCCAGCCGGTTCCAGCCGGTTCTAGCCGGTTCCAGCCCGAAAAAACCGGTTCCAGCCGATTCCAGCCGGTTCTAGACGGTTCCAGCCGGTTCAAACCGGTTCAAACTGGTTCCAGCCGGTTCCAGCCGGTTCAAACCGGTTAAAACCGGTTCCAGCCGGTTCCAGCCGGTTCAAACCGGTTGAAACCGGTTCCAGACGGTTCCAGCCGGTTCCAGCCGGTTCAAAACGGTTCCAGCCGGTTCCAGCCGGTTCAAACCGGTTCCAGCCGGTTCCAGCCGGAAAAAACCGGTTCCAGCCGGTTCCAGCCGGAAAAAACCGGTTCCAGCCGGTTCCAGCTGGAAAAAACCGGTTCCAGCCGGTCCCAGCCGGTTCCAGCCGGTTCCAGCCGGTTCTAGTCCGTTGCAGCCGGTTCAAACCGGTTCCAGCCGGTTCCAGCCGGTTCAAACCCGTTCCAGCCGGTTCCAGCCGGGTCAAGTCGGTTCCAGCCGGTTCCAGCCGGTTCCAGCCGCTTCCAGGTGGTCCAGCCGGTCCAGCCAACCAGCCAGCCATCCTCTCAGCCAGCCTCCCATCCAGCCAGCCAGACTCCCAGGCAGTCACCCAGCCAGCCAGCCAGCCAGCCAGCCAGACACCCAGCCTGCCAGCCAGTCAGCCAGCCCGCCAGCCAGCCAGGCTCCCAGCCAGCCTCCCAGCCAGCCTCCTAGCCAGCCAGCCAGCCTCCCAGCCAGCCAGCCTCCCACCCAGCCAGCCTCCCAGCCAGCCTGCCAGCCAGCCTCCCAGGCAGCCTCCCAGCCAGCCTCCAAGCCTCCCAGCCTCCCAGCCTCCCAACCTCCCAGGCTCTCAGCCTCCCAGCCAGCCTCCTAGACTCCTAGCCTCCCAGCCTCCCAGCCTCCCAGCCTTCCAGCCTCCAAGCCAGCCAGCCAGGCTCCCAGACAGCCAGCCTCCCAGCCAGACACCCCACCAGCCAGCCAGCCTCCCAGCCAGTCTCCCAGCCTCCCAGCCTCCCAGCCTCCCAGCCTCCCAACCAGCCTCCCAGCCTCCCAGCCTCCCATCCAGCCTGCCAGCCAGCCAGCCAGCCTCCCAGCCAGCCTCCCAGCCAGCCTCCCAGCCTCCCAGCCTCCCAGCCTCCCAGCCTCCAGCCAGCCTCCCAGCCAGCCTCCCAGCCTCCCAGCCTCCCAGCTAGCCTCCATGCCAGCCTCCCAGCCACCCAGCCTCCCAGCCAGCCAGCAAGCCAGCCAGCCAGTCAGCCTCCCAGGCAGCATCACAGCCAGGCTCCCATCCTCCCAGCCTCCCAGCCAGCCAGCCAACCAGCCAGCGAGCCAGCCAGCCTCACAGCCAGCCTCCCAGCCAGGCTCCCAGCCTCCCAGCCTCCCAGCCTCCCAGCCTCCCAGCCTCCCAGCCTCCCAGCCAGCCTCCCAGCTTCCAAGACTCCCAGCCTCCCAGCCTCCCAGCCAGCCTCCCAGCCTCCCAGCCTCCCAGCCAGTGCCAGCCAGGGAGCCAGCCTGTTCCAGCCGGTTCCAGGCGGTTCCATCCGGTTCCAGCCGATTCTAGCCGGTTCGAGCCGGTACCAGCCGGTTCCAGCCGGTTCCAGCCAGTTCCAGCCGGAAAAAACCGGTTCCAGGCGGTTCCAGCCAGTTCAAAACAGTTCCAGCCGGTTCCAGCCGGTTCCAGCCGGTTCTAGCCGGTTCCAGCCGGAAAAAAACGGTTCCAGCCGGTTCCAGCCGGTTCAAAACAGTTCCAGCCGGTTCCAGCCGGTTCCAGCCGGTTCCAGCCGGAAAAAACCGGTTCCAGCCGGTTCCAGCCGGTTCCAGCCGGTTCTAGCCCGTTCCAGCCGGTTCAAACCGGTTCCAGCCGGTTCCAGCCGGTTCAAACTGGTTTCAGCTCGTTCCAGCTGGTTCAAACCGGATCCAGCCGGTTCCAGCCGGTTCCAGCAGGTTCAAACCGGTTCCAGCCGGGTCAAGTCGGTTCCAGCCGGTTCCAGCCGGTTCCAGCCGCTTCTAGGTGGTCCAGCCGGTCCAGCCAACCAGCCAGCCATCTTCTCAGCCAGCCTCCCAGCCAGCCAGCCAGACTCCCAGGCAGTCATCCAGCCAGCCAGCTAGCCAGCCAGCCAGACTCCCAGCCAGCCAGCCAGCCAGCCAGCCCGCCAGCCAGCCAGGCTCCCAGCCAGCCTCCCAGCCAGCCTCCTAGCCAGCCAGCCAGACTCCCAGCCAGCCAGCCTCCCAGCCAGCCTGCCAGCCAGCCTCCCAGGCAGCCTCCCAACCAGCCTCCCAGCCTCCCAGCCTCCCAGGCTCTCAGCCTCCCAGCCAGCCTCCTAGACTCCTAGCCTCCCAGCCTCCCAGCCTCCCAGCCTTCCAGCCTCCAAGCCAGCCAGCCAGCCTCCCAGACAGCCAGCCTCCCAGCCAGCCAGCCCACCAGCCAGCCAGCCTCCCAGCCAGTCTCCCAGCCTCCCAGCCTCCCAGCCTCCCAGCCTGCCAGCCTCCCAACCAGCCTCCCAGCCTCCCAGCCTCGCAGCCAGCCTCCCAGCCAGCCTCCCAGCCAGCCTCCCAAGCTCCCAGCTTCCTAGCATCCCAGCCTCCCAGCCTCCCAGCCAGCCTCCCAGCTAGCCTCCATGCCAGGCTCCCAGCCACCCAGCCTCCCAGCCAGCCAGCATGCCTGCCAGCCAGTCAGCCTCCCAGGCAGCATCACAGCCAGGCTCCCATCCTCCCAGCCTCCCAGCCACCCAGCCAACCAGCTAGCGAGCCAGCCAGCTTCACAGCCAGCCTCCCAGCCAGGCTCCCAGCCTCCCAGCCTCCCAGCCTCCCAGCCTCCCAGCCAGCTTCCCAGCCTCCAAGACTCCCAGCCTCCCAGCCAGCCTCCCAGCCTCCCATCCTCCCAGCCTCCCAGCCTCCCAGCCTCCCAGCCTCCCAGCCTCCCAGCCAGCCTCCCAGCTTCCAAGACTCCCAGTCTCCCAGCCTCCCAGCCAGCCTCCCAGCCTCCCAGCCTCCCAGCCAGTGCCAGCCAGGGAGCCAGCCTGTTCCAGCCGGTTCCAGGCGGTTCCATACGGTTCCAGCCGATTCTAGCCGGTTCGAGCCGGTACCGGCCGGTTCCAGCCGGTTCCAGCCAGTTCCAGCCGGAAAAAACCGGTTCCAGGCGGTTCCAGCCGGTTCAAAACAGTTCCAGCCGGTTCCAGCCGGTTCTAGCCGGTTCCAGCCGGAAAAAAACGGTTCCAGCCGGTTCCAGCCGGTTCAAAACAGTTCCAGCCGGTTCCAGCCGGTTCCAGCCGGTTCCAGCCGGTTCCAGCCGGAAAAAACCGGTTCCAGCCGGTTCCAGCCGGTTCCAGCCGGTTCTAGCCCGTTCCAGCCGGTTCAAACCGGTTCCAGCCGGTTCCAGCCGGTTCAAACTGGTTTCAGCTGGTTCCAGCTGGTTCAAACCGGATCCAGCCGGTTCCAGCCGGTTCCAGCAGGTTCAAACCGGTTCCAGCCGGGTCAAGTCGGTTCCAGCCGGTTCCAGCCGGTTCCAGCCGCTTCTAGGTGGTCCAGCCGGTCCAGCCAACCAGCCAGCCATCTTCTCAGCCAGCCTCCCAGCCAGCCAGCCAGACTCCCAGGCAGTCATCCAGCCAGCCAGCTAGCCAGCCAGCCAGACTCCCAGCCAGCCAGCCAGCCAGCCAGCGCGCCAGCCAGCCAGGCTCCCAGCCAGCCTCCCAGCCAGCCTCCTAGCCAGCCAGCCAGACTCCCAGCCAGCCAGCCTCCCAGCCAGCCAGCCTCCCAGCCAGCCTGCCAGCCAGCCTCCCAGGCAGCCTCCCAACCAGCCTCCCAGCCTCCCAGCCTCCCAGGCTCTCAGCTTCCCAGCCAGCCTCCTAGACTCCTAGCCTCCCAGCCTCCCAGCCTCCCAGCCTTCCAGCCTCCAAGCCAGCCAGCCAGCCTCCCAGACAGCCAGCCTCCCAGCCAGCCAGCCCATCAGCCAGCCAGCCTCCCAGCCAGTCTCCCAGCCTCCCAGCCTCCCAGCCTCCCAGCCTCACAGCCTGCCAGCCTCCCAACCAGCCTCCCAGCCTGCCAGCCTCCCAACCAGCCTCCCAGCCTCCCAGCCTCCCAGCCAGCCTCCCAGCCTCCCAGCTTCCTAGCATCCCAGCCTCCCAGCCTCCCAGCCAGCCTCCCAGCTAGCCTCCATGCCAGGCTCCCAGCCACCCAGCCTCTAAGCCAGCCAGCAAGCCAGCCAGCCAGTCAGCCTCCCAGGCAGCATCACAGCCAGGCTCCCATCCTCCCAGCCTCCCAGCCAGCCAGCCAACCAGCTAGCGAGCCAGCCAGCCTCACAGCCAGCCTCCCAGACAGGCTCCCAGCCTCCCAGCCTCCCAGCCTCCCAGCCTCCCAGCCTCCCAGCCTCCCAGCCAGCTTCCCAGCCTCCAAGACTCCCAGCCTCCTAGCCAGCCTCCCAGCCTGCCAGCCTCCCAGCCAGTGCCAGCCAGGGAGCCAGCCTGTTCCGGCCGGTTCCAGTCTGTTCCATTCGGTTCCAGCCGATTCTAGCCGATTCGAGCCGGTACCAGCCGGTTCCAGCCGGTTCAAACCAGTTCCAGCCGGTTCCAGCCGGTTCAAACCGGTTCCAGCCGGTTCCAGCCGGGTCAAGTCGGTTCCAGCCGGTTCCAGCCGGTTCCAGCCGCTTCCAGGTGGTCCAGCCGGTCCAGCCAACCAGCCAGCCATCCTCTCAGCCAGCCTCCCATCCAGCCAGCCAGACTCCCAGGCAGTCACCCAGCCAGCCAGCCAGCCAGCCAGCCAGACACCCAGCCTGCCAGCCAGCCAGCCAGCCCGCCAGCCAGCCAGGCTCCCAGCCAGCCTCCCAGCCAGCCTCCTAGCCAGCCAGCCAGCCTCCCAGCCAGCCAGCCTCCCACCCAGCCAGCCTCCCAGCCAGCCTGCCAGCCAGCCTCCCAGGCAGCCTCCCAGCCAGCCTCCAAGCCTCCCAGCCTCCCAGCCTCCCAACCTCCCAGGCTATCAACCTCCCAGCCAGCCTCCTAGACTCCTAGCCTCCCAGCCTCCCAGCCTCCCAGCCTTCCAGCCTCCAAGCCAGCCAGCCAGGCTCCCAGACAGCCAGCCTCCCAGCCAGACACCCCACCAGCCAGCCAGCCTCCCAGCCAGTCTCCCAGCCTCCCAGGCTCCCAGCCTCCCAGCCTCCCAACCAGCCTCCCAGCCTCCCAGCCTCCCATTCAGCCTGCCAGCCAGCCAGCCAGCCTCCCAGCCAGCCTCCCAGCCAGCCTCCCAGCCTCCCAGCCTCCCAGCCTCCCAGCCAGCCTCCCAGCCAGCCTCCCAGCCTCCCAGCCTCCCAGCTAGCCTCCATGCCAGCCTCCCAGCCACCCAGCCTCCCAGCCAGCCAGCAAGCCAGCCAGCCAGTCAGCCTCCCAGGCAGCATCACAGCCAGGCTCCCATCCTCCCAGCCTCCCAGCCAGCCAGCCAACCAGCTAGCGAGCCAGCCAGCCTCACAGCCAGCCTCCCAGACAGGCTCCCAGCCTCCCAGCCTCCCAGCCTCCCAGCCTCCCAGCCTCCCAGCCTCCCAGCCAGCTTCCCAGCCTCCAAGACTCCCAGCCTCCTAGCCAGCCTCCCAGCCTGCCAGCCTCCCAGCCAGTGCCAGCCAGGGAGCCAGCCTGTTCCGGCCGGTTACAGTCTGTTCCATTCGGTTCCAGCCGATTCTAGCCGGTTCGAGCCGGTACCAGCCGGTTCCAGCCGGTTCAAACCAGTTCCAGCCGGTTCCAGCCGGTTCAAACCGGTTCCAGTCGGTTCCAGCCGGGTCAAGTCGGTTCCAGCCGGTTCCAGCCGGTTCCAGCCGCTTCCAGGTGGTCCAGCCGGTCCAGCCAACCAGCCAGCCATCCTCTCAGCCAGCCTCCCATCCAGCCAGCCAGACTCCCAGGCAGTCACCCAGCCAGCCAGCCAGCCAGCCAGCCAGACACCCAGCCTGCCAGCCAGCCAGCCAGCCCGCGAGCCAGCCAGGCTCCCAGCCAGCCTCCCAGCCAGCCTCCTAGCCAGCCAGCCAGCCTCCCAGCCAGCCAGCCTCCCACCCAGCCAGCCTCCCAGCCAGCCTGCCAGCCAGCCTCCCAGGCAGCCTCCCAGCCAGCCTCCAAGCCTCCCAGCCTCCCAGCCTCCCAACCTCCCAGGCTCTCAACCTCCCAGCCAGCCTCCTAGACTCCTAGCCTCCCAGCCTCCCAGCCTCCCAGCCTTCCAGCCTCCAAGCCAGCCAGCCAGCCTCCCAGACAGCCAGCCTCCCAGCCAGACACCCCACCAGCCAGCCAGCCTCCCAGCCAGTCTCCCAGCCTCCCAGCCTCCCAGCCTCCCAGCCTCCCAACCAGCCTCCCAGCCTCCCAGCCTCCCATCCAGCCTGCCAGCCAGCCAGCCAGCCTCCCAGCCAGCCTCCCAGCCAGTCTCCCAGCCTCCCAGCCTCCCAGCCTCCCAGCCAGCCTCCCAGCCAGCCTCCCAGCCTCCCAGCCTCCCAGCTAGCCTCCATGCCAGCCTCCCAGCCACCCAGCCTCCCAGCCAGCCAGCAAGCCAGCCAGCCAGTCAGCCTCCCAGGCAGCATCACAGCCAGGCTCCCTTCCTCCCAGCCTCCCAGCCAGCCAGCCAACCAGCCAGCGAGCCAGCCAGCCTCACAGCCAGCCTCCCAGCCAGGCTCCCAGCCTCCCATCCTCCCAGCCTCCCATCCTCCCAGCCTCCCAGCCTCCCAGCCTCCCAGCCTCCCAGCCAGCCTCCCAGCTTCCAAGACTCCCAGCCTCCCAGCCTCCCAGCCAGCCTCCCAGCCTCCCATCCTCCCAGCCAGTGCCAGCCAGGGAGCCAGCCTGTTCCAGCCGGTTCCAGGCGGTTCCATCCGGTTCCAGCCGATTCTAGCCGGTTCGAGCCGGTACCAGCCGGTTCCAGCCGGTTCCAGCCAGTTCCACCCGGAAAAAAACGGTTCCAGCCGGTTCCAGCCGGTTCAAAACAGTTCCAGCCGGTTCCAGCCGGTTCCAGCCGGTTCCAGCCGGAAAAAACCGGTTCCAGCCGGTTCCAGCCGGTTCCAGCTGGTTCTAGCCCGTTCCAGCCTGTTCAAACCGGTTCCAGCCGGTTCCAGCCGGTTCAAACCGGTTTCAGCTGGTTCCAGCTGGTTCAAACCGGATCCAGCCGGTTCCAGCCGGTTCCAGCAGGTTCAAACCGGTTCCAGCCGGGTCAAGTCGGTTCCAGCCGGTTCCAGCCGGTTCCAGCCGCTTCTAGGTGGTCCAGCCGGTCCAGCCAACCAGCCAGCCATCTTCTCAGCCAGCCTCCCAGCCAGCCAGCCAGACTCCCAGGCAGTCATCCATCCAGCCAGCTAGCCAGCCAGTCAGACTCCCAGCCAGCCAGCCAGCCAGCCAGCCCGCCAGCCAGCCAGGCTCCCAGCCAGCCTCCCAGCCAGCCTCCTAGCCAGCCAGCCAGACTCCCAGCCAGCCAGCCTCCCAGCCAGCCAGCCTCCCAGCCAGCCTGCCAGCCAGCCTCCCAGGCAGCCTCCAAACCAGCCTCCCAGCCTCCCAGCCTCCCAGGCTCTCAGCCTCCCAGCCAGCCTCCTAGACTCCTAGCCTCCCAGCCTCCCAGCCTCCCAGCCTTCCAGCCTCCAAGCCAGCCAGCCAGCCTCCCAGACAGCCAGCCTCCCAGCCAGCCAGCCCACCAGCCAGCCAGCCTCCCAGCCAGTCTCCCAGCCTCCCAGCCTCCCAGCCTCCCAGCCTCCCAGCCTGCCAGCCTCCCAACCAGCCTCCCAGCCTCCCAGCCTCGCAGCCAGCCTCCCAGCCAGCCTCCCAGCCAGCCTCCCAGCCTCCCAGCTTCCTAGCATCCCAGCCTCCCAGCCTCCCAGCCAGCCTCCCAGCTAGCCTCCATGCCAGGCTCCCAGCCACCCAGCCTCCCAGCCAGCCAGCAAGCCAGCCAGCCAGTCAGCCTCCCAGTCAGCATCACAGCCAGGCTCCCATCCTCCCAGCCTCCCAGCCAGCCAGCCAACCAGCTAGCGAGCCAGCCAGCCTCACAGCCAGCCTCCCAGCCAGGCTCCCAGCCTCCCATCCTCCCAGCCTCCCAGCCTCCCAGCCAGCTTCCCAGCCTCCAAGACTCCCAGCCTCCCAGCCAGCCTCCCAGCCTGCCAGCCTCCCAGCCAGGGCCAGCCAGGGAGCCAGCCTGTTCCGGCCGGTTCCAGTCTGTTCCATTCGGTTCCAGCCGATTCTAGCCGGTTCGAGCCGGTACCAGCCGGTTCCAGCCGGTTCCAGCCAGTTCCAGCCGGAAAAAACCGGTTCCAGGCGGTTCCAGCCGGTTCAAAACAGTTCCAGCCGGTTCCAGCCGGTTCCAGCCGGTTCTAGCCGGTTCCAGCCGGAAAAAAACGGTTCCAGCCGGTTCCAGCCGGTTCAAAACAGTTCCAGCCGGTTCCAGCCGGTTCTAGCCGGTTCCAGCCCGAAAAAACAGGTTCCAGCCGGTTCCAGCCGGTTCTAGCCGGTTCCAGCCGGTTCAAACCGGTTCAAACTGGTTCCAGCCGGTTCCAGCCGGTTCAAACCGGTTAAAACCGGTTCCAGCCGGTTCCAGCCGGTTCAAACCCGTTCAAACCGGTTCCAGACGGTTCCAGCCGGTTCCATCCGGTTCAAAACGGTTCCAGCCGGTTCCAGCCGGTTCAAACCGGTTCCAGCCGGTTCCAGCCGGAAAAAACCGGTTCCAGCCGGTTCCAGCCGGAAAAAACCGGTTCCAGCCGGTTCCAGCTGGAAAAAACCGGTTCCAGCCGGTCCCAGCCGGTTCCAGCCGGTTCCAGCCGGTTCTAGTCCGTTGCAGCCGGTTCAAACCGGTTCCAGCCGGTTCCAGCCGGTTCAAACCGGTTCCAGCCGGTTCCAGCCGGGTCAAGTCGGTTCCAGCCGGTTCCAGCCGGTTCCAGCCGCTTCCAGGTGGTCCAGCCGGTCCAGCCAACCAGCCAGCCATCCTCTCAGCCAGCCTCCCATCCAGCCAGCCAGACTCCCAGGCAGTCATCCAGCCAGGCAGCCAGCCAGCCAGCCAGACACCCAGCCTGCCAGCCAGTCAGCCAGCCCGCCAGCCAGCCAGGCTCCCAGCCAGCCTCCCAGCCAGCCTCCTAGCCAGCCAGCCAGCCTCCCAGCCAGCCAGCCTCCCACCCAGCCAGCCTCCCAGCCAGCCTGCCAGCCAGCCTCCCAGGCAGCCTCCCAGCCAGCCTCCAAGCCTCCCAGCCTCCCAGCCTCCCAACCTCCCAGGCTCTCAGCCTCCCAGCCAGCCTCCTAGACTCCTAGCCTCCCAGCCTCCCAGCCTCCCAGCCTTCCAGCCTCCAAGCCAGCCAGCCAGGCTCCCAGACAGCCAGCCTCCCAGCCAGACACCCCACCAGCCAGCCAGCCTCCCAGCCAGTCTCCCAGCCTCCCAGCCTCCCAGCCTCCCAGCCTCCCAACCAGCCTCCCAGCCTCCCAGCCTCCCATCCAGCCTGCCAGCCAGCCAGCCAGCCTCCCAGCCAGCCTCCCAGCCTCCCAGCCTCCCAGACTCCCAGCCTCCAGCCAGCCTCCCAGCCAGCCTCCCAGCCTCCCAGCCTCCCAGCTAGCCTCCATGCCAGCCTCCCAGCCACCCAGCCTCCCAGCCAGCCAGCAAGCCAGCCAGCCAGTCAGCCTCCCAGGCAGCATCACAGCCAGGCTCCCATCCTCCCAGCCTCCCAGCCAGCCAGCCAACCAGCCAGCGAGCCAGCCAGCCTCACAGCCAGCCTCCCAGCCAGGTTCCCAGCCTCCCAGCCTCCCAGCCTCCCAGCCTCCCAGCCTCCCAGCCAGGCTCCCAGCTTCCAAGACTCCCAGCCTCCCAGCCTCCCAGCCAGCCTCCCAGCCTCCCAGCCTCCCAGCCAGTGCCAGCCAGGGAGCCAGCCTGTTCCAGCCGGTTCCAGGCGGTTCCATCCGGTTCCAGCCGATTCTAGCCGGTTCGAGCCGGTACCAGCCGGTTCCAGCCGGTTCCAGCCAGTTCCAGCCGGAAAAAACCGGTTCCAGGCGGTTCCAGCCAGTTCAAAACAGTTCCAGCCGGTTCCAGCCGGTTCCAGCCGGTTCTAGCCGGTTCCAGCCGGAAAAAAACGGTTCCAGCCGGTTCCAGCCGGTTCAAAACAGTTCCAGCCGGTTCCAGCCGGTTCCAGCCGGTTCCAGCCGGAAAAAACCGGTTCCAGCCGGTTCCAGCCGGTTCCAGCCGGTTCTAGCCCGTTCCAGCCGGTTCAAACCGGTTCCAGCCGGTTCCAGCCGGTTCAAACTGGTTTCAGCTCGTTCCAGCTGGTTCAAACCGGATCCAGCCGGTTCCAGCCGGTTCCAGCAGGTTCAAACCGGTTCCAGCCGGGTCAAGTCGGTTCCAGCCGGTTCCAGCCGGTTCCAGCCGCTTCTAGGTGGTCCAGCCGGTCCAGCCAACCAGCCAGCCATCTTCTCAGCCAGCCTCCCAGCCAGCCAGCCAGACTCCCAGGCAGTCATCCAGCCAGCCAGCTAGCCAGCCAGCCAGACTCCCAGCCAGCCAGCCAGCCAGCCAGCCCGCCAGCCAGCCAGGCTCCCAGCCAGCCTCCCAGCCAGCCTCCTAGCCAGCCAGCCAGACTCCCAGCCAGCCAGCCTCCCAGCCAGCCTGCCAGCCAGCCTCCCAGGCAGCCTCCCAACCAGCCTCCCAGCCTCCCAGCCTCCCAGGCTCTCAGCCTCCCAGCCAGCCTCCTAGACTCCTAGCCTCCCAGCCTCCCAGCCTCCCAGCCTTCCAGCCTCCAAGCCAGCCAGCCAGCCTCCCAGACAGCCAGCCTCCCAGCCAGCCAGCCCACCAGCCAGCCAGCCTCCCAGCCAGTCTCCCAGCCTCCCAGCCTCCCAGCCTCCCAGCCTCCCAGCCTGCCAGCCTCCCAACCAGCCTCCCAGCCTCCCAGCCTCGCAGCCAGCCTCCCAGCCAGCCTCCCAGCCAGCCTCCCAAGCTCCCAGCTTCCTAGCATCCCAGCCTCCCAGCCTCCCAGCCAGCCTCCCAGCTAGCCTCCATGCCAGGCTCCCAGCCACCCAGCCTCCCAGCCAGCCAGCAAGCCAGCCAGCCAGTCAGCCACCCAGGCAGCATCACAGCCAGGCTCCCATCCTCCCAGCCTCCCAGCCACCCAGCCAACCAGCTAGCGAGCCAGCCAGCCTCACAGCCAGCCTCCCAGCCAGGCTCCCAGCCTCCCAGCCTCCCAGCCTCCCAGCCTCCCAGCCTCCCAGCCAGCTTCCCAGCCTCCAAGACTCCCAGCCTCCCAGCCAGCCTCCCAGCCTGCCAGCCTCCCAGCCAGTGCCAGCCAGGGAGCCAGCCTGTTCCGGCCGGTTCCAGTCTGTTCCATTTGGTTCCAGCCGATTCTAGCCGGTTCGAGCCGGTACCAGCCGGTTCCAGCCGGTTCCAGCCAGTTCCAGCCGGAAAAAACCGGTTCCAGGCGGTTCCAGCCGGTTCAAAACAGTTCCAGCCGGTTCCAGCCGGTTCCAGCCGGTTCTAGCCGGTTCCAGCCGGAAAAAAAGGTTCCAGCCGGTTCCAGCCGGTTCAAACCGGTTCAAACCGGTTCCAGCCGGTTCCAGCCGGTTCAAACCGGTTGAAACCGGTTCCAGCCGGTTCCAGCCGGTTCCAGCCGGTTCAAAACGGTTCCAGCCGTTTCCAGCCGGTTCAAACCGGTTCCAGCCGGTTCCAGCCGGAAAAAACCGGTTCCAGCCGGTTCCAGCCGGAAAGAACCGGTTCCAGCCGGTTCCAGCTGGAAAAAACCGGTTCCAGCCGGTCCCAGCCGGTTCCAGCCGGTTCCAGCCGGTTCTAGTCCGTTGGAGCCGGTTCAAACCGGTTCCAGCCGGTTCTAGCCGGTTCAAACCGGTTCCAGCCGGTTCCAGCCGGGTCAAGTCGGTTCCAGCCGGTTCCAGCCGGTTCCAGCCGCTTCCAGGTGGTCCAGCCGGTCCAGCCAACCAGCCAGCCATCCTCTCAGCCAGCCTCCCATCCAGCCAGCCAGACTCCCAGGCAGTCACCCAGCCAGCCAGCCAGCCAGCCAGCCAGACACCCAGCCTGCCAGCCAGCCAGCCAGCCCGCCAGCCAGCCAGGCTCCCAGCCAGCCTCCCAGCCAGCCTCCTAGCCAGCCAGCCAGCCTCCCAGCCAGCCAGCCTCCCACCCAGCCAGCCTCCCAGCCAGCCTGCCAGCCAGCCTCCCAGGCAGCCTCCCAGCCAGCCTCCAAGCCTCCCAGCCTCACAGCCTCCCAACCTCCCAGGCTCTCAGCCTCCCAGCCAGCCTCCTAGACTCCTAGCCTCCCAGCCTCCCAGCCTCCCAGCCTTCCAGCCTCCAAGCCAGCCAGCCAGGCTCCCAGACAGCCAGCCTCCCAGCCAGACACCCCACCAGCCAGCCAGCCTCCCAGCCAGTCTCCCAGCCTCCCAGCCTCCCAGCCTCCCAGCCTCCCAACCAGCCTCCCAGCCTCCCAGCCTCCCATCCAGCCTGCCAGCCAGCCAGCCAGCCTCCCAGCCAGCCTCCCAGCCAGCCTCCCAGCCTCCCAGCCTCCCAGCCTCCCAGCCTCACAGCCAGCCTCCCAGCCAGCCTCCCAGCCTCCCAGCCTCCCAGCTAGCCTCCATGCCAGCCTCCCAGCCACCCAGCCTCCCAGCCAGACAGCAAGCCAGCCAGCCAGTCAGCCTCCCAGGCAGCATCACAGCCAGGCTCCCATCCTCCCAGCCTCCCAGCCAGCCAGCCAACCAGCCAGCGAGCCAGCCAGCCTCACAGCCAGCCTCCCAGCCAGGCTCCCAGCCTCCCATCCTCCCAGCCTCCCAGCCTCCCAGCCTCCCAGCCTCCCAGCCAGCCTCCCAGCTTCCAAGACTCCCAGCCTCCCAGCCTCCCAGCCAGCCTCCCAGCCTCCCAGCCTCCCAGCCAGTGCCAGCCAGGGAGCCAGCCTGTTCCAGCCGGTTCCAGGCGGTTCCATCCGGTTCCAGCCGATTCTAGTCGGTTCGAGCCGGTACCAGCCGGTTCCAGCCGGTTCCAGCCAGTTCCAGCCGGAAAAAACCGGTTCCAGGCGGTTCCAGCCGGTTCAAAACAGTTCCAGCCGGTTCCAGCCGGTTCCAGCCGGTTCCAGCCGGAAAAAAACGGTTCCAGCCGGTTCCAGCCGGTTCAAAACAGTTCCAGCCGGTTCCAGCCGGTTCCAGCCGGTTCCAGCCGGAAAAAACCGGTTCCAGCCGGTTCCAGCCGGTTCCAGCCGGTTCTAGCCCGTTCCAGCCGGTTCAAACCGGTTCCAGCCGGTTCCAGCCGGTTCAAACTGGTTTCAGCTGGTTCCAGCTTGTTCAAACCGGTTCCAGCCGGTTCCAGCCGGTTCCAGCAGGTTCAAACCGGTTCCAGCCGGGTCAAGTCGGTTCCAGCCGGTTCCAGCCGGTTCCAGCCGCTTCTAGGTGGTCCAGCCGGTCCAGCCAACCAGCCAGCCATCTTCTCAGCCAGCCTCCCAGCCAGCCAGCCAGACTCCCAGGCAGTCATCCAGCCAGCCAGCTAGCCAGCCAGCCAGACTCCCAGCCAGCCAGCCAGCCAGCCAGCCCGCCAGCCAGCCAGGCTCCCAGCCAGCCTCCCAGCCAGCCTCCTAGCCAGCCAGCCAGCCTCCCAGCCAGCCAGCCTCCCAGCCAGCCTGCCAGCCAGCCTCCCAGGCAGCCTCCCAACCAGCCTCCCAGCCTCCCAGCCTCCCAGGCTCTCAGCCTCCCAGCCAGCCTCCTAGACTCCTAGACTCCCAGCCTCCCAGCCTCCCAGCCTTCCAGCCTCCAAGCCAGCCAGCCAGCCTCCCAGACAGCCAGCCTCCCAGCCAGCCAGCCCACCAGCCAGCCAGCCTCCCAACCAGCCTCCCAGCCTCCCAGCCTCGCAGCCAGCCTCCCAGCCAGCCTCCCAGCCAGCCTCCCAAGCTCCCAGCTTCCTAGCATCCCAGCCTCCCAGCTAGCCTCCATGCCAGGCTCCCAGCCACCCAGCCTCCCAGCCAGCCAGCAAGCCAGCCAGCCAGTCAGCCTCCCAGGCAGCATCACAGCCAGGCTCCCATCCTCCCAGCCTCCCAGCCAGCCAGCCAACCAGCTAGCGAGCCAGGCAGCCTCACAGCCAGCCTCCCAGCCAGGCTCCCAGCCTCCCAGCCTCCCAGCCTCCCAGCCTCCCAGCCTCCCAGCCAGCTTCCCAGCCTCCAAGACTCCCAGCCTCTCAGCCAGCCTCCCAGCCTGCCAGCCTCCCAGCCAGTGCCAGCCAGGGAGCCAGCCTGTTCCGGCCGGTTCCAGTCTGTTCCATTCGGTTCCAGCCGATTCTAGCCGGTTCGAGCCGGTACCAGCCGGTTCCAGCCGGTTCCAGCCAGTTCCAGCCGGAAAAAACCGGTTCCAGGCGGTTCCAGCCGGTTCAAAACAGTTCCAGCCGGTTCCAGCCGGTTCCAGCCGGTTCTAGCCGGTTCCAGCCGGAAAAAAACGGTTCCAGCCGGTTCCAGCCGGTTCAAAACAGTTCCAGCCGGTTACAGCCGGTTCCAGCCGGTTCTAGCCGGTTCCAGCCCGAAAAAACAGGTTCCTGCCGGTTCCAGCCGGTTCTAGCCGGTTACAGCCTGTTCCAGCCGGTTCTAGCCGGTTCCAGCCGGTTCCAGCCGGTTCTAGCCGGTTCCAGCCGGTTCAAACCGGTTCAAACTGGTTCCAGCCGGTTCCAGCCGGTTCAAACCGGTTCAAACCGGTTCCAGCCGGTTCCAGCCGGTTCAAACCGGTTGAAACCGGTTCCAGACGGTTCCAGCCGGTTCCAGCCGGTTCAAAACGGTTCCAGCCGGTTCCAGCCGGTTCAAGCCGGTTCCAGCCGGTTCCAGCCGGAAAAAACCGGTTCCAGCCGGTTCCAGCCGGAAAGAACCGGTTCCAGCCGGTTCCAGCTGGAAAAAACCGGTTCCAGCCGGTCCCAGCCGGTTCCAGCCGGTTCCAGCCGGTTCTAGTCCGTTGCAGCCGGTTCAAACCGGTTCCAGCCGGTTCCAGCCGGTTCAAACCGGTTCCAGCCGGTTCCAGCCGGGTCAAGTCGGTTCCAGCCGGTTCCAGCTGGTTCCAGCCGCTTCCAGGTGGTCCAGCCGGTCCAGCCAACCAGCCAGCCATCCTCTCAGCCAGCCTCCCATCCAGCCAGCCAGACTCCCAGGCAGTCACCCTGCCAGCCAGCCAGCCAGCCAGCCAGACACCCAGCCTGCCAGCCAGCCAGCCAGCCCGCCAGCCATCCAGGCTCCCAGCCAGCCTCCCAGCCAGCCTCCTAGCCAGCCAGCCAGCCTCCCAGCCAGCCAGCCTCCCACCCAGCCAGCCTCCCAGCCAGCCTGCCAGCCAGCCTCCCAGGCAGCCTCCCAGCCAGCCTCCAAGCCTCCCAGCCTCCCAGCCTCCCAACCTCCCAGGCTCTCAGCCTCCCAGCCAGCCTCCTAGACTCCTAGCCTCCCAGCCTCCCAGCCTCCCAGCCTTCCAGCCTCCAAGCCAGCCAGCCAGGCTCCCAGACAGCCAGCCTCCCAGCCAGACACCCCACCAGCCAGCCAGCCTCCCAGCCAGTCTCCCAGCCTCCCAGCCTCCCAGCCGCCCAGCCTCCCAGCCTCCCAACCAGCCTCCCAGCCTCCCAGCCTCCCATCCAGCCTGCCAGCCAGCCAGCCAGCCTCCCAGCCAGCCTCCCAGCCAGCCTCCCAGCCTCCCAGCCTCCCAGCCTCCCAGCCAGCCTCCCAGCCAGCCTCCCAGCCTCCCAGCCTCCCAGCTAGCCTCCATGCCAGCCTCCCAGCCACCCAGCCTCCCAGCCAGCCAGCAAGCCAGCCAGCCAGTCAGCCTCCCAGGCAGCATCACAGCCAGGCTCCCATCCTCCCAGCCTCCCAGCCAGCCAGCCAACCAGCCAGCGAGCCAGCCAGCCTCACAGCCAGCCTCCCAGCCAGGCTCCCAGCCTCTCATCCTCCCAGCCTCCCAGCCTCCCAGCCTCCCAGCCTCCCAGCCAGCCTCCCAGCTTCCAAGACTCCCAGCCTCCCAGCCTCCCAGCCAGCCTCCAAGCCTCCCAGCCTCCCAGCCAGTGCCAGCCAGGGAGCCAGCCTGGTCCACCCGGCTCCAGTCGGTTCCATCCGGTTCCAGCCGATGCTAGCCGGTTCGAGCCGGTACCAGCCGGTTCCAGCAGGTTCCAGCCAGTTCCAGCCGGAAAAAACCGGTTCCAGCCGGTTCCAGCCGGTTCAAAACGGTTCCAGCCGGTTCCAGCCGGTTCCAGCCGGTTCCAGCCGGTTCTAGCCGGTTACAGCCTGTTCCAGCCGGTTCTAGCCGGTTCCAGCCGGTTCCAGCCGGTTCAAAACGGTTTCAGCCGGTTCCAGCCGGTTCCAGCCTGTTCCAGCCGGTTCTAGCCGGTTCCAGCCGGTTCCATCCGGTTCTAGCCGGTTCCAGCCGGTTCAAACCGGTTCAAACTGGTTCCAGCCGGTTCCAGCCGGTTCAAACCGGTTCAAACCGGTTCCAGCCGGTTCCAGCCGGTTCAAACCGGTTGAAACCGGTTCTAGACGGTTCCAGCCGGTTCCAGCCGGTTCAAAATGGTTCCAGCCGGTTCCAGCCGGTTCAAGCCGGTTCCAGCCGGTTCCAGCCGGAAAAAACCGGTTCCAGCCGGTTCCAGCCGGAAAGAACCGGTTCCAGCCGGTTCCAGCTGGAAAAAACCGGTTCCAGCCGGTCCCAGCCGGTTCCAGCCGGTTCCAGCCGGTTCTAGTCCGTTGCAGCCGGTTCAAACCGGTTCCAGCCGGATCCAGCCGGTTCAAACCGGTTCCAGCCGGTTCCAGCCGGGTCAAGTCGGTTCCAGCCGGTTCCAGCCGGTTCCAGCCGCTTCCAGGTGGTCCAGCCGGTCCAGCCAACCAGCCAGCCATCCTCTCAGCCAGCCTCCCATCCAGCCAGCCAGACTCCCAGGCAGTCACCCAGCCAGCCAGCCAGCCAGCCAGCCAGACACCCAGCCTGCCAGCCAGCCAGCCAGCCCGCCAGCCATCCAGGCTCCCAGCCAGCCTCCCAGGCAGCCTCCTAGCCAGCCAGCCAGCCTCCCAGCCAGCCAGCCTCCCACCCAGCCAGCCTCCCAGCCATCCTGCCAGCCAGCCTCCCAGGCAGCCTCCCAGCCAGCCTCCAAGCCTCCCAGCCTCCCAGCCTCCCAACCTCCCAGGCTCTCAGCCTCCCAGCCAGCCTCCTAGACTCCTAGCCTCCCAGCCTCCCAGCCTCCCAGCCTTCCAGCCTCCAAGCCAGCCAGCCAGGCTCCCAGACAGCCAGCCTCCCAGCCAGACACCCCACCAGCCAGCCAGCCTCCCAGCCAGTCTCCCAGCCTCCCAGCCTCCCAGCCGCCCAGCCTCCCAGCCTCCCAACCAGCCTCCCAGCCTCCCAGCCTCCCATCCAGCCTGCCAGCCAGCCAGCCAGCCTCCCAGCCAGCCTCCCAGCCAGCCTCCCAGCCTCCCAGCCTCCCAGCCTCCCAGCCAGCCTCCCAGCCAGCCTCCCAGCCTCCCAGCCTCCCAGCTAGCCTCCATGCCAGCCTCCCAGCCACCCAGCCTCCCAGCCAGCCAGCAAGCCAGCCAGCCAGTCAGCCTCCCAGGCAGCATCACAGCCAGTCTCCCATCCTCCCAGCCTCCCAGCCAGCCAGCCAACCAGCCAGCGAGCCAGCCAGCCTCACAGCCAGCCTCCCAGCCAGGCTCCCAGCCTCCCATCCTCCCAGCCTCCCAGCCTCCCAGCCTCCCAGCCTCACAGCCTCCCAGCCTCCCAGCCAGCCTCCCAGCTTCCAAGACTCCCAGCCTCCCAGCCTCCCAGCCAGCCTCCCAGCCTCCCAGCCTCCCAGCCAGTGCCAGCCAGGGAGCCAGCCTGGTCCACCCGGCTCCAGTCGGTTCCATCCGGTTCCAGCCGATGCTAGCCGGTTCGAGCCGGTACCAGCCGGTTCCAGCAGGTTCCAGCCAGTTCCAGCCGGAAAAAACCGGTTCCAGCCGGTTCCAGCCGGTTCAAAACGGTTCCAGCCGGTTCCAGCCGGTTCCAGCCGGTTCCAGCCGGTTCTAGCCGGTTCCAGCCGGTTCAAACCGGTTCCAGCCGGTTCCAGCCGGTTCAAACCGGTTCCAGCCGGTTCCACCCGGAAAAAACCGGTTCCAGCCGGTTCCAGCCGGAAAAAACCGGTTCCAGCCGCTTCTTGCCCGTTCCAGCCGGTTCAAACCGGTTCCAGCCTGTTCCAGCCGGTTCAAACCGGTTCCAGCCGGTTCCAGCCGGTTCAAACCGGTTCTAGCTGGTTCCAGCCGGTTCAAACCGGTTCCAGCCAGTTCCAGCCGGTTCCAGCCGGTTCAAACCGGTTCCAGCCGGGTCAAGTCGGTTCCAGCCGGTTCCAGCCGGTTCCAGCCGCTTCCAGGTTGTCCAGCCGGTCCAGCCAACCAGCCAGCCATCCTCTCAGCCAGCCTCCCAGCCAGCCAGCCAGACTCCCAGGCAGTCATCCAGCCAGCCAGCCAGCCAGCCAGCCTGCCCGCCAGCCAGCCAGGCTCCCAGCCAGCCTCCCAGCCAGCCTCCTAGCCAGCCAGCCAGCGTCCCAGCCAGCCAGCCTCCCAGCCAGGCAGCATCCCAGCCTGCCTGCCAGCCAGCCTCCCAGGCAGCCTTCCAGCCAGCCTCCCAGCCTCCCAGCCTCCCAGGCTCCCAGCCTCCCATGCTCTCAGCCTCCCAGCCAGCCTCCTAGACTCCTAGCCTCCCAGCCTCACATCCTCCCAGCCTCCCAGCCTCCTAGCCTCCCAGCCAGTGCCAGCCAGGGAGCCAGCCTGTTCCAGCCGGTTCCAGGCGGTTCCATCCGGTTCCAGCCGATTCTAGCCGGTTCGAGCCGGTACCAGCCGGTTCCAGCTGGTTCCAGCCAGTTCCAGCCGGAAAAAACCGGTTCCAGGCGGTTCCAGCCAGTTCAAAACAGTTCCAGCCGGTTCCAGCCGGTTCCAGCCGGTTCAAGCCGGTTCCAGCCGGAAAAAAACGGTTCCAGCCGGTTCCAGCCGGTTCAAAACAGTTCCAGCCGGTTCCAGCCGGTTCCAGCCGGTTCCAGCCGGTTCCAGCCGGAAAAAACCGGTTCCAGCCGGTTCCAGCCGGTTCCAGCCGGTTCTAGCCCGTTCCAGCCGGTTCAAACCGGTTCCAGCCGGTTCCAGCCGGTTCAAACTGGTTTCAGCTGGTTCCAGCTGGTTCAAACCGGATCCAGCCGGTTCCAGCCGGTTCCAGCAGGTTCAAACCGGTTCCAGCCGGGTCAAGTCGGTTCCAGCCGGTTCCAGCCGGTTCCAGCCGCTTCTAGGTGGTCCAGCCGGTCCAGCCAACCAGCCAGCCATCTTCTCAGCCAGCCTCCCAGCCAGCCAGCCAGACTCCCAGGCAGTCATCCAGCCAGCCAGCTAGCCAGCCAGCCAGACTCCCAGCCAGCCAGCCAGCCAGCCAGCCCGCCAGCCAGCCAGGCTCCCAGCCAGCCTCCCAGCCAGCCTCCTAGCCAGCCAGCCAGCCTCCCAGCCAGCCAGCCTCCCAGCCAGCCTGCCAGCCAGCCTCCCAGGCAGCCTCCCAACCAGCCTCCCAGCCTCCCAGGCTCTCAGCCTCCCAGCCAGCCTCCTAGACTCCTAGCCTCCCAGCCTCCCAGCCTCCCAGCCTTCCAGCCTCCAAGCCAGCCAGCCAGCCGCCCAGACAGCCAGCCTCCCAGCCAGCCAGCCCACCAGCCAGCCAGCCTCCCAGCCAGTCTCCCAGCCTCCCAGCCTCCCAGCCTCCCAGCCTGCCAGCCTCCCAACCAGCCTCCCAGCCTCCCAGCTTCGCAGCCAGCCTCCCAGCCAGCCTCCCAGCCAGCCTCCCAAGCTCCCAGCTTCCTAGCATCCCAGCCTCCCAGCCTCCCAGCCAGCCTCCCAGCTAGCCTCCATGCCAGGCTCCCAGCCACCCAGCCTCCCAGCCAGCCAGCAAGCCAGCCAGCCAGTCAGCCTCCCAGGCAGCATCACAGCCAGGCTCCCATCCTCCCAGCCTCCCAGCCAGCCAGCCAACCAGCTAGCGAGCCAGCCAGCCTCACAGCCAGCCTCCCAGCCAGGCTCCCAGCCTCCCAGCCTCCCAGCCTCCCAGCCTCCCAGCCTCCCAGCCAGCTTCCCAGCCTCCAAGACTCCCAGCCTCCCAGCCAGCCTCCCAGCCTGCCAGCCTCCCAGCCAGTGCCAGCCAGGGAGCCAGCCTGTTCCGGCCGGTTCCAGTCTGTTCCATTTGGTTCCAGCCGATTCTAGCCGGTTCGAGCCGGTACCAGCCGGTTCCAGCCGGTTCCAGCCAGTTCCAGCCGGAAAAAAACGGTTCCAGGCGGTTCCAGCCGGTTCAAAACAGTTCCAGCCGGTTCCAGCCGGTTCCAGCCGGTTCTAGCCGGTTCCAGCCGGAAAAAAACGGTTCCAGCCGGTTCCAGCCGGTTCCAGCCGGTTCAAACCGGTTCCAGCCGGTTCCAGCCGGTTCAAACCGGTTGAAACCGGTTCCAGACGGTTCCAGCCGGTTCCAGCCGGTTCAAAACGGTTCCAGCCGGTTCCAGCCGGTTCAAACCGGTTCCAGCCGGTTCCAGCCGGAAAAAACCGGTTCCAGCCGGTTCCAGCCGGAAAGAACCGGTTCCAGCCGGTTCCAGCTGGAAAAAACCGGTTCCAGCCGGTCCCAGCCGGTTCCAGCCGGTTCCAGCCGGTTCTAGTCCGTTGGAGCCGGTTCAAACCGGTTCCAGCCGGTTCCAGCCGATTCAAACCGGTTCCAGCCGGTTCCAGCCGGGTCAAGTCGGTTCCAGCCGGTTCCAGCCGGTTCCAGCCGCTTCCAGGTGGTCCAGCCGGTCCAGCCAACCAGCCAGCCATCCTCTCAGCCAGCCTCCCATCCAGCCAGCCAGACTCCCAGGCAGTCACCCAGCCAGCCAGCCAGCCAGCCAGCCAGACACCCAGCCTGCCAGCCAGCCAGCCAGCCCGCCAGCCATCCAGGCTCCCAGCCAGCCTCCCAGCCAGCCTCCTAGCCAGCCAGCCAGCCTCCCAGCCAGCCAGCCTCCCACCCAGCCAGCCTCCCAGCCAGCCTGCCAGCCAGCCTCCCAGGCAGCCTCCCAGCCAGCCTCCAAGCCTCCCAGCCTCCCAGCCTCCCAACCTCCCAGGCTCTCAGCCTCCCAGCCAGCCTCCTAGACTCCTAGCCTCCCAGCCTCCCAGCCTCCCAGCCTTCCAGCCTCCAAGCCAGCCAGCCAGGCTCCCAGACAGCCAGCCTCCCAGCCAGACACCCCACCAGCCAGCCAGCCTCCCAGCCAGTCTCCCAGCCTCCCAGCCTCCCAGCCGCCCAGCCTCCCAGCCTCCCAACCAGCCTCCCAGCCTCCCAGCCTCCCATCCAGCCTGCCAGCCAGCCAGCCAGCCTCCCAGCCAGCCTCCCAGCCAGCCTCCCAGCCTCCCAGCCTCCCAGCCTCCCAGCCAGCCTCCCAGCCAGCCTCCCAGCCTCCCAGCCTCCCAGCTAGCCTCCATGCCAGCCTCCCAGCCACCCAGCCTCCCAGCCAGCCAGCAAGCCAGCCAGCCAGTCAGCCTCCCAGGCAGCATCACAGCCAGGCTCCCATCCTCCCAGCCTCCCAGCCAGCCAGCCAACCAGCCAGCGAGCCAGCCAGCCTCACAGCCAGCCTCCCAGCCAGGCTCCCAGCCTCCCATCCTCCCAGCCTCCCAGCCTCACAGCCTCCCAGCCTCCCAGCCAGCCTCCCAGCTTCCAAGACTCCCAGCCTCCCAGCCTCCCAGCCAGCCTCCCAGCCTCCCAGCCTCCCAGCCAGTGCCAGCCAGGGAGCCAGCCTGGTCCACCCGGCTCCAGTCAGTTCCATCCGGTTCCAGCCGATGCTAGCCGGTTCGAGCCGGTACCAGCCGGTTCCAGCAGGTTCCAGCCAGTTCCAGCCGGAAAAAACCGGTTCCAGCCGGTTCCAGCCGGTTCAAAACGGTTCCAGCCGGTTCGAGCCGGTTCCAGCCGGTTCCAGCCGGTTCTAGCCGGTTCCAGCCGGTTCAAACCGGTTCCAGCCGGTTCCAGCCGGTTCAAACCGGTTCCAGCCGGTTCCACCCGGAAAAAACCGGTTCCAGCCGGTTCCAGCCGGAAAAAACCGGTTCCAGCCGCTTCTTGCCCGTTCCAGCCGGTTCAAACCGGTTCCAGCCTGTTCCAGCCGGTTCAAACCGGTTCCAGCCGGTTCCAGCCGGTTCAAACCGGTTCTAGCTGGTTCCAGCCGGTTCAAACCGGTTCCAGCCAGTTCCAGCCGGTTCCAGCCGGTTCAAACCGGTTCCAGCCGGGTCAAGTCGGTTCCAGCCGGTTCCAGCCGGTTCCAGCCGCTTCCAGGTTGTCCAGCCGGTCCAGCCAACCAGCCAGCCATCCTCTCAGCCAGCCTCCCAGCCAGCCAGCCAGACTCCCAGGCAGTCATCCAGCCAGCCAGCCAGCCAGCCAGCCTGCCCGCCAGCCAGCCAGGCTCCCAGCCAGCCTCCCAGCCAGCCTCCTAGCCAGCCAGCCAGCGTCCCAGCCAGCCAGCCTCCCAGCCAGGCAGCATCCCAGCCTGCCTCCCAGCCAGCCTCCCAGGCAGCCTTCCAGCCAGCCTCCCAGCCTCCCAGCCTCCCAGGCTCCCAGCCTCCCATGCTCTCAGCCTCCCAGCCAGCCTCCTAGACTCCTAGCCTCCCAGCCTCACATCCTCCCAGCCTTCCAGCCTCCAAGCCAGCCAGCCAGCCTCCCAGACAGCCAGCCTCCCAGCCAGGCAGCCCACCAGCTAGCCAGCCTCGCAGCCAGTCTCCCAGGCTCCCAGCCTCCCAGCCTCCCAACCAGCCTCCCAACCTCCCAGCCTACCAGGCAGCCTCCCAGCCAGCCTCGCAGCCAGCCTCCCAGCCTCCCAGCCTCCCAGCGTCCCAGCCTCCCAGCCTCCCAGCCAGCCTCCCAGCCAGCCTCCCAGCCTCCCAGCCTCCAAGCTAGCCTCCATGCCAGCCTCCCAGCCACACAGCCTCCCAGCCAGCCAGCAAGCCAGCCAGCCAGTCAGCCTCCCAGGCAGCATCACAGCCAGGCTCCCATCCTCCCAGCCTCCCAGCCAGCCAGCCAACCAGCCAGCGAGCCAGCCAGCCTCACAGCCAGCCTCCCAGCCAGGCTCCCAGCCTCCCATCCTCCCAGCCTCCCACCCTCCCAGGCTCTCAGCCTCCCAGCCAGCCTCCTAGACTCCTAGCCTCCCAGCCTCCCAGCCTCCCAGACTTCCAGCCTCCAAGCCAGCCAGCCAGCCTCCCAGACAGCCAGCCTTCCAGCCAGCCAGCCCACCAGCCAGCCAGCCTCCCAGCCAGTCTCCCAGCCTCCCAGCCTCCCAGCCTCCCAGCCTCCCAGCCTCCCATCCAGCATGCCAGCCAGCCAGCCAGCCTCCCAGCCTGCCTCCCAGCCAGCCTCCCAGCCTCCCAGCCTCCCAGCCTCCCACCCTCCCAGCCTCCCAGCCTCCCAGCCAGCCTGCCAGCCAGCCAGTCAGCCTCCCAGGCAGCATCACAGCCAGGCTCCCATCCTCCCAGCCTGCCAGCCAGCCAGCCAACCAGCCAGCGAGCCAGCCAGCCTCACAGCCAGCCTCCCAGCCAGGCTCCCAGCCTACCATCCTCCCAGCCTCCCAGCCTCCCAGCCTCCCAGCCTCCCAGCCAGCCTCCCAGCTTCCAAGACTCCCAGCCTCCCAGCCTCCCAGCCAGCGTCCCAGCCTCCCAGCCTCCCAGCCAGTGCCAGCCAGGGAGCCAGCCTGTTCCAGCCGGTTCCAGGCGGTTCCATCCGGTTCCAGCCGATTCTAGCCGGTTCGAGCCGGTACCAGCCGGTTCCAGCAGGTTCCAGCCAGTTACAGGCGGAAAAAACCGGTTCCAGCCGGTTCCAGCCGGTTCAAAACGGTTCCAGCCGTTTCCAGCCGGTTCCAGCCGGTTCCAGCCGGTTCTAGCCTGTTCCAGCCGGTTCAAACCGGTCCCAGCCGGTTCCAGCCGGTTCAAACCGGTTCCAACCGGTTAAAGCCGGAAAAAACCGGTTCCAGCCAGTTCCAGCCAGAAAAAACCGGTTCCAGTCGGTTCTAGCCCGTTCCAGCCGGTTCAAACCGGTTCCAGCCGGTTCCAGCCGGTTCAAACCGGTTCCAGCCGGTTCCAGCCGGTTCAAACCGGTTCTAGCCGGTTCCAGCCGTTTCAAACCGGTTCCAGCCGGTTCAAGGCGGTTCAAACCGGTTCCAGCCGGGTCAAGTCGGTTCCAGCCGGTTCCAGCCGGTTCCAGCCGCTTCCAGGTTGTCCAGCCGGTCCAGCCAACCAGCCAGCCATCCTCTCAGCCAGCCTCCCAGCCAGCCAGCCAGACTCCCAGGCAGTCATCCAGCCAGCCAGCCAGCCAGCCAGCCTGCCCGCCAGCCAGCCAGGCTCCCAGCCAGCCTCCCAGCCAGCCTCCTAGCCAGCCAGCCAGCGTCCCAGCCAGCCAGCCTCCCAGCCAGGCAGCATCCCAGCCTGCCTGCCAGCCAGCCTCCCAGGCAGCCTTCCAGCCAGCCTCCCAGCCTCCCAGCCTCCCAGGCTCCCAGCCTCCCATGCTCTCAGCCTCCCAGCCAGCCTCCTAGACTCCTAGCCTCCCAGCCTCACATCCTCCCAGCCTCCCAGCCTCCCAGCCTCCCAGCCAGTGCCAGCCAGGGAGCCAGCCTGTTCCAGCCGGTTCCAGGCGGTTCCATCCGGTTCCAGCCGATTCTAGCCGGTTCGAGCCGGTACCAGCCGGTTCCAGCCGGTTCCAGCCAGTTCCAGCCGGAAAAAACCGGTTCCAGGCGGTTCCAGCCAGTTCAAAACAGTTCCAGCCGGTTCCAGCCGGTTCCAGCCGGTTCTAGCCGGTTCCAGCCGGAAAAAAACGGTTCCAGCCGGTTCCAGCCGGTTCAAAACAGTTCCAGCCGGTTCCAGCCGGTTCCAGCCGGTTCCAGCCGGTTCCAGCCGGAAAAAACCGGTTCCAGCCGGTTCCAGCCGGTTCCAGCCGGTTCTAGCCCGTTCCAGCCGGTTCAAACCGGTTCCAGCCGGTTCCAGCCGGTTCAAACTGGTTTCAGCTGGTTCCAGCTGGTTCAAACCGGTTCCAGCCGGTTCCAGCCGGTTCCAGCAGGTTCAAACCGGTTCCAGCCGGGTCAAGTCGGTTCCAGCCGGTTCCAGCCGGTTCCAGCCGCTTCTAGGTGGTCCAGCCGGTCCAGCCAACCAGCCAGCCATCTTCTCAGCCAGCCTCCCAGCCAGCCAGCCAGACTCCCAGGCAGTCATCCAGCCAGCCAGCTAGCCAGCCAGCCAGACTCCCAGCCAGCCAGCCAGCCAGCCAGCCCGCCAGCCAGCCAGGCTCCCAGCCAGCCTCCCAGCCAGCCTCCTAGCCAGCCAGCCAGCCTCCCAGCCAGCCAGCCTCCCAGCCAGCCTGCCAGCCAGCCTCCCAGGCAGCCTCCCAACCAGCCTCCCAGCCTCCCAGCCTCCCAGGCTCTCAGCCTCCCAGCCAGCCTCCTAGACTCCTAGCCTCCCAGCCTCCCAGCCTCCCAGCCTTCCAGCCTCCAAGCCAGCCAGCCAGCCTCCCAGACAGCCAGCCTCCCAGCCAGCCAGCCCACCAGCCAGCCAGCCTCCCAACCAGCCTCCCAGCCTCCCAGCCTCGCAGCCAGCCTCCCAGCCAGCCTCCCAGCCAGCCTCCCAAGCTCCCAGCTTCCTAGCATCCCAGCCTCCCAGCTAGCCTCCATGCCAGGCTCCCAGCCACCCAGCCTCCCAGCCAGCCAGCAAGCCAGCCAGCCAGTCAGCCTCCCAGGCAGCATCACAGCCAGGCTCCCATCCTCCCAGCCTCCCAGCCAGCCAGCCAACCAGCTAGCGAGCCAGCCAGCCTCACAGCCAGCCTCCCAGCCAGGCTCCCAGCCTCCCAGCCTCCCAGCCTCCCAGCCTCCCAGCCTCCCAGCCAGCTTCCCAGCCTCCAAGACTCCCAGCCTCCCAGCCAGCCTCCCAGCCTGCCAGCCTCCCAGCCAGTGCCAGCCAGGGAGCCAGCCTGTTCCGGCCGGTTCCAGTCTGTTCCATTCGGTTCCAGCCGATTCTAGCCGGTTCGAGCCGGTACCAGCCGGTTCCAGCCGGTTCCAGCCAGTTCCAGCCGGAAAAAACCGGTTCCAGGCGGTTCCAGCCGGTTCAAAACAGTTCCAGCCGGTTCCAGCCGGTTCCAGCCGGTTCTAGCCGGTTCCAGCCGGTTCCAGCCGGTTCAAAACAGTTCCAGCCGGTTCCAGCCGGTTCCAGCCGGTTCTAGCCGGTTCCAGCCCGAAAAAACAGGTTCCTGCCGGTTCCAGCCGGTTCTAGCCGGTTACAGCCTGTTCCAGCCGGTTCTAGCCGGTTCCAGCCGGTTCCAGCCGGTTCTAGCCGGTTCCAGCCGGTTCAAACCGGTTCAAACTGGTTCCAGCCGGTTCCAGCCGGTTCAAACCGGTTCCAGCCGGTTCCAGCCGGTTCAAACCGGTTGAAACCGGTTCCAGACGGTTCCAGCCGGTTCCAGCCGGTTCAAAACGGTTCCAGCCGGTTCCAGCCGGTTCAAGCCGGTTCCAGCCGGTTCCAGCCGGAAAAAACCGGTTCCAGCCGGTTCCAGCCGGAAAGAACCGGTTCCAGCCGGTTCCAGCTGGAAAAAACCGGTTCCAGCCGGTCCCAGCCGGTTCCAGCCGGTTCCAGCCGGTTCTAGTCCGTTGCAGCCGGTTCAAACCGGTTCCAGCCGGTTCCAGCCGGTTCAAACCGGTTCCAGCCGGTTCCAGCCGGGTCAAGTCGGTTCCAGCCGGTTCCAGCCGGTTCCAGCCGCTTCCAGGTGGTCCAGCCGGTCCAGCCAACCAGCCAGCCATCCTCTCAGCCAGCCTCCCATCCAGCCAGCCAGACTCCCAGGCAGTCACCCTGCCAGCCAGCCAGCCAGCCAGCCAGACACCCAGCCTGCCAGCCAGCCAGCCAGCCCGCCAGCCATCCAGGCTCCCAGCCAGCCTCCCAGCCAGCCTCCTAGCCAGCCAGCCAGCCTCCCAGCCAGCCAGCCTCCCACCCAGCCAGCCTCCCAGCCAGCCTGCCAGCCAGCCTCCCAGGCAGCCTCCCAGCCAGCCTCCAAGCCTCCCAGCCTCCCAGCCTCCCAACCTCCCAGGCTCTCAGCCTCCCAGCCAGCCTCCTAGACTCCTAGCCTCCCAGCCTCCCAGCCTCCCAGCCTTCCAGCCTCCAAGCCAGCCAGCCAGGCTCCCAGACAGCCAGCCTCCCAGCCAGACACCCCACCAGCCAGCCAGCCTCCCAGCCAGTCTCCCAGCCTCCCAGCCTCCCAGCCGCCCAGCCTCCCAGCCTCCCAACCAGCCTCCCAGCCTCCCAGCCTCCCATCCAGCCTGCCAGCCAGCCAGCCAGCCTCCCAGCCAGCCTCCCAGCCAGCCTCCCAGCCTCCCAGCCTCCCAGCCTCACAGCCAGCCTCCCAGCCAGCCTCCCAGCCTCCCAGCCTCCCAGCTAGCCTCCATGCCAGCCTCCCAGCCACCCAGCCTCCCAGCCAGCCAGCAAGCCAGCCAGCCAGTCAGCCTCCCAGGCAGCATCACAGCCAGGCTCCCATCCTCCCAGCCTCCCAGCCAGCCAGCCAACCAGCCAGCGAGCCAGCCAGCCTCACAGCCAGCCTCCCAGCCAGGCTCCCAGCCTCCCATCCTCCCAGCCTCCCAGCCTCCCAGCCTCCCAGCCTCCCAGCCAGCCTCCCAGCTTCCAAGACTCCCAGCCTCCCAGCCTCCCAGCCAGCCTCCCAGCCTCCCAGCCTCCCAGCCAGTGCCAGCCAGGGAGCCAGCCTGGTCCACCCGGCTCCAGTCGGTTCCATCCGGTTCCAGCCGATGCTAGCCGGTTCGAGCCGGTACCAGCCGGTTCCAGCAGGTTCCAGCCAGTTCCAGCCGGAAAAAACCGGTTCCAGCCGGTTCCAGCCGGTTCAAAACGGTTCCAGCCGGTTCGAGCCGGTTCCAGCCGGTTCCAGCCGGTTCTAGCCGGTTCCAGCCGGTTCAAACCGGTTCCAGCCGGTTCCAGCCGGTTCAAACCGGTTCCAGCCGGTTCCACCCGGAAAAAACCGGTTCCAGCCGGTTCCAGCCGGAAAAAACCGGTTCCAGCCGCTTCTTGCCCGTTCCAGCCGGTTCAAACCGGTTCCAGCCTGTTCCAGCCGGTTCAAACCGGTTCCAGCCGGTTCCAGCCGGTTCAAACCGGTTCTAGCTGGTTCCAGCCGGTTCAAACCGGTTCCAGCCAGTTCCAGCCGGTTCCAGCCGGTTCAAACCGGTTCCAGCCGGGTCAAGTCGGTTCCAGCCGGTTCCAGCCGGTTCCAGCCGCTTCCAGGTTGTCCAGCCGGTCCAGCCAACCAGCCAGCCATCCTCTCAGCCAGCCTCCCAGCCAGCCAGCCAGACTCCCAGGCAGTCATCCAGCCAGCCAGCCAGCCAGCCAGCCTGCCCGCCAGCCAGCCAGGCTCCCAGCCAGCCTCCCAGCCAGCCTCCTAGCCAGCCAGCCAGCGTCCCAGCCAGCCAGCCTCCCAGCCAGGCAGCATCCCAGCCTGCCTGCCAGCCAGCCTCCCAGGCAGCCTTCCAGCCAGCCTCCCAGCCTCCCAGCCTCCCAGGCTCCCAGCCTCCCATGCTCTCAGCCTCCCAGCCAGCCTCCTAGACTCCTAGCCTCCCAGCCTCACATCCTCCCAGCCTTCCAGCCTCCAAGCCAGCCAGCCAGCCTCCCAGACAGCCAGCCTCCCAGCCAGGCAGGCCACCAGCTAGCCAGCCTCGCAGCCAGTCTCCCAGGCTCCCAGCCTCCAAGCCTCCCAGCCTCCCAACCAGCCTCCCAACCTCCCAGCCTACCAGGCAGCCTGCCAGCCAGCCTCGCAGCCAGCCTCCCAGCCTCCCAGCCTCCCAGCGTCCCAGCCTCCCAGCCTCCCAGCCAGCCTCCCAGCCAGCCTCCCAGCCTCCCAACCTCCAAGCTAGCCTCCATGCCAGCCTCCCAGCCACACAGCCTCCCAGACAGCCAGCAAGCCAGCCAGCCAGTCAGCCTCCCAGGCAGCATCACAGCCAGGCTCCCATCCTCCCAGCCTCCCAGCCAGCCAGCCAACCAGCCAGCGAGCCAGCCAGCCTCACAGCCAGCCTCCCAGCCAGGCTCCCAGCCTCCCATCCTCCCAGCCTCCCACCCTCCCAGGCTCTCAGCCTCCCAGCCAGCCTCCTAGACTCCTAGTCTCCCAGCCTCCCAGCCTCCCAGCCTTCCAGCCTCCAAGCCAGCCAGCCAGCCTTCCAGCCAGCCAGCCCACCAGCCAGCCAGCCTCCCAGCCAGTCTCCCAGCCTCCCAGCCTCCCAGCCTCCCAGCCTCCCAGCCTCCCAGCCTCCCATCCAGCATGCCAGCCAGCCAGCCAGCCTCCCAGCCTGCCTCCCAGCCAGCCTCCCAGCCTCCCAGCCTCCCAGCCTCCCACCCTCCCAGCCTCCCAGCCTCCCAGCCAGCCTGCCAGCCAGCCAGTCAGCCTCCCAGGCAGCATCACAGCCAGGCTCCCATCCTCCCAGCCTGCCAGCCAGCCAGCCAACCAGCCAGCGAGCCAGCCAGCCTCACAGCCAGCCTCCCAGCCAGGCTCCCAGCCTACCATCCTCCCAGCCTCCCAGCCTCCCAGCCTCCCAGCCTCCCAGACAGCCTCCCAGCTTCCAAGACTCCCAGCCTCCCAGCCTCCCAGCCAGCGTCCCAGCCTCCCAGCCTCCCAGCCAGTGCCAGCCAGGGAGCCAGCCTGTTCCAGCCGGTTCCAGGCGGTTCCATCCGGTTCCAGCCGATTCTAGCCGGTTCGAGCCGGTACCAGCCGGTTCCAGCAGGTTCCAGCCAGTTACAGGCGGAAAAAACCGGTTCCAGCCGGTTCCAGCCGGTTCAAAACGGTTCCAGCCGTTTCCAGCCGGTTCCAGCCGGTTCCAGCCGGTTCTAGCCTGTTCCAGCCGGTTCAAACCGGTCCCAGCCGGTTCCAGCCGGTTCAAACCGGTTCCAACCGGTTCCAGCCAGAAAAAACCGGTTCCAGCCAGTTCCAGCCAGAAAAAACCGGTTCCAGTCGGTTCTAGCCCGTTCCAGCCGGTTCAAACCGGTTCCAGCCGGTTCCAGCCGGTTCAAACCGGTTCCAGCCGGTTCCAGCCGGTTCAAACCGGTTCTAGCCGGTTCCAGCCGTTTCAAACCGGTTCCAGCCGGTTCAAGGCGGTTCAAACCGGTTCCAGCCGGGTCAAGTCGGTTCCAGCCGGTTCCATCCGGTTCCAGCCGCTTCCAGGTGGTCCAGCCGGTCCAGCCAACCAGCCAGCCATCCTCTCAGCCAGCCTCCCAGCCAGCCAGCCAGACTCCCAGGCAGTCACCCAGCCAGCCAGCCAGCCAGCCAGCCAGACACCCAGCCTGCCAGCCAGCCAGTCAGCCCGCGAGCCAGCCAGGCTCCCAGCCAGCCTCCCAGCCAGCCTCCTAGCCAGCCAGCCAGCCTCCCAGCCAGCCAGCCTCCCACCCAGCCAGCCTCCCAGCCAGCCTGCCAGCCAGCCTCCCAGGCAGCCTCCCAGCCAGCCTCCAAGCCTCCCAGCCTCCCAGCCTCCCAACCTCCCAGGCTCTCAGCCTCCCAGCCAGCCTCCTAGACTCCTAGCCTCCCAGCCTCCCAGCCTCCCAGCCTTCCAGCCTCCAAGCCAGCCAGCCAGGCTCCCAGACAGCCAGCCTCCCAGCCAGACACCCCACCAGCCAGCCAGCCTCCCAGCCAGTCTCCCAGCCTCCCAGCCTCCCAGCCTCCCAGCCTCCCAACCAGCCTCCCAGCCTCCCAGCCTCCCATCCAGCCTGCCAGCCAGCCAGCCAGCCTCCCAGCCAGCCTCCCAGCCAGCCTCCCAGCCTCCCAGCCTCCCAGCCTCCCAGCCTCCCAGCCAGCCTCCCAGCCAGCCTCCCAGCCTCCCAGCCTCCCAGCTAGCCTCCATGCCAGCCTCCCAGCCACCCAGCCTCCCAGCCAGCCAGCAAGCCAGCCAGCCAGTCAGCCTCCCAGGCAGCATCACAGCCAGGCTCCCATCCTCCCAGCCTCCCAGCCAGCCAGCCAACCAGCCAGCGAGCCAGCCAGCCTCACAGCCAGGCTCCCAGCCAGGCTCCCAGCCTCCCATCCTCCCAGCCTCCCAGCCTCCCAGCCTCCCAGCCTCCCAGCCAGCCTCCCAGCTTCCAAGACTCCCAGCCTCCCAGCCTCCCAGCCAGCCTCCCAGCCTCCCAGCCTCCCAGCCAGTGCCAGCCAGGGAGCCAGCCTGTTCCAGCCGGTTCCAGGCGGTTCCATCCGGTTCCAGCTGATTCTAGCCGGTTCGAGCCGGTACCAGCCGGTTCCAGCAGGTTCCAGCCAGTTCCAGGCGGAAAAAACCGGTTCCAGCCGGTTCCAGCCGGTTCAAAACGGTTCCAGCCGGTTCCAGCCGGTTCCAGCCGGTTCCGCTGGTTCTAGCAGATTCCAGCCGGTTCAAACCGGTTCCAGCCGGTCCCAGCCGGTTCCAGCCGGTTCCAGCCGGTTCTAGTCCGTTGCAGCCGGTTCAAACCGGTTCCAGCCGGTTCCAGCCGGTTCAAACCGGTTCCAGCCGGTTCCAGCTGGGTCAAGTCGGTTCCAGCCGGTTCCAGCCGGTTCCAGCCGCTTCCAGGTGGTCCAGCCGGTCCAGCCAACCAGACAGCCATCCTCTCAGCCAGCCTCCCATCCAGCCAGCCAGACTCCCAGGCAGTCACCCAGCCAGCCAGCCAGCCAGCCAGCCAGACACCCAGCCTGCCAGCCAGCCAGCCAGCCCGCCAGCCAGCCAGGCTCCCAGCCAGACTCCCAGCCAGCCTCCTAGCCAGCCAGCCAGCCTCCCAGCCAGCCAGCCTCCCACCCAGCCAGCCTCCCACCCAGCCTGCCAGCCAGCCTCCCAGGCAGCCTCCCAGCCAGCCTCCAAGCCTCCCAGCCTTCCAGCCTCCCAACCTCCCAGGCTCTCAGCCTCCCAGCCAGCCTCCTAGACTCCTAGCCTCCCAGCCTCCCAGCCTCCCAGCCTTCCAGCCTCCAAGCCAGCCAGCCAGCCTCCCAGACAGCCAGCCTCCCAGCCAGACACCCCACCAGCCAGCCAGCCTCCCAGCCCGTCTCCCAGCCTCCCAGCCTCCCAGCCTCCCAGCCTCCCAGCCTCCCAACCAGCCTGCCAGCCTCCCAGCCTCCCATCCAGCCTGCCAGCCAGCCAGCCAGCCTCCCAGCCTCCCAGCCTCCCAGCTAGCCTCCATGCCAGCCTCCCAGCCACCCAGCCTCCCAGCCAGCCAGCAAGCCAGCCAGCCAGTCAGCCTCCCAGGCAGCATCACAGCCAGGCTCCCATCCTCCCAGCCTCCCAGCCAGCCAGCCAACCAGCCAGCGAGCCAGCCAGCCTCACAGCCAGCCTCCCAGCCAGGCTCCCAGCCTCCCATCCTCCCAGCCTCCCAGCCTCCCAGCCTCCCAGCCTCCCAGCCAGCCTCCCAGCTTCCAAGACTCCCAGCCTCCCAGCCTCCCAGCCAGCCTCCCAGCCTCCCAGCCTCCCAGCCAGTGCCAGCCAGGGAGCCAGCCTGGTCCACCCGGCTCCAGTCGGTTCCATCCGGTTCCAGCCGATGCTAGCCGGTTCGAGCCGGTACCAGCCGGTTCCAGCCGGTTCCAGCCGGTTCCAGCCGGAAAAAACCGGTTCCAGCCGGTTCCAGCCGGTTCCAGCCGGTTCTAGCCCGTTCCAGCCGGTTCAAACCGGTTCCAGCCGGTTCCAGCCGGTTCCAGCAGGTTCAAACCAGTTCCAGCCGGGTCAAGTCGGTTCCAGCCGGTTCCAGCCGGTTCCAGCCGCTTCTAGGTGGTCCAGCCGGTCCAGCCAACCAGCCAGCCATCTTCTCAGCCAGCCTCCCAGCCAGCCAGCCAGACTCCCAGGCAGTCATCCAGCCAGCCAGCTAGCCAGCCAGCCAGACTCCCAGCCAGCCAGCCAGCCAGCCAGCGCGCCAGCCAGCCAGGCTCCCAGCCAGCCTCCCAGCCAGCCTCCTAGCCAGCCAGCCAGACTCCCAGCCAGCCAGCCTCCCAGCCAGCCAGCCTCCCAGCCAGCCTGCCAGCCAGCCTCCCAGGCAGCCTCCCAACCAGCCTCCCAGCCTCCCAGCCTCCCAGGCTCTCAGCCTCCCAGCCAGCCTCCTAGACTCCTAGCCTCCCAGCCTCCCAGCCTCCCAGCCTTCCAGCCTCCAAGCCAGCCAGCCAGCCTCCCAGACAGCCAGCCTCCCAGCCAGCCAGCCCACCAGCCAGCCAGCCTCCCAGCCAGTCTCCCAGCCTCCCAGCCTCCCAGCCTCCCAGCCTCCCAGCCTGCCAGCCTCCCAACCAGCCTCCCAGCCTCCCAGCCTCGCAGCCAGCCTCCCAGCCAGCCTCCCAGCCAGCCTCCCAGCCTCCCAGCTTCCTAGCATCCCAGCCTCCCAGCCTCCCAGCCAGGCTCCCAGCTAGCCTCCATGCCAGGCTCCCAGCCACCCAGCCTCCCAGCCAGCCAGCAAGCCAGCCAGCCAGTCAGCCTCCCAGGCAGCATCACAGCCAGGCTCCCATCCTCCCAGCCTCCCAGCCAGCCAGCCAACCAGCTAGCGAGCCAGCCAGCCTCACAGCCAGCCTCCCAGCCAGGCTCCCAGACTCCCAGCCTCCCAGCCTCCCAGCCTCCCAGCCTCCCAGCCTCCCAGCCAGCTTCCCAGCCTCCAAGACTCCCAGCCTCCCAGCCAGCCTCCCAGCCTGCCAGCCTCCCAGCCAGTGCCAGCCAGGGAGCCAGCCTGTTCCGGCCGGCTCCAGTCTGTTCCATTCGGTTCCAGCCGATTCTAGCCGGTTCGAGCCGGTACCAGCCGGTTCCAGCCGGTTCCAGCCAGTTCCAGCCGGAAAAAACCGGTTCCAGGCGGTTCCAGCCGGTTCAAAACAGTTCCAGCCGGTTCCAGCCGGTTCTAGCCGGTTCCAGCAGGAAAAAAACGGTTCCAGCCGGTTCCAGCCGGTTCTAGCCGGTTCGAGCCGGTACCAGCCGGTTCCAGCCGGTTCAAACCAGTTCCAGCCGGTTCCAGCCGGTTCAAACCGGTTCCAGCCGGTTCCAGCCGGGTCAAGTCGGTTCCAGCCGGTTCCAGCCGGTTCCAGCCGCTTCCAGGTGTTCCAGCCGGTCCAGCCAACCAGCCAGCCATCCTCTCAGTCAGCCTCCCATCCAGCCTGCCAGACTCCCAGGCAGTCACCCAGCCAGCCAGCCAGCCAGCCAGCCAGACACCCAGCCTGCCAGCCAGCCAGCCAGCCCGCCAGCCATCCAGGCTCCCAGCCAGCCTCCCAGCCAGCCTCCTAGCCAGCCAGCCAGCCTCCCAGCCAGCCAGCCTCCCACCCAGCCAGCCTCCCAGCCAGCCTGCCAGCCACCCTCCCAGGCAGCCTCCCAGCCAGCCTCCAAGCCTCCCAGCCTCCCAGCCTCCCAACCTCCCAGGCTCTCAACCTCCCAGCCAGCCTCCTAGACTCCTAGCCTCCCAGCCTCCCAGCCTCCCAGCCTTCCAGCCTCCAAGCCAGCCAGCCAGGCTCCCAGACAGCCAGCCTCCCAGCCAGACACCCCACCAGCCAGCCAGCCTCCCAGCCAGTCTCCCAGCCTCCCAGCCTCCCAGCCTCCCAGCCTCCCAACCAGCCTCCCAGCCTCCCAGCCTCCCATCCAGCCTGCCAGCCAGCCAGCCAGCCTCCCAGCCAGCCTCCCAGCCAGCCTCCCAGCCTCCCAGCCTCCCAGCCTCCCAGCCTCCCAGCCAGCCTCCCAGCCAGCCTCCCAGCCTCCCAGCCTCCCAGCTAGCCTCCATGCCAGCCTCCCAGCCACCCAGCCTCCCAGCCAGCCAGCAAGCCAGCCAGCCAGTCAGCCTCCCAGGCAGCATCACAGCCAGGCTTCCATCCTCCCAGCCTCCCAGCCAGCCAGCCAACCAGCCAGCGAGCCAGCCAGCCTCACAGCCAGCCTCCCAGCCAGGCTCCCAGCCTCCCATCCTCCCAGCCTCCCAGCCTCCCAGCCTCCCAGCCAGCCTCCCAGCTTCCAAGACTCCCAGCCTCCCAGCCTCCCAGCCAGCCTCCCAGCCTCCCAGCCTCCCAGCCAGTGCCAGCCAGGGAGCCAGCCTGTTCCAGCCGGTTCCAGGCGGTTCCATCCGGTTCCAGCTGATTCTAGCCGGTTCGAGCCGGTACCAGCCGGTTCCAGCCGGTTCCAGCCAGTTCCAGCCGGAAAAAACCGGTTCCAGGCGGTTCCAGCCGGTTCAAAACAGTTCCAGCCGGTTCCAGCCTGTTCCAGCCGGTTCTAGCCGGTTCCAGCCGGAAAAAAACGGTTCCAGCCGTTTCAAAACAGTTCCAGCCGGTTCCAGCCGGTTCCAGCCGGTTCCAGCCGGAAAAAACCGGTTCCAGCCGGTTCCAGCCGGTTCCAGCCGGTTCTAGCCCGTTCCAGCCGGTTCAAACCGGTTCCAGCCGGTTCCAGCCGGTTCAAACCGGTTTCAGCTGGTTCCAGCTGGTTCAAACCGGTTCCAGCCGGTACCAGCCGGTTCCAGCAGGTTCAAACCGGTTCCAGCCGGGTCAAGTCGGTTCCAGCCGGTTCCAGCCGGTTCCAGCCGCTTCTAGGTGGTCCAGCCGGTCCAGCCAACCAGCCAGCCATCTTCTCAGCCAGCCTCCCAGCCAGCCAGCCAGACTCCCAGGCAGTCATCCAGCCAGCCAGCTAGCCAGCCAGCCAGACTCCCAGCCAGCCAGCCAGCCAGCCAGCCCGCCAGCCAGCCAGGCTCCCAGCCAGCCTCCCAGCCAGCCTCCTAGCCAGCCAGCCAGACTCCCAGCCAGCCAGCCTCCCAGCCAGCCAGCCTCCCAGCCAGCCTGCCAGCCAGCCTCCCAGGCAGCCTCCCAACCAGCCTCCCAGCCTCCCAGCCTCCCAGGCTCTCAGCCTCCCAGCCAGCCTCCTAGACTCCTAGCCTCCCAGCCTCCCAGCCTCCCAGCCTTCCAGCCTCCAAGCCAGCCAGCCAGCCTCCCAGACAGCCAGCCTCCCAGCCAGCCAGCCCACCAGCCAGCCAGCCTCCCAGCCAGTCTCACAGCCTCCCAGCCTCCCAGCCTCCCAGCCTGCCAGCCTCCCAACCAGCCTCCCAGCCTCCCAGCCTCGCAGCCAGCCTCCCAGCCAGCCTCCCAGCCAGCCTCGCAGCCTCCCAGCTTCCTAGAATCCCAGCCTCCCAGCCTCCCAGCCAGCCTCCCAGCTAGCCTCCATGCCAGGCTCACAGCCACCCAGCCTCCCAGCCAGCCAGCAAGCCAGCCAGCCAGTCAGCCTCCCAGGCAGCATCACAGCTAGGCTCCCATCCTCCCAGCCTCCCAGCCAGCCAGCCAACCAGCTAGCGAGCCAGCCAGCCTCACAGCCAGCCTCCCAGCCAGGCTCCCATCCTCCCAGCCTCCCAGCCTCCCAGCCTCCCAGCCTCCCAGCCTCCCAGCCAGCTTCCCAGCCTCCAAGACTCCCAGCCTCCCAGCCTGCCTCCCAGCCTGCCAGCCTCCCAGCCAATGCCAGCCAGGGAGCCAGCCTGTTCCGGCCGGTTCCAGTCTGTTCCATTCGGTTCCAGCCGATTCTAGCCGGTTCGAGCCGGTACCAGCCGGTTCCAGCCGGTTCCAGCCAGTTCCAGCCGGAAAAAACCGGTTCCAGGCGGTTCCAGCCGGTTCAAAACAGTTCCAGCCGGTTCCAGCCGGTTCCAGCCGGTTCTAGCCGGTTCCAGCCGGAAAAAAACGGTTCCAGCCGGTTCCAGCAGGTTCAAACCGGTTCCAGTCGGGTCAAGTCGGTTCCAGCCGGTTCCAGCCGGTTCCAGCCGCTTCTAGGTGGTCCAGCCGGTCCAGCCAACCAGCCAGCCATCTTCTCAGCCAGCCTCCCAGCCAGCCAGCCAGACTCCCAGGCAGTCATCCAGCCAGCCAGCTAGCCAGCCAGCCAGACTCCCAGCCAGCCAGCCAGCCAGCCAGCGCGCCAGCCAGCCAGGCTCCCAGCCAGCCTCCCAGCCAGCCTCCTAGCCAGCCAGCCAGACTCCCAGCCAGCCAGCCTCCCAGCCAGCCAGCCTCCCAGCCAGCCTGCCAGCCAGCCTCCCAGGCAGCCTCCCAACCAGCCTCCCAGCCTCCCAGCCTCCCAGGCTCTCAGCCTCCCAGCCAGCCTCCTAGACTCCTAGACTCCCAGCCTCCCAGCCTCCCAGCCTTCCAGCCTCCAAGCCAGCCAGCCAGCCTCCCAGACAGCCAGCCTCCCAGCCAGCCAGCCCACCAGCCAGCCAGCCTCCCAGCCAGTCTCCCAGCCTCCCAGCCTCCCAGCCTCCCAGACTCCCAGCCTGCCAGCCTCCCAACCATCCTCCCAGCCTCCCAGCCTCGCAGCCAGCCTCCCAGCCAGCCTCCCAGCCAGCCTCCCAGCCTCCCAGCTTCCTAGCATCCCAGCCTCCCAGCCTCCCAGCCAGCCTCCCAGCTAGCCTCCATGCCAGGCTCCCAGCCACCCAGCCTCCCAGCCAGCCAGCAAGCCAGCCAGCCAGTCAGCCTCCCAGGCAGCATCACAGCCAGGCTCCCATCCTCCCAGCCTCCCAGCCACCCAGCCAACCAGCTAGCGAGCCAGCCAGCCTCACAGCCAGCCTCCCAGACAGGCTCCCAGCCTCCCAGCCTCCCAGCCTCCCAGCCTCCCAGCCTCCCAGCCTCCCAGCCAGCTTCCCAGCCTCCAAGACTCCCAGCCTCCTAGCCAGCCTCCCAGCCTGCCAGCCTCCCAGCCAGTGCCAGCCAGGGAGCCAGCCTGTTCCGGCCGGTTCCAGTCTGTTCCATTCGGTTCCAGCCGATTCTAGCCGGTTCGAGCCGGTACCAGCCGGTTCCAGCCGGTTCAAACCAGTTCCAGCCGGTTCCAGCCGGTTCAAACCGGTTCCAGCCGGTTCCAGCCGGGTCAAGTCGGTTCCAGCCGGTTCCAGCCGGTTCCAGCCGCTTCCAGGTGTTCCAGCCGGTCCAGCCAACCAGCCAGCCATCCTCTCAGCCAGCCTCCCATCCAGCCAGCCAGACTCCCAGGCAGTCACCCAGCCAGCCAGCCAGCCAGCCAGCCAGACACCCAGCCTGCCAGCCAGCCAGCCAGCCCGCCAGCCATCCAGGCTCCCAGCCAGCCTCCCAGCCAGCCTCCTAGCCAGCCAGCCAGCCTCCCAGCCAGCCAGCCTCCCACCCAGCCAGCCTCCCAGCCAGCCTGCCAGCCAGCCTCCCAGGCAGCCTCCCAGCCAGCCTCCAAGCCTCCCAGCCTCCCAACCTCCCAGGCTCTCAACCTCCCAGCCAGCCTCCTAGACTCCTAGCCTCCCAGCCTCCCAGCCTCCCAGCCTTCCAGCCTCCAAGCCAGCCAGCCAGGCTCCCAGACAGCCAGCCTCCCAGCCAGACACCCCACCAGCCAGCCAGCCTCCCAGCCAGTCTCCCAGCCTCCCAGCCTCCCAGCCTCCCAGCCTCCCAACCAGCCTCCCAGCCTCCCAGCCTCCCATCCAGCCTGCCAGCCAGCCAGCCAGCCTCCCAGCCAGCCTCCCAGCCAGCCTCCCAGCCTCCCAGCCTCCCAGCCTCCCAGCCAGCCTCCCAGCCAGCCTCCCAGCCTCCCAGCCTCCCAGCTAGCCTCCATGCCAGCCTCCCAGCCACCCAGCCTCCCAGCCAGCCAGCAAGCCAGCCAGCCAGTCAGCCTCCCAGGCAGCATCACAGCCAGGCTTCCATCCTCCCAGCCTCCCAGCCAGCCAGCCAACCAGCCAGCGAGCCAGCCAGCCTCACAGCCAGCCTCCCAGCCAGGCTCCCAGCCTCCCATCCTCCCAGCCTCCCAGCCTCCCAGTCTCCCAGCCAGCCTCCCAGCTTCCAAGACTCCCAGCCTCCCAGCCTCCCAGCCAGCCTCCCAGCCTCCCAGCCTCCCAGCCAGTGCCAGCCAGGGAGCCAGCCTGTTCCAGCCGGTTCCAGGCGGTTCCATCCGGTTCCAGCTGATTCTAGCCGGTTCGAGCCGGTACCAGCCGGTTCCAGCCGGTTCCAGCCAGTTCCAGCCGGAAAAAACCGGTTCCAGGCGGTTCCAGCCGGTTCAAAACAGTTCCAGCCGGTTCCAGCCGGTTCCAGCCGGTTCTAGCCGGTTCCAGCCGGAAAAAAACGGTTCCAGCCGGTTCAAACCGGTTCCAGCCGGTTCCAGCCGGTTCAAACCGGTTCTAGCCGGTTCCAGCCGTTTCAAACCGGTTCCAGCCGGTTCAAGGCGGTTCAAACCGGTTCCAGCCGGGTCAAGTCGGTTCCAGCCGGTTCCATCCGGTTCCAGCCGCTTCCAGGTGGTCCAGCCGGTCCAGCCAACCAGCCAGCCATCCTCTCAGCCAGCCTCCCAGCCAGCCAGCCAGACTCCCAGGCAGTCACCCAGCCAGCCAGCCAGCCAGCCAGCCAGACACCCAGCCTGCCAGCCAGCCAGTCAGCCCGCGAGCCAGCCAGGCTCCCAGCCAGCCTCCCAGCCAGCCTCCTAGCCAGCCAGCCAGCCTCCCAGCCAGCCAGCCTCCCACCCAGCCAGCCTCCCAGCCAGCCTGCCAGCCAGCCTCCCAGGCAGCCTCCCAGCCAGCCTCCAAGCCTCCCAGCCTCCCAGCCTCCCAACCTCCCAGGCTCTCAGCCTCCCAGCCAGCCTCCTAGACTCCTAGCCTCCCAGCCTCCCAGCCTCCCAGCCTTCCAGCCTCCAAGCCAGCCAGCCAGGCTCCCAGACAGCCAGCCTCCCAGCCAGACACCCCACCAGCCAGCCAGCCTCCCAGCCAGTCTCCCAGCCTCCCAGCCTCCCAGCCTCCCAGCCTCCCAACCAGCCTCCCAGCCTCCCAGCCTCCCATCCAGCCTGCCAGCCAGCCAGCCAGCCTCCCAGCCAGCCTCCCAGCCAGCCTCCCAGCCTCCCAGCCTCCCAGCCTCCCAGCCTCCCAGCCAGCCTCCCAGCCAGCCTCCCAGCCTCCCAGCCTCCCAGCTAGCCTCCATGCCAGCCTCCCAGCCACCCAGCCTCCCAGCCAGCCAGCAAGCCAGCCAGCCAGTCAGCCTCCCAGGCAGCATCACAGCCAGGCTCCCATCCTCCCAGCCTCCCAGCCAGCCAGCCAACCAGCCAGCGAGCCAGCCAGCCTCACAGCCAGGCTCCCAGCCAGGCTCCCAGCCTCCCATCCTCCCAGCCTCCCAGCCTCCCAGCCTCCCAGCCTCCCAGCCAGCCTCCCAGCTTCCAAGACTCCCAGCCTCCCAGCCTCCCAGCCAGCCTCCCAGCCTCCCAGCCTCCCAGCCAGTGCCAGCCAGGGAGCCAGCCTGTTCCAGCCGGTTCCAGGCGGTTCCATCCGGTTCCAGCTGATTCTAGCCGGTTCGAGCCGGTACCAGCCGGTTCCAGCAGGTTCCAGCCAGTTCCAGGCGGAAAAAACCGGTTCCAGCCGGTTCCAGCCGGTTCAAAACGGTTCCAGCCGGTTCCAGCCGGTTCCAGCCGGTTCCGCTGGTTCTAGCAGATTCCAGCCGGTTCAAACCGGTTCCAGCCGGTCCCAGCCGGTTCCAGCCGGTTCCAGCCGGTTCTAGTCCGTTGCAGCCGGTTCAAACTGGTTCCAGCCGGTTCCAGCCGGTTCAAACCGGTTCCAGCCGGTTCCAGCTGGGTCAAGTCGGTTCCAGCCGGTTCCAGCCGGTTCCAGCCGCTTCCAGGTGGTCCAGCCGGTCCAGCCAACCAGACAGCCATCCTCTCAGCCAGCCTCCCATCCAGCCAGCCAGACTCCCAGGCAGTCACCCAGCCAGCCAGCCAGCCAGCCAGCCAGACACCCAGCCTGCCAGCCAGCCAGCCAGCCCGCCAGCCAGCCAGGCTCCCAGCCAGACTCCCAGCCAGCCTCCTAGCCAGCCAGCCAGCCTCCCAGCCAGCCAGCCTCCCACCCAGCCAGCCTCCCACCCAGCCTGCCAGCCAGCCTCCCAGGCAGCCTCCCAGCCAGCCTCCAAGCCTCCCAGCCTTCCAGCCTCCCAACCTCCCAGGCTCTCAGCCTCCCAGCCAGCCTCCTAGACTCCTAGCCTCCCAGCCTCCCAGCCTCCCAGCCTTCCAGCCTCCAAGCCAGCCAGCCAGCCTCCCAGACAGCCAGCCTCCCAGCCAGCCAGCCCACCAGCCAGCCAGCCTCCCAGCCAGTCTCCCAGCCTCCCAGCCTCCCAGCCTCCCAGCCTGCCAGCCTCCCAACCAGCCTCCCAGCCTCCCAGCCTCGCAGCCAGCCTCCCAGCCAGCCTCCCAGCCAGCCTCCCAGCCTCCCAGCTTCCTAGCATCCCAGCCTCCCAGCCTCCCAGCCAGCCTCCCAGCTAGCCTCCATGCCAGGCTCCCAGCCACCCAGCCTCCCAGCCAGCCAGCAAGCCAGCCAGCCAGTCAGCCTCCCAGGCAGCATCACAGCCAGGCTCCCATCCTCCCAGCCTCCCAGCCAGCCAGCCAACCAGCTAGCGAGCCAGCCAGCCTCACAGCCAGCCTCCCAGCCAGGCTCCCAGACTCCCAGCCTCCCAGCCTCCCAGCCTCCCAGCCTCCCAGCCTCCCAGCCAGCTTCCCAGCCTCCAAGACTCCCAGCCTCCCAGCCAGCCTCCCAGCCTGCCAGCCTCCCAGCCAGTGCCAGCCAGGGAGCCAGCCTGTTCCGGCCGGCTCCAGTCTGTTCCATTCGGTTCCAGCCGATTCTAGCCGGTTCGAGCCGGTACCAGCCGGTTCCAGCCGGTTCCAGCCAGTTCCAGCCGGAAAAAACCGGTTCCAGGCGGTTCCAGCCGGTTCAAAACAGTTCCAGCCGGTTCCAGCCGGTTCTAGCCGGTTCCAGCAGGAAAAAAACGGTTCCAGCCGGTTCCAGCCGGTTCTAGCCGGTTCGAGCCGGTACCAGCCGGTTCCAGCCGGTTCAAACCAGTTCCAGCCGGTTCCAGCCGGTTCAAACCGGTTCCAGCCGGTTCCAGCCGGGTCAAGTCGGTTCCAGCCGGTTCCAGCCGGTTCCAGCCGCTTCCAGGTGTTCCAGCCGGTCCAGCCAACCAGCCAGCCATCCTCTCAGTCAGCCTCCCATCCAGCCTGCCAGACTCCCAGGCAGTCACCCAGCCAGCCAGCCAGCCAGCCAGCCAGACACCCAGCCTGCCAGCCAGCCAGCCAGCCCGCCAGCCATCCAGGCTCCCAGCCAGCCTCCCAGCCAGCCTCCTAGCCAGCCAGCCAGCCTCCCAGCCAGCCAGCCTCCCACCCAGCCAGCCTCCCAGCCAGCCTGCCAGCCAGCCTCCCAGGCAGCCTCCCAGCCAGCCTCCAAGCCTCCCAGCCTCCCAGCCTCCCAACCTCCCAGGCTCTCAACCTCCCAGCCAGCCTCCTAGACTCCTAGCCTCCCAGCCTCCCAGCCTCCCAGCCTTCCAGCCTCCAAGCCAGCCAGCCAGGCTCCCAGACAGCCAGCCTCCCAGCCAGACACCCCACCAGCCAGCCAGCCTCCCAGCCAGTCTCCCAGCCTCCCAGCCTCCCAGCCTCCCAGCCTCCCAACCAGCCTCCCAGCCTCCCAGCCTCCCATCCAGCCTGCCAGCCAGCCAGCCAGCCTCCCAGCCAGCCTCCCAGCCAGCCTCCCAGCCTCCCAGCCTCCCAGCCTCCCAGCCTCCCAGCCAGCCTCCCAGCCAGCCTCCCAGCCTCCCAGCCTCCCAGCTAGCCTCCATGCCAGCCTCCCAGCCACCCAGCCTCCCAGCCAGCCAGCAAGCCAGCCAGCCAGTCAGCCTCCCAGGCAGCATCACAGCCAGGCTTCCATCCTCCCAGCCTCCCAGCCAGCCAGCCAACCAGCCAGCGAGCCAGCCAGCCTCACAGCCAGCCTCCCAGCCAGGCTCCCAGCCTCCCATCCTCCCAGCCTCCCAGCCTCCCAGCCTCCCAGCCAGCCTCCCAGCTTCCAAGACTCCCAGCCTCCCAGCCTCCCAGCCAGCCTCCCAGCCTCCCAGCCTCCCAGCCAGTGCCAGCCAGGGAGCCAGCCTGTTCCAGCCGGTTCCAGGCGGTTCCATCCGGTTCCAGCTGATTCTAGCCGGTTCGAGCCGGTACCAGCCGGTTCCAGCCGGTTCCAGCCAGTTCCAGCCGGAAAAAACCGGTTCCAGGCGGTTCCAGCCGGTTCAAAACAGTTCCAGCCGGTTCCAGCCTGTTCCAGCCGGTTCTAGCCGGTTCCAGCCGGAAAAAAACGGTTCCAGCCGGTTCCAGCCGTTTCAAAACAGTTCCAGCCGGTTCCAGCCGGTTCCAGCCGGTTCCAGCCGGAAAAAACCGGTTCCAGCCGGTTCCAGCCGGTTCCAGCCGGTTCTAGCCCGTTCCAGCCGGTTCAAACCGGTTCCAGCCGGTTCCAGCCGGTTCAAACCGGTTTCAGCTGGTTCCAGCTGGTTCAAACCGGTTCCAGCCGGTACCAGCCGGTTCCAGCAGGTTCAAACCGGTTCCAGCCGGGTCAAGTCGGTTCCAGCCGGTTCCAGCCGGTTCCAGCCGCTTCTAGGTGGTCCAGCCGGTCCAGCCAACCAGCCAGCCATCTTCTCAGCCAGCCTCCCAGCCAGCCAGCCAGACTCCCAGGCAGTCATCCAGCCAGCCAGCTAGCCAGCCAGCCAGACTCCCAGCCAGCCAGCCAGCCAGCCAGCCCGCCAGCCAGCCAGGCTCCCAGCCAGCCTCCCAGCCAGCCTCCTAGCCAGCCAGCCAGACTCCCAGCCAGCCAGCCTCCCAGCCAGCCAGCCTCCCAGCCAGCCTGCCAGCCAGCCTCCCAGGCAGCCTCCCAACCAGCCTCCCAGCCTCCCAGCCTCCCAGGCTCTCAGCCTCCCAGCCAGCCTCCTAGACTCCTAGCCTCCCAGCCTCCCAGCCTCCCAGCCTTCCAGCCTCCAAGCCAGCCAGCCAGCCTCCCAGACAGCCAGCCTCCCAGCCAGACACCCCACCAGCCAGCCAGCCTCCCAGCCAGTCTCCCAGCCTCCCAGCCGCCCAGCCTCCCAGCCTCCCAACCAGCCTCCCAGCCTCCCAGCCTCCCATCCAGCCTGCCAGCCAGCCAGCCAGCCTCCCAGCCAGCCTCCCAGCCAGCCTCCCAGCCTCCCAGCCTCCCAGCCTCCCAGCCTCACAGCCAGCCTCCCAGCCAGCCTCCCAGCCTCCCAGCCTCCCAGCTAGCCTCCATGCCAGCCTCCCAGCCACCCAGCCTCCCAGCCAGCCAGCAAGCCAGCCAGCCAGTCAGCCTCCCAGGCAGCATCACAGCCAGGCTCCCATCCTCCCAGCCTCCCAGCCAGCCAGCCAACCAGCCAGCGAGCCAGCCAGACTCACAGCCAGCCTCCCAGCCAGGCTCCCAGCCTCCCATCCTCCCAGCCTCCCAGCCTCCCAGCCTCCCAGCCTCCCAGCCAGCCTCCCAGCTTCCAAGACTCCCAGCCTCCCAGCCTCCCAGCCAGCCTCCCAGCCTCCCAGCCTCCCAGCCAGTGCCAGCCAGGGAGCCAGCCTGTTCCAGCCGGTTCCAGGCGGTTCCATCCGGTTCCAGCCGATTCTAGTCGGTTCGAGCCGGTACCAGCCGGTTCCAGCCGGTTCCAGCCAGTTCCAGCCGGAAAAAACCGGTTCCAGGCGGTTCCAGCCGGTTCAAAACAGTTCCAGCCGGTTCCAGCCGGTTCCAGCCGGTTCCAGCCGGTTCCAGCCGGAAAAAAACGGTTCCAGCCGGTTCCAGCCGGTTCAAAACAGTTCCAGCCGGTTCCAGCCGGTTCCAGCCGGTTCCAGCCGGAAAAAACCGGTTCCAGCCGGTTCCAGCCGGTTCCAGCCGGTTCTAGCCCGTTCCAGCCGGTTCAAACCGGTTCCAGCCGGTTCCAGCCGGTTCAAACTGGTTTCAGCTGGTTCCAGCTTGTTCAAACCGGTTCCAGCCGGTTCCAGCCGGTTCCAGCAGGTTCAAACCGGTTCCAGCCGGGTCAAGTCGGTTCCAGCCGGTTCCAGCCGGTTCCAGCCGCTTCTAGGTGGTCCAGCCGGTCCAGCCAACCAGCCAGCCATCTTCTCAGCCAGCCTCCCAGCCAGCCAGCCAGACTCCCAGGCAGTCATCCAGCCAGCCAGCTAGCCAGCCAGCCAGACTCCCAGCCAGCCAGCCAGCCAGCCATCCCGCCAGCCAGCCAGGCTCCCAGCCAGCCTCCCAGCCAGCCTCCTAGCCAGCCAGCCAGCCTCCCAGCCAGCCAGCCTCCCAGCCAGCCTGCCAGCCAGCCTCCCAGGCAGCCTCCCAACCAGCCTCCCAGCCTCCCAGCCTCCCAGGCTCTCAGCCTCCCAGCCAGCCTCCTAGACTCCTAGACTCCCAGCCTCCCAGCCTCCCAGCCTTCCAGCCTCCAAGCCAGCCAGCCAGCCTCCCAGACAGCCAGCCTCCCAGCCAGCCAGCCCACCAGCCAGCCAGCCTCCCAACCAGCCTCCCAGCCTCCCAGCCTCGCAGCCAGCCTCCCAGCCAGCCTCCCAGCCAGCCTCCCAAGCTCCCAGCTTCCTAGCATCCCAGCCTCCCAGCTAGCCTCCATGCCAGGCTCCCAGCCACCCAGCCTCCCAGCCAGCCAGCAAGCCAGCCAGCCAGTCAGCCTCCCAGGCAGCATCACAGCCAGGCTCCCATCCTCCCAGCCTCCCAGCCAGCCAGCCAACCAGCTAGCGAGCCAGCCAGCCTCACAGCCAGTCTCCCAGCCAGGCTCCCAGCCTCCCAGCCTCCCAGCCTCCCAGCCTCCCAGCCTCCCAGCCAGCTTCCCAGCCTCCAAGACTCCCAGCCTCTCAGCCAGCCTCCCAGCCTGCCAGCCTCCCAGCCAGTGCCAGCCAGGGAGCCAGCCTGTTCCGGCCGGTTCCAGTCTGTTCCATTCGGTTCCAGCAGATTCTAGCCGGTTCGAGCCGGTACCAGCCGGTTCCAGCCGGTTCCAGCCAGTTCCAGCCCGAAAAAACCGGTTCCAGGCGGTTCCAGCCGGTTCAAAACAGTTCCAGCCGGTTCCAGCCGGTTCCAGCCGGTTCTAGCCGGTTCCAGCCGGAAAAAAACGGTTCCAGCCGGTTCCAGCCGGTTCAAAACAGTTCCAGCCGGTTACAGCCGGTTCCAGCCGGTTCTAGCCGGTTCCAGCCCGAAAAAACAGGTTCCTGCCGGTTCCAGCCGGTTCTAGCCGGTTACAGCCTGTTCCAGCCGGTTCTAGCCGGTTCCAGCCGGTTCCAGCCGGTTCTAGCCGGTTCCAGCCGGTTCAAACCGGTTCAAACTGGTTCCAGCCGGTTCCAGCCGGTTCAAACCGGTTCAAACCGGTTCCAGCCGGTTCCAGCCGGTTCAAACCGGTTGAAACCGGTTCCAGACGGTTCCAGCCGGTTCCAGCCGGTTCAAAACGGTTCCAGCCGGTTCCAGCCGGTTCAAGCCGGTTCCAGCCGGTTCCAGCCGGAAAAAACCGGTTCCAGCCGGTTCCAGCCGGAAAGAACCGGTTCCAGCCGGTTCCAGCTGGAAAAAACCGGTTCCAGCCGGTCCCAGCCGGTTCCAGCCGGTTCCAGCCGGTTCTAGTCCGTTGCAGCCGGTTCAAACCGGTTCCAGCCGGTTCCAGCCGGTTCAAACCGGTTCCAGCCGGTTCCAGCCGGGTCAAGTCGGTTCCAGCCGGTTCCAGCTGGTTCCAGCCGCTTCCAGGTGGTCCAGCCGGTCCAGCCAACCAGCCAGCCATCCTCTCAGCCAGCCTCCCATCCAGCCAGCCAGACTCCCAGGCAGTCACCCTGCCAGCCAGCCAGCCAGCCAGCCAGACACCCAGCCTGCCAGCCAGCCAGCCAGCCCGCCAGCCATCCAGGCTCCCAGCCAGCCTCCCAGCCAGCCTCCTAGCCAGCCAGCCAGCCTCCCAGCCAGCCAGCCTCCCACCCAGCCAGCCTCCCAGCCAGCCTGCCAGCCAGCCTCCCAGGCAGCCTCCCAGCCAGCCTCCAAGCCTCCCAGCCTCCCAGCCTCCCAACCTCCCAGGCTCTCAGCCTCCCAGCCAGCCTCCTAGACTCCTAGCCTCCCAGCCTCCCAGCCTCCCAGCCTTCCAGCCTCCAAGCCAGCCAGCCAGGCTCCCAGACAGCCAGCCTCCCAGCCAGACACCCCACCAGCCAGCCAGCCTCCCAGCCAGTCTCCCAGCCTCCCAGCCTCCCAGCCGCCCAGCCTCCCAGCCTCCCAACCAGCCTCCCAGCCTCCCAGCCTCCCATCCAGCCTGCCAGCCAGCCAGCCAGCCTCCCAGCCAGCCTCCCAGCCAGCCTCCCAGCCTCCCAGCCTCCCAGCCTCCCAGCCAGCCTCCCAGCCAGCCTCCCAGCCTCCCAGCCTCCCAGCTAGCCTCCATGCCAGCCTCCCAGCCACCCAGCCTCCCAGCCAGCCAGCAAGCCAGCCAGCCAGTCAGCCTCCCAGGCAGCATCACAGCCAGGCTCCCATCCTCCCAGCCTCCCAGCCAGCCAGCCAACCAGCCAGCGAGCCAGCCAGCCTCACAGCCAGCCTCCCAGCCAGGCTCCCAGCCTCTCATCCTCCCAGCCTCCCAGCCTCCCAGCCTCCCAGCCTCCCAGCCAGCCTCCCAGCTTCCAAGACTCCCAGCCTCCCAGCCTCCCAGCCAGCCTCCCAGCCTCCCAGCCTCCCAGCCAGTGCCAGCCAGGGAGCCAGCCTGGTCCACCCGGCTCCAGTCGGTTCCATCCGGTTCCAGCCGATGCTAGCCGGTTCGAGCCGGTACCAGCCGGTTCCAGCAGGTTCCAGCCAGTTCCAGCCGGAAAAAACCGGTTCCAGCCGGTTCCAGCCGGTTCAAAACGGTTCCAGCCGGTTCCAGCCGGTTCCAGCCGGTTCCAGCCGGTTCTAGCCGGTTACAGCCTGTTCCAGCCGGTTCTAGCCGGTTCCAGCCGGTTCCAGCCGGTTCAAAACGGTTCCAGCCGGTTCCAGCCGGTTCCAGCCTGTTCCAGCCGGTTCTAGCCGGTTCCAGCCGGTTCCATCCGGTTCTAGCCGGTTCCAGCCGGTTCAAACCGGTTCAAACTGGTTCCAGCCGCTTCCAGCCGGTTCAAACCGGTTCAAACCGGTTCCAGCCGGTTCCAGCCGGTTAAAACCGGTTGAAACCGGTTCCAGACGGTTCCAGCCGGTTCCAGCCGGTTCAAAATGGTTCCAGCCGGTTCCAGCCGGTTCAAGCCGGTTCCAGCCGGTTCCAGCCGGAAAAAACCGGTTCCAGCCGGTTCCAGCCGGAAAGAACCGGTTCCAGCCGGTTCCAGCTGGAAAAAACCGGTTCCAGCCGGTCCCAGCCGGTTCCAGCCGGTTCCAGCCGGTTCTAGTCCGTTGCAGCCGGTTCAAACCGGTTCCAGCCGGATCCAGCCGGTTCAAACCGGTTCCAGCCGGTTCCAGCCGGGTCAAGTCGGTTCCAGCCGGTTCCAGCCGGTTCCAGCCGCTTCCAGGTGGTCCAGCCGGTCCAGCCAACCAGCCAGCCATCCTCTCAGCCAGCCTCCCATCCAGCCAGCCAGACTCCCAGGCAGTCACCCAGCCAGCCAGCCAGCCAGCCAGCCAGACACCCAGCCTGCCAGCCAGCCAGCCAGCCCGCCAGCCATCCAGGCTCCCAGCCAGCCTCCCAGCCAGCCTCCTAGCCAGCCAGCCAGCCTCCCAGCCAGCCAGCCTCCCACCCAGCCAGCCTCCCAGCCAGCCTGCCAGCCAGCCTCCCAGGCAGCCTCCCAGCCAGCCTCCAAGCCTCCCAGCCTCCCAGCCTCCCAACCTCCCAGGCTCTCAGCCTCCCAGCCAGCCTCCTAGACTCCTAGCCTCCCAGCCTCCCAGCCTCCCAGCCTTCCAGCCTCCAAGCCAGCCAGCCAGGCTCCCAGACAGCCAGCCTCCCAGCCAGACACCCCACCAGCCAGCCAGCCTCCCAGCCAGTCTCCCAGCCTCCCAGCCTCCCAGCCGCCCAGCCTCCCAGCCTCCCAACCAGCCTCCCAGCCTCCCAGCCTCCCATCCAGCCTGCCAGCCAGCCAGCCAGCCTCCCAGCCAGCCTCCCAGCCAGCCTCCCAGCCTCCCAGCCTCCCAGCCTCCCAGCCAGCCTCCCAGCCAGCCTCCCAGCCTCCCAGCCTCCCAGCTAGCCTCCATGCCAGCCTCCCAGCCACCCAGCCTCCCAGCCAGCCAGCAAGCCAGCCAGCCAGTCAGCCTCCCAGGCAGCATCACAGCCAGGCTCCCATCCTCCCAGCCTCCCAGCCAGCCAGCCAACCAGCCAGCGAGCCAGCCAGGCTCCCAGCCTCCCAGCCTCCCAGCCTCCCAGCCTCCCAGCCTCCCAGCCTCCCAGCCTCCCAGCCAGCCTCCCAGCTTCCAAGACTCCCAGCCTCCCAGCCTCCCAGCCAGCCTCCCAGCCTCCCAGCCTCCCAGCCAGTGCCAGCCAGGGAGCCAGCCTGGTCCACCCAGCTCCAGTCGGTTCCATCCGGTTCCAGCCGATGCTAGCCGGTTCGAGCCGGTACCAGCCGGTTCCAGCAGGTTCCAGCCAGTTCCAGCCGGAAAAAACCGGTTCCAGCCGGTTCCAGCCGGTTCAAAACGGTTCCAGCCGGTTCGAGCCGGTTCCAGCCGGTTCCAGCCGGTTCTAGCCGGTTCCAGCCGGTTCAAACCGGTTCCAGCCGGTTCCAGCCGGTTCAAACCGGTTCCAGCCGGTTCCACCCGGAATAAACCGGTTCCAGCCGATTCCAGCCGGAAAAAACCGGTTCCAGCCGCTTCTTGCCCGTTCCAGCCGGTTCAAACCGGTTCCAGCCTGTTCCAGCCGGTTCAAACCGGTTCCAGCCGGTTCCAGCCGGTTCAAACCGGTTCTAGCTGGTTCCAGCCGGTTCAAACCGGTTCCAGCCAGTTCCAGCCGGTTCCAGCCGGTTCAAACCGGTTCCAGCCGGGTCAAGTCGGTTCCAGCCGGTTCCAGCCGGTTCCAGCCGCTTCCAGGTTGTCCAGCCGGTCCAGCCAACCAGCCAGCCATCCTCTCAGCCAGCCTCCCAGCCAGCCAGCCAGACTCCCAGGCAGTCATCCAGCCAGCCAGCCAGCCAGCCAGCCTGCCCGCCAGCCAGCCAGGCTCCCAGCCAGCCTCCCAGCCAGCCTCCTAGCCAGCCAGCCAGCGTCCCAGCCAGCCAGCCTCCCAGCCAGGCAGCATCCCAGCCTGCCTGCCAGCCAGCCTCCCAGGCAGCCTTCCAGCCAGCCTCCCAGCCTCCCAGCCTCCCAGGCTCCCAGCCTCCCATGCTCTCAGCCTCCCAGCCAGCCTCCTAGACTCCTAGCCTCCCAGCCTCACATCCTCCCAGCCTCCCAGCCTCCCAGCCTCCCAGCCATTGCCAGCCAGGGAGCCAGCCTGTTCCAGCCGGTTCCAGGCGGTTCCATCCGGTTCCAGCCGATTCTAGCCGGTTCGAGCCGGTACCAGCCGGTTCCAGCCGGTTCCAGCCAGTTCCAGCCGGAAAAAACCGGTTCCAGGCGGTTCCAGCCAGTTCAAAACAGTTCCAGCCGGTTCCAGCCGGTTCCAGCCGGTTCTAGCCGGTTCCAGCCGGAAAAAAACGGTTCCAGCCGGTTCCAGCCGGTTCAAAACAGTTCCAGCCGGTTCCAGCCGGTTCCAGCCGGTTCCAGCCGGTTCCAGCCGGAAAAAACCGGTTCCAGCCGGTTCCAGCCGGTTCCAGCCGGTTCTAGCCCGTTCCAGCCGGTTCAAACCGGTTCCAGCCGGTTCCAGCCGGTTCAAACTGGTTTCAGCTGGTTCCAGCTGGTTCAAACCGGATCCAGCCGGTTCCAGCCGGTTCCAGCAGGTTCAAACCGGTTCCAGCCGGGTCAAGTCGGTTCCAGCCGGTTCCAGCCGGTTCCAGCCGCTTCTAGGTGGTCCAGCCGGTCCAGCCAACCAGCCAGCCATCTTCTCAGCCAGCCTCCCAGCCAGCCAGCCAGACTCCCAGGCAGTCATCCAGCCAGCCAGCTAGCCAGCCAGCCAGACTCCCAGCCAGCCAGCCAGCCAGCCAGCCCGCCAGCCAGCCAGGCTCCCAGCCAGCCTCCCAGCCAGCCTCCTAGCCAGCCAGCCAGCCTCCCAGCCAGCCAGCCTCCCAGCCAGCCTGCCAGCCAGCCTCCCAGGCAGCCTCCCAACCAGCCTCCCAGCCTCCCAGCCTCCCAGGCTCTCAGCCTCCCAGCCAGCCTCCTAGACTCCTAGCCTCCCAGCCTCCCAGCCTCCCAGCCTTCCAGCCTCCAAGCCAGCCAGCCAGCCTCCCAGACAGCCAGCCTCCCAGCCAGCCAGCCCACCAGCCAGCCAGCCTCCCAGCCAGTCTCCCAGCCTCCCAGCCTCCCAGCCTCCCAGCCTCCCAGCCTGCCAGCCTCCCAACCAGCCTCCCAGCCTCCCAGCCTCGCAGCCAGCCTCCCAGCCAGCCTCCCAGCCAGCCTCCCAAGCTCCCAGCTTCCTAGCATCCCAGCCTCCCAGCCTCCCAGCCAGCCTCCCAGCTAGCCTCCATGCCAGGCTCCCAGCCACCCAGCCTCCCAGCCAGCCAGCAAGCCAGCCAGCCAGTCAGCCTCCCAGGCAGCATCACAGCCAGGCTCCCATCCTCCCAGCCTCCCAGCCAGCCAGCCAACCAGCTAGCGAGCCAGCCAGCCTCACAGCCAGCCTCCCAGCCAGGCTCCCAGCCTCCCAGCCTCCCAGCCTCCCAGCCTCCCAGCCTCCCAGCCAGCTTCCCAGCCTCCAAGACTCCCAGCCTCCCAGCCAGCCTCCCAGCCTGCCAGCCTCCCAGCCAGTGCCAGCCAGGGAGCCAGCCTGTTCCGGCCGGTTCCAGTCTGTTCCATTTGGTTCCAGCCGATTCTAGCCGGTTCGAGCCGGTACCAGCGGGTCCAGCCGGTTCCAGCCAGTTCCAGCCGGAAAAAACCGGTTCCAGGCGGTTCCAGCCGGTTCAAAACAGTTCCAGCCGGTTCCAGCCGGTTCCAGCCGGTTCTAGCCGGTTCCAGCCGGAAAAAAACGGTTCCAGCCGGTTCCAGCCGGTTCAAACCGGTTCAAACCGGTTCCAGCCGGTTCCAGCCGGTTCAAACCGGTTGAAACCGGTTCCAGACGGTTCCAGCCGGTTCCAGCCGGTTCAAAACGGTTCCAGCCGGTTCCAGCCGGTTCAAACCGGTTCCAGCCGGTTCCAGCCGGAAAAAACCGGTTCCAGCCGGTTCCAGCCGGAAAAAACCGGTTCCAGCCGGTTCCAGCTGGAAAAAACCGGTTCCAGCCGGTCCCAGCCGGTTCCAGCCGGTTCCAGCCGGTTCTAGTCCGTTGGAGCCGGTTCAAACCGGTTCCAGCCGGTTCCAGCCGATTCAAACCGGTTCCAGCCGGTTCCAGCCGGGTCAAGTCGGTTCCAGCCGGTTCCAGCCGGTTCCAGCCGCTTCCAGGTGGTCCAGCCGGTCCAGCCAACCAGCCAGCCATCCTCTCAGCCAGCCTCCCATCCAGCCAGCCAGACTCCCAGGCAGTCACCCAGCCAGCCAGCCAGCCAGCCAGCCAGACATCCAGCCTGCCAGCCAACCAGCCAGCCCGCCAGCCAGCCAGGCTCCCAGCCAGCCTCCCAGCCAGCCTCCTAGCCAGCCAGCCAGCCTCCCAGCCAGCCAGCCTCCCACCCAGCCAGCCTCCCAGCCAGCCTGCCAGCCAGCCTCCCAGGCAGCCTCCCAGCCAGCCTCCAAGCCTCCCAGCCTCCCAGCCTCCCAACCTCCCAGGCTCTCAGCCTCCCAGCCAGCCTCCTAGACTCCTAGCCTCCCAGCCTCCCAGCCTCCCAGCCTTCCAGCCTCCAAGCCAGCCAGCCAGGCTCCCAGACAGCCAGCCTCCCAGCCAGACACCCCACCAGCCAGCCAGCCTCCCAGCCAGTCTCCCAGCCTCCCAGCCTCCCAGCCTCCCAGCCTCCCAACCAGCCTCCCAGCCTCCCAGCCTCCCATCCAGCCTGCCAGCCAGCCAGCCAGCCTCCCAGCCAGCCTCCCAGCCAGCCTCCCAGCCTCCCAGCCTCCCAGCCTCCCAGCCTCACAGCCAGCCTCCCAGCCAGCCAGCCAGCCTCCCAGCCTCCCAGCTAGCCTCCATGCCAGCCTCCCAGCCACCCAGCCTCCCAGCCAGCCAGCAAGCCAGCCAGCCAGTCAGCCTCCCAGGCAGCATCACAGCCAGGCTCCCATCCTCCCAGCCTCCCAGCCAGCCAGCCAACCAGCCAGCGAGCCAGCCAGCCTCACAGCCAGCCTCCCAGCCAGGCTCCCAGCCTCCCATCCTCCCAGCCTCCCAGCCTCCCAGCCTCCCAGCCTCCCAGCCAGCCTCCCAGCTTCCAAGACTCCCAGCCTCCCAGCCTCCCAGCCAGCCTCCCAGCCTCCCAGCCTCCCAGCCAGTGCCAGCCAGGGAGCTAGCCTGTTCCAGCCGGTTCCAGGCGGTTCCATCCGGTTCCAGCCGATTCTAGCCGGTTCGAGCCGGTACCAGCCGGTTCCAGCCGGTTCCAGCCAGTTCCAGCCGGAAAAAACCGGTTCCAGGCGGTTCCAGCCGGTTCAAAACAGTTCCAGCCGGTTCCAGCCGGTTCCAGCCGGTTCTAGCCGGTTCCAGCCGGAAAAAAACGGTTCCAGCCGGTTCCAGCCGGTTCAAAACAGTTCCAGCCGGTTCCAGCCGGTTCCAGCCGGTTCCAGCCGGTTCCAGCCGGAAAAAACCGGTTCCAGCCGGTTCCAGCCGGTTCCAGCCGGTTCTAGCCCGTTCCAGCCGGTTCAAACCGGTTCCAGCCGGTTCCAGCCGGTTCAAACTGGTTTCAGCTGGTTCCAGCTGGTTCAAACCGGTTCCAGCCGGTTCCAGCCGGTTCCAGCAGGTTCAAACCGGTTCCAGCCGGGTCCAGTCGGTTCCAGCCGGTTCCAGCCGGTTCCAGCCGCTTCTAGGTGGTCCAGCCGGTCCAGCCAACCAGCCAGCCATCTTCTCAGCCAGCCTCCCAGCCAGCCAGCCAGACTCCCAGGCAGTCATCCAGCCAGCCAGCTAGCCAGCCAGCCAGACTCCCAGCCAGCCAGCCAGCCAGCCAGCCCGCCAGCCAGCCAGGCTCCCAGCCAGCCTCCCAGCCAGCCTCCTAGCCAGCCAGCCAGCCTCCCAGCCAGCCAGCCTCCCAGCCAGCCTGCCAGCCAGCCTCCCAGGCAGCCTCCCAACCAGCCTCCCAGCCTCCCAGCCTCCCAGGCTCTCAGCCTCCCAGCCAGCCTCCTAGACTCCTAGCCTCCCAGCCTCCCAGGCTCCCAGCCTTCCAGCCTCCAAGCCAGCCAGCCAGCCTCCCAGACAGCCAGCCTCCCAGCCAGCCAGCCCACCAGCCAGCCAGCCTCCCAACCAGCCTCCCAGCCTCCCAGCCTCGCAGCCAGCCTCCCAAGCTCCCAGCTTCCTAGCATCCCAGCCTCCCAGCTAGCCTCCATGCCAGGCTCCCAGCCACCCAGCCTCCCAGCCAGCCAGCAAGCCAGCCAGCCAGTCAGCCTCCCAGGCAGCATCACAGCCAGGCTCCCATCCTCCCAGCCTCCCAGCCAGCCAGCCAACCAGCTAGTGAGCCAGCCAGCCTCACAGCCAGCCTCCCAGCCAGGCTCCCAGCCTCCCAGCCTCCCAGCCTCCCAGCCTCCCAGCCAGCTTCCCAGCCTCCAAGACTCCCAGCCTCCCAGCCAGCCTCCCAGCCTGCCAGCCTCCCAGCCAGTGCCAGCCAGGGAGCCAGCCTGTTCCGGCCGGTTCCAGTCTGTTCCATTCGGTTCCAGCCGATTCTAGCCGGTTCGAGCCGGTACCAGCCGGTTCCAGCCGGTTCCAGCCAGTTCCAGCCGGAAAAAACCGGTTCCAGGCAGTTCCAGCCGGTTCTAGCCGGTTCCAGCCCGAAAAAACAGGTTCCTGCCGGTTCCAGCCGGTTCTAGCCGGTTACAGCCTGTTCCAGCCGGTTCTAGCCGGTTCCAGCCGGTTCCAGCCGGTTCTAGCCGGTTCCAGCCGGTTCAAACCGGTTCAAACTGGTTCCAGCCGGTTCCAGCCGGTTCAAACCGGTTCAAACTGGTTCCAGCCGGTTCCAGCCGGTTCAAACCGGTTCCAGCCGGTTACAGCCTGTTCCAGCCGGTTCTAGCCGGTTCCAGCCGGTTCCAGCCGGTTCTAGCCGGTTCCAGCCGGTTCAAACCGGTTCCAGCCGGTTCCAGCCGGTTCAAGCCGGTTCCAGCCGGTTCCAGCCGGAAAAAACCGGTTCCAGCCGGTTCCAGCCGGAAAGAACCGGTTCCAGCCGGTTCTAGCTGGAAAAAACCGGTTCCAGCCGGTCCCAGCCGGTTCCAGCCGGTTCCAGCCGGTTCTAGTCCGTTGCAGCCGGTTCAAACCGGTTCCAGCCGGTTCCAGCCGGTTCAAACCGGTTCCAGCCGGTTCCAGCCGGGTCAAGTCGGTTCCAGCCGGTTCCAGCCGGTTCCAGCCGCTTCCAGGTGGTCCAGCCGGTCCAGCCAACCAGCCAGCCATCCTCTCAGCCAGCCTCCCATCCAGCCAGCCAGACTCCCAGGCAGTCACCCTGCCAGCCAGCCAGCCAGCCAGCCAGACACCCAGCCTGCCAGCCAGCCAGCCAGCCCGCCAGCCATCCAGGCTCCCAGCCAGCCTCCCAGCCAGCCTCCTAGCCAGCCAGCCAGCCTCCCAGCCAGCCAGCCTCCCACCCAGCCAGCCTCCCAGCCAGCCTGCCAGCCAGCCTCCCAGGCAGCCTCCCAGCCAGCCTCCAAGCCTCCCAGCCTCCCAGCCTCCCAACCTCCCAGGCTCTCAGCCTCCCAGCCAGCCTCCTAGACTCCTAGCCTCCCAGCCTCCCAGCCTCCCAGCCTTCCAGCCTCCAAGCCAGCCAGCCAGGCTCCCAGACAGCCAGCCTCCCAGCCAGACACCCCACCAGCCAGCCAGCCTCCCAGCCAGTCTCCCAGCCTCCCAGCCTCCCAGCCTCCCAGCCTCCCAACCAGCCTCCCAGCCTCCCAGCCTCCCATCCAGCCTGCCAGCCAGCCAGCCAGCCTCCCAGCCAGCCTCCCAGCCAGCCTCCCAGCCTCCCAGCCTCCCAGCCTCCCAGCCTCACAGCCAGCCTCCCAGCCAGCCTCCCAGCCTCCCAGCCTCCCAGCTAGCCTCCATGCCAGCCTCCCAGCCACCCAGCCTCCCAGCCAGCCAGCAAGCCAGCCAGCCAGTCAGCCTCCCAGGCAGCATCACAGCCAGGCTCCCATCCTCCCAGCCTCCCAGCCAGCCAGCCAACCAGCCAGCGAGCCAGCCAGCCTCACAGCCAGCCTCAGAGCCAGGCTCCCAGCCTCCCATCCTCCCAGCCTCCCAGCCTCCCAGCCTCCCAGCCTCCCAGCCTCCCAGCCTCCCAGCCAGCCTCCCAGCTTCCAAGACTCCCAGCCTCCCAGCCTCCCAGCCAGCCTCCCAGCCTCCCAGCCTCCCAGCCAGTGCCAGCCAGGGAGCCAGCCTGGTCCACCCAGCTCCAGTCGGTTCCATCCGGTTCCAGCCGATGCTAGCCGGTTCGAGCCGGTACCAGCCGGTTCCAGCAGGTTCCAGCCAGTTCCAGCCGGAAAAAACCGGTTCCAGCCGGTTCCAGCCGGTTCAAAACGGTTCCAGCCGGTTCGAGCCGGTTCCAGCCGGTTCCAGCCGGTTCTAGCCGGTTCCAGCCGGTTCAAACCGGTTCCAGCCGGTTCCAGCCGGTTCAAACCGGTTCCAGCCGGTTCCACCCGGAAAAAACCGGTTCCAGCCGGTTCCAGCCGGAAAAAACCGGTTCCAGCCGCTTCTTGCCCGTTCCAGCCGGTTCAAACCGGTTCCAGCCTGTTCCAGCCGGTTCAAACCGGTTCCAGCCGGTTCCAGCCGGTTCAAACCGGTTCTAGCTGGTTCCAGCCGGTTCAAACCGGTTCCAGCCAGTTCCAGCCGGTTCCAGCCGGTTCAAACCGGTTCCAGCCGGGTCAAGTCGGTTCCAGCCGGTTCCAGCCGGTTCCAGCCGCTTCCAGGTTGTCCAGCCGGTCCAGCCAACCAGCCAGCCATCCTCTCAGCCAGCCTCCCAGCCAGCCAGCCAGACTCCCAGGCAGTCATCCAGCCAGCCAGCCAGCCAGCCAGCCTGCCCGCCAGCCAGCCAGGCTCCCAGCCAGCCTCCCAGCCAGCCTCCTAGCCAGCCAGCCAGCGTCCCAGCCAGCCAGCCTCCCAGCCAGGCAGCATCCCAGCCTGCCTGCCAGCCAGCCTCCCAGGCAGCCTTCCAGCCAGCCTCCCAGCCTCCCAGCCTCCCAGGCTCCCAGCCTCCCATGCTCTCAGCCTCCCAGCCAGCCTCCTAGACTCCTAGCCTCCCAGCCTCACATCCTCCCAGCCTCCCAGCCTCCCAGCCTCCCAGCCAGTGCCAGCCAGGGAGCCAGCCTGTTCCAGCCGGTTCCAGGCGGTTCCATCCGGTTCCAGCCGATTCTAGCCGGTTCGAGCCGGTACCAGCCGGTTCCAGCCGGTTCCAGCCAGTTCCAGCCGGAAAAAACCGGTTCCAGGCGGTTCCAGCCAGTTCAAAACAGTTCCAGCCGGTTCCAGCCGGTTCCAGCCGGTTCTAGCCGGTTCCAGCCGGAAAAAAACGGTTCCAGCCGGTTCCAGCCGGTTCAAAACAGTTCCAGCCGGTTCCAGCCGGTTCCAGCCGGTTCCAGCCGGAAAAAACCGGTTCCAGCCGGTTCCAGCCGGTTCCAGCCGGTTCTAGCCCGTTCCAGCCGGTTCAAACCGGTTCCAGCCGGTTCCAGCCGGTTCAAACTGGTTTCAGCTGGTTCCAGCTGGTTCAAACCGGATCCAGCCGGTTCCAGCCGGTTCCAGCAGGTTCAAACCGGTTCCAGCCGGGTCAAGTCGGTTCCAGCCGGTTCCAGCCGGTTCCAGCCGCTTCTAGGTGGTCCAGCCGGTCCAGCCAACCAGCCAGCCATCTTCTCAGCCAGCCTCCCAGCCAGCCAGCCAGACTCCCAGGCAGTCATCCAGCCAGCCAGCTAGCCAGCCAGCCAGACTCCCAGCCAGCCAGCCAGCCAGCCAGCCCGCCAGCCAGCCAGGCTCCCAGCCAGCCTCCCAGCCAGCCTCCTAGCCAGCCAGCCAGCCTCCCAGCCAGCCAGCCTCCCAGCCAGCCTGCCAGCCAGCCTACCAGGCAGCCTCCCAACCAGCCTCCCAGCCTCCCAGCCTCCCAGGCTCTCAGCCTCCCAGCCAGCCTCCTAGACTCCTAGCCTCCCAGCCTCCCAGCCTCCCAGCCTTCCAGCCTCCAAGCCAGCCAGCCAGCCTCCCAGACAGCCAGCCTCCCAGCCAGCCAGCCCACCAGCCAGCCAGCCTCCCAGCCAGTCTCCCAGCCTCCCAGCCTCCCAGCCTCCCAGCCTCCCAGCATGCCAGCCTCCCAACCAGCCTCCCAGCCTCCCAGCCTCGCAGCCAGCCTCCCAGCCAGCCTCCCAGCCAGCCTCCCAAGCTCCCAGCTTCCTAGCATCCCAGCCTCCCAGCCTCCCAGCCAGCCTCCCAGCTAGCCTCCATGCCAGGCTCCCAGCCACCCAGCCTCCCAGCCAGCCAGCAAGCCAGCCAGCCAGTCAGCCTCCCAGGCAGCATCACAGCCAGGCTCCCATCCTCCCAGCCTCCCAGCCAGCCAGCCAACCAGCTAGCGAGCCAGCCAGCCTCACAGCCAGCCTCCCAGCCAGGCTCCCAGCCTCCCAGCCTCCCAGCCTCCCAGCCTCCCAGCCTCCCAGCCAGCTTCCCAGCCTCCAAGACTCCCAGCCTCCCAGCCAGCCTCCCAGCCTGCCAGCCTCCCAGCCAGTGCCAGCCAGGGAGCCAGCCTGTTCCGGCCGGTTCCAGTCTGTTCCATTCGGTTCCAGCCGATTCTAGCCGGTTCGAGCCGTTACCAGCCGGTTCCAGCCGGTTCCAGCCAGTTCCAGCCGGAAAAAACCGGTTCCAGGCGGTTCCAGCCGGTTCAAAACAGTTCCAGCCGGTTCCAGCCGGTTCCAGCCGGTTCTAGCCGGTTCCAGCCGGAAAAAAACGGTTCCAGCCGGTTCCAGCCGGTTCAAAACAGTTCCAGCCGGTTCCAGCCGGTTCCAGCCGGTTCTAGCCGGTTCCAGCCCGAAAAAACAGGTTCCTGCCGGTTCCAGCCGGTTCTAGCCGGTTACAGCCTGTTCCAGCCGGTTCTAGCCGGTTCCAGCCGGTTCCAGCCGGTTCTAGCCGGTTCCAGCCGGTTCAAACCGGTTCAAACTGGTTCCAGCCGGTTCCAGCCGGTTCAAACCGGTTCAAACTGGTTCCAGCCGGTTCCAGCCGGTTCAAACCGGTTCCAGCCGGTTACAGCCTGTTCCAGCCGGTTCTAGCCGGTTCCAGCCGGTTCCAGCCGGTTCTAGCCGGTTCCAGCCGGTTCAAACCGGTTCCAGCCGGTTCCAGCCGGTTCAAGCCGGTTCCAGCCGGTTCCAGCCGGAAAAAACCGGTTCCAGCCGGTTCCAGCCGGAAAGAACCGGTTCCAGCCGGTTCTAGCTGGAAAAAACCGGTTCCAGCCGGTCCCAGCCGGTTCCAGCCGGTTCCAGCCGGTTCTAGTCCGTTGCAGCCGGTTCAAACCGGTTCCAGCCGGTTCCAGCCGGTTCAAACCGGTTCCAGCCGGTTCCAGCCGGGTCAAGTCGGTTCCAGCCGGTTCCAGCCGGTTCCAGCCGCTTCCAGGTGGTCCAGCCGGTCCAGCCAACCAGCCAGCCATCCTCTCAGCCAGCCTCCCATCCAGCCAGCCAGACTCCCAGGCAGTCACCCTGCCAGCCAGCCAGCCAGCCAGCCAGACACCCAGCCTGCCAGTCAGCCAGCCAGCCCGCCAGCCATCCAGGCTCCCAGCCAGCCTCCCAGCCAGCCTCCTAGCCAGCCAGCCAGCCAGCCTCCCACCCAGCCAGCCTCCCAGCCAGCCTGCCAGCCAGCCTCCCAGGCAGCCTCCCAGCCAGCCTCCAAGCCTCCCAGCCTCCCAGCCTCCCAGCCTCCCAGCCGGCATGCCAGCCAGCCAGCCAGCCAGCCAGCCTCCCAGCCAGCCTCCCAGCCAGCCTCCCAGCCTCCCAGCCTCCCAGCGTCCCAGCCTCCCAGCCTCCGTGCCAGCCTCCCAGCCAGCCTCCCAGCCTCCCAGCCTCCCAGCCAGCCTCCATGCCAGCCTCCCAGCCACCCAGCCTCCCAGCCAGCCAGCAAGCCAGCCAGCCAGCCAGCCTCCCAGGCAGCATCACAGCCAGCCTCCCATCCTCCCAGCCTCCCAGCCAGCCAGCCAACCAGCCAGCGAGACAGCCAGCCTCACAGCCAGCCTCCCAGCCAGGCTCCCAGCCTCCAATCCGCCCAGCCTCCCAGCTCCAAGCCTCCCAGCCTCCCAGCCAGCCTCCCAGCCTCCAAGACTCCCAGCCTCCCAGCCTCCCAGCCAGCCTCCCATTCTCCCAGCCTCCCAGCCAGCCTCCCAGCCTCCCAGCCAGCCTCCCAGCCTCCCAGCCTCCCAGCCAGTGCCAGCCAGTGAGCCAGCCTGTTCCAGCTGGTTCCAGCCGGTTCCATCCGGTTCCAGCCGATTCTAGCCGGTTCGAGCCGGTACCAGCCGGTTCCAGCCGGTTCCAGCCAGTTCCAGCCGGAAAAAACTGGTTCCAGCCGGTTCCAGCCGGTTCCAGCCGGTTCAAACCGGTTCCAGCCGGTTCCAGCCGGGTCAAGCCGGTTCCAGACGGTTCAAGCCGGTTCCAGCCGCTTCCAGGTGGTCCAGCCGTTCCAGCCAACCAGCCAGCCGTCCTCTCAGCCAGCCTCCCAGCCAGCCAGCCAGCCAGCCAGCCCGCCAGCCAGCCAGCCTCCCAGGCAGCCTCCCAGCCAGCCTCCCAGCCTCCCAGCCTCCCAGCCTCCCAGCCTCCCAGCCTCCCAGCCAGTGCCAGCCAGCGAGCCAGCCTGTTTCAGCCGGTTCCAGCCGGTTCCATCCGTTTCCAGCCGGTTCCAGCCGGTTCCAGCAGGTTCTAGCCTGTTCCAGCCTGTTTCAGGCGGTTACAGCCGGTTCCAGCCGGTTCCAGCCGGTTTAAACCGGTTCCAGCTGGTTCCAGCCGGTTCAAACCGGTTCCAGCCGATTCCAGCCGGTTCCAGCCAGTTCCAGCCGGTTTAAACCGGTTCCAGCTGGTTCCAGCCGGTTCAAACCGGTTCCAGCCGGTTCAAACCGGTTTAAACCGGTTCAAACCGGTTCCAGCCGGTTCCAGCCGGTTCCAGCCGGTTCAAACCGGTTCCAGCCGGTTCCAGCCGGTTTAAACCGGTTCAAACCGGTTCCAGCCGGTTCCAGCCGGTTCCAGCCGGTTCCAGCCGGTTTAAACCGGTTCAAACCGGTTCCAGCCGGTTTCAGCCGGTTCCAGCCGGTTCAAACCGGTTTAAACCGGTTCAAACCGGTTCCAGCCGGTTCCAGCCGGTTCCAGCCGGTTCAAACCGGTTCCAGCCGGTTCCAGCCGGTTTAAACCGGTTCAAACCGGTTCCAGCCGTTTCCAACCGGTTTAAACCGGTTCAAACCGGTTCCAGCCGGTTCCAGCCGGTTCAAACCGGTTCCAGCCGGTTCCAGCCGGTTCCAGCCGGTTCCAGCCGGTTCAAACCGGTTTAAACCGGTTCTAGCCTGTTCCAGCCTGTTTCAGGCGGTTCCAGCCCTTTCCAGCCGGTTCAAACCGGTTCCAGCCGGTTCCAGCCGGTTCCAACCGGTTCCAACCGGTTCCAGCCGCTTCCAGATAGTCCAGCCGGTCCAGCCAACAAGCCAGCCATCCTCTCAGCCAGCCTCCCAGCCAGCCAGCCAGCCAGCCAGCCCGCCAGCCAGCCAGCCTCCCAGGCAGCCTCCCAGCCAGCCTCCCAGCCTCCCAGCCTCCCAGCCTCCCAGCCTCCCAGCCTTCCAGCCTCCCAGGCTCCCAGCCTCCCAGCCAGCCTCCCAGCCAGCCTCCCAGCCTCCCAGCCAGCCTCCTAGACTCCTAGCCTCCCAGACTCCCAGACTCCCAGCCTTCCAGCCTCCAAGCCAGCCTGCCAGCCTCCCAGACAGCCAGCCTCCCAGCCAGCCAGCCCACCAGCCAGCCAGCCCCCAGCCAGTCTCCCAGCCTCCCAACCTTCCAGCCTCCCAGCCTCCCAACCAGCCTCCCAGCCTCCCAGCCTCCCAGCCGGCATGCCAGCCAGCCAGCCAGCCAGCCAGCCTCCCAGCCAGCCTCCCAGCCAGCCTCCCAGCCTCCCAGCCTCCCAGCGTCCCAGCCTCCCAGCCTCCGTGCCAGCCTCCCAGCCAGCCTCCCAGCCTCCCAGCCTCCCAGCCAGCCTCCATGCCAGCCTCCCAGCCACCCAGGCTCCCAGCCAGCCAGCAAGCCAGCCAGCCAGCCAGCCTCCCAGGCAGCATCACAGCCAGGCTCCCATCCTCCCAGCCTCCCAGCCAGCCAGCCAACCAGCCAGCGAGACAGCCAGCCTCACAGCCAGCCTCCCAGCCAGGCTCCCAGCCTCCAATCCGCCCAGCCTCCCAGCTCCCAGCCTCCCAGCCAGCCTCCCAGCCTCCAAGACTCCCAGCCTCCCAGCCTCCCAGCCAGCCTCCCATTCTACCAGCCTCCCAGCCAGCCTCCCAGCCTCCCAGCCAGCCTCCCAGCCTCCCAGCCTCCCAGCCAGTGCCAGCCAGCGAGCCAGCCTGTTCCAGCCGGTTCCAGCTGGTTCCATCCGGTTCCAGCCGATTCTAGCCGGTTCGAGCCGGTAGCAGCCGGTTCCAGCCGGTTCCAGCCAGTTCCAGGCGGAAAAAACTGGTTCCAGCCGGTTCCAGCCGGTTCCAGCCGGTTCAAACCGGTTCCAGCCGGTTCCAGCCGGGTCAAGCCGGTTCCAGACGGTTCAAGCCGGTTCCAGCCGCTTCCAGGTGGTCCAGCCGGTCCAGCCAACCAGGCAGCCATCCTCTCAGCCAGCCTCCCAGCCAGCCAGCCAGCCATCCAGCCCGCCAGCCAGCCAGCCTCCCAGGCAGCCTACAGCCAGCCTCCCAGCCTCCCAGCCTCCCAGCCTCCCAGCCTCCCAGCCAGTGACAGCCAGCGAGCCAGCCTGTTTCAGCCGGTTCCAGCCGGTTCCATCCGGTTCCAGCCGATTCTAGCCGGTTCGAGCCGATACCAGCCGGTTCCAGCCGGTTACAGCGGGTTCCAGCCGGTTCTAGCCTGTTCAAGCCGGTTTCAGGCGGTCACAGCCGGTTCCAGCCAGTTTAAACCGCTTCCAGGCGGTTCCAGCCGGTTCAAACCGGTTCCATCCGGGTCCAGCCGGTTCCAGCCGGTTCCAGCCGGTTTAAAGCGGTTCCAACCGGTTCTAGCCGGTTCCAGCCGGTTCAAACCGGTTTAAACCGTTTCAAACCGGTTCCAGCCGGTTCCAGCCGGTTCCAGCCGGTTCAAACCGGTTCCAGCCGGTTCCAGCCGGTTCCATTTGGTTCAAACCGGTTCCAGCCGGTTCCAGCCGGTTTAAACCGGTTCAAACCGGTTCCAGCCGGTTTAAACCGGTTCAAACCGGTTCAAACCGGTTCCAGCCGGTTCTAGCCTGTTCCAGCCGGTTTCAGGCGGTTACAGCCGTTTCCAGCCGGTTCAAACCGGTTCCAGCCGGTTCCAGCCGGTTGAAACCGGTTTAAATCGGTTCAAACCGGTTCCAGCCGGTTCCAGCCGGTTCAAACCGGTTTAAACCGGTTCAAACCGGTTCCAGCCGGATCCAGCCGGTTCAAAGCGGTTCCAGCCGGTTCCAGCCGGTTTAAACCTGTTCCAGCCGGTTCCAGCCGGTTCCAGCCGGTTCCAGCCGCTTCCAGGTGGTCCAGCCATTCCAGCCAACCAGCCAGACATCCTCTCAGCCAGCCTCCCAGCCAGCCAGCCAGCCAGCCAGCCCGCCAGCCAGCCAGCCTCCCAGGCAGCCTCCCAGCCAGCCTCACAGCCTCCCAGCCTCCCAGCCTCCCAGCCTCCCAGCCAGTGCCAGCCAGCGAGCCAGCCTGTTTCAGCCGGTTCCAGCCGGTTCCATCCGGTTCCAGCCGATTCTAGCCGGTTCGAGCTGGTACCAGCCGGTTCCAGCCGGTTCCAGCCGGTTCCAGCCGGTTCTAGCCTGTTCCAGCCGGTTTCAGGCGGTTACAGCCGGTTCCAGCCGGTTCCAGCCGGTTTAAACCGGTTCCAGCCGGTTCCAGCCGGTTCAAACCGGTTCCAGCCGGTTCCAGCCGGTTCCAGCCGGTTCCAGCCGGTTTAAACCGGTTCAAACCGGTTCCAGCCGGTTCCAGCCGGTTTAAACCGGTTCAAACCGGTTCCAGCCGGTTCCAGCCGGTTCCAGCCGGTTCAAACCGGTTCCAGCCGGTTCAAACCGGTTTACACCGGTTCAAACCGGTTCCAGCCGGTTCCAGCCGGTTCCAGCCGGTTCAAACCGATTCCAGCCGGTTCCAGCCGGTTCCAGCCGGTTCCAGCCGGATTAAACCGGTTCAAACCGGTTCCAGCCGGTTCAAACCGGTTCCAGCCGGTTCCAGCCGGTTCAAACCGGTTCAACCCGGTTCCAGCCGGTTCCAGCCGGTTCCAGCCGGTTCCAGCCGGTTCCAGCCGGTTCAAACCGGTTCCAGCCGTTTCCAGTCGGTTCCAGCCGGTTCCAGCCGGTTTAAACCGGTTCAAACCGGTTCCAGCCGGTTCCAGCCGGTTCAAACCGGTTTAAACCGGTTCAAACCGGTCCAGCCGGTTCCAGCCGGTTCCAGCCGGTTTAAACCGGTTCAAACCGGTTCAAACCGGTTCCAGCCGGTTGCAGGCGGTTCCAGCCGGATCAAACCGGTTTAAACCGGTTCAAACCGGTTCCAGCCGGTTCCAGCCGGTTCCAACCGGTTCCAACCGGTTCCAGCCGCTTCCAGATAGTCCAGCCGGTCCAGCCAACAAGCCAGCCATCCTCTCAGCCAGCCTCCCAGCCAGCCAGCCAGCCAGCCAGCCCGCCAGCCAGCCAGCCTCCCTGGCACCCTCCCAGCCAGCCTCCCAGCCTCCCAGCCTCCCAGGTTCCCAGCCTCCCAGCCAGCCTCCCAGCCTCCCAGCCAGCCTCCTAGACTCCTAGCCTCCCAGATTCCCAGACTCCCAGCCTTCCAGCCTCCAAGCCAGCCTGCCAGCCTCCCAGACAGCCAGCCTCCCAGCCAGCCAGCCCACCAGCCAGCCAGCCCCCAGCCAGTCTCCCAGCCTCCCAACCTTCCAGCCTCCCAGCCTCCCAACCAGCCTCCCAGCCTCCCAGCCTCCCAGCCGGCATGCCAGCCAGCCAGCCAGCCAGCCAGCCTCCCAGCCAGCCTCCCAGCCAGCCTCCCAGCCTCCCAGCCTCCCAGCGTCCCAGCCTCCCAGCCTCCGTGCCAGCCTCCCAGCCAGCCTCCCAGCCTCCCAGCCTCCCAGCCAGCCTCCATGCCAGCCTCCCAGCCACCGAGCCTCCCAGCCAGCCAGCAAGCCAGCCAGCCAGCCAGCCTCCCAGGCAGCATCACAGCCAGGCTCCCATCCTCCCAGCCTCCCAGCCAGCCAGCCAACCAGCCAGCGAGACAGCCAGCCTCACAGCCAGCCTCCCAGCCAGGCTCCCAGCCTCCAATCCGCCCAGCCTCCCAGCTCCCAGCCTCCCAGCCTCCCAGCCAGCCTCCCAGCCTCCAAGACTCCCAGCCTCCCAGCCTCCCAGCCAGCCTCCCATTCTCCCAGCCTCCCAGCCAGCCTCCCAGCCTCCCAGCCAGCCTCCCAGCCTCCCAGCCTCCCAGCCAGTGCCAGCCAGCGAGCCAGCCTGTTCCAGCCGGTTCCAGCCGGTTCCATCCGGTTCCAGCCGATTCTAGCCGGTTCGAGCCGGATCCAGCCGCTTCCAGCCGGTTCCAGCCGGTTCCAGCCGGTTTAAACCGGTTCAAACCGGTTCAAGCCGGTTTAAACCGGTTCAAACCGGTTCCAGCCGGGTCAAGCCGGTTCCAGCCGGTTCCAGCCGGTTCAAGCTAGCTCCAGCCGGTTCCAGCCGGTTCTAGCCTGTTCCAGCCTGTTTCAGGCGGTTCCAGCCGGTTCCAGCCGGTTCCAGCCGGTTCAAACCGGTTTAAACCGGTTCAAACAGGTTCCAGCCGGTGCCAGCCGGTTCAAACCGGTTTAAACCTGTTCAAACCGGTTCCAGCCGGTTCCAGCCGGTTTAAACCGGTTCCAGCCGGTTCCAGCCGGTTCAAACCGGTTCAAACCGGTTCCAGCCGGTTCCAGCCGGTTGCAGCCGGTTCCAGCCGGTTCCAGCCGCTTCAAACCGGTTGAGACCGGTTCAAACCGGTCCCAGCCGGTTCCAGCCGGTTCCAGCCAGTTCCAGCTGGAAAAAACCGGTTCCAGCCGGTTCTAGCCTGTTCCAGCCGGTTTCAGGCGGTTACAGCCGGTTCCAGCCGGTTCAAACCGGTTCCAGCCTGTTCCAGCCGGTTGCAGCCGGTTCCAGCCGGATCAAACCGGTTTAAACCGGTTCAAACCGGTTCCAGCCGGTTCCAGCCGGTTCTAGCCGGTTCAAACCGATTTAAACCGGTTCAAACCGGTTCCAGCCGGGTCAAGCCGGTTCCATCCGGTTCCAGCCGGTTCAAGCTAGCTCCAGCCGGTTCCAGCCGGTTTAAACCGGTTCAAACCGGTTCCAGCCGGTTCCAGCCCATTCCAGCCGGTTTAAACCGCTTCAAACCGGTTCCAGCCGGTTCCAGCCGGTTCCAGCCGGTTCAAACGGGTTCCAGCCGGTTCCAGGCGGTTCCCGCCGGTTTCAGGCGGTTCCAGCCCGTTCCAGCCGGTTCAAACCGGTTTCAGCCGGTTCTAGCCTGTTCCAGCCGGTTTCAGGCGATTACAGCCGGTTCCAGCCGGTTCCAACCGGTTCCAGCCGGTTCCAGCCGGGTCAAGCCGGTTCCACCCGGTTCCAGCCGGTTCAAGCTAGCTCTAGCCGGTTCCAGCCGGTTCTAGCCTGTTCCAGCCGGTTTCAGGCGGTTACAGCCGGTTCCAGCCGGTTCAAACCGGTTCCAGCCGATTCCAGCCGGTTCAAACCGGTTTAATCCGGTTCAAACCGGTTCCAGCCGGTTCCAGCCGGTTTAAACCGGTTCAAACCGGTTCCAGCCGGTTCCAGGCGGTTCCAGCCGGTTTAAACCGGTTCCAGCCGGGTCAAGCCGGTTCCAGCCGGTTCCAGCCGGTTCAAGCTAGCTCCAGCCGGTTCCAGCCGGTTCTAGCCTGTTCAAACCGGTTTAAACCGGTTCAAACCGGTTCCAGCCGGTTCCAGGCGGTTCCAGCCGGTTTAAACCGGTTCCAGCCGGGTCAAGCCGGTTCCAGCCGGTTCCAGCCGGTTCAAGCTAGCTCCAGCCGGTTCCAGCCGGTTCCAGCCGGTTCAAACCGGTTTAAACCGGTTCAAACCGGTTCCAGCCGGTTCCAGCCGGTTCCAGCCGGTTCAAACCGGTTCCAGCCGGTTCCAGCCGGTTTAAACCGGTTCAAACCGGTTCCAGCCGGTTCCAGCCGGTTCCAGCCGGTTTAAACCGGTTCAAACCGGTTCCAGCCGGTTTCAGCCGGTTCCAGCCGGTTCAAACCGGTTTAAACCGGTTCAAACCGGTTCCAGCCGGTTCCAGCCGGTTCCAGCCGGTTCAAACCGGTTCCAGCCGGTTCCAGCCGGTTTAAACCGGTTCAAACCGGTTCCAGCCGGTTCCAGCCGGTTCCAACCGGTTTAAACCGGTTCAAACCGGTTCCAGCCGGTTCCAGCCGGTTCCAACCGGTTCCAACCGGTTCCAGCCGCTTCCAGATAGTCCAGCCGGTCCAGCCAACAAGCCAGCCATCCTCTCAGCCAGCCTCCCAGCCAGCCAGCCAGCCAGCCAGCCCGCCAGCCAGCCAGCCTCCCAGGCAGCCTCCCAGCCAGCCTCCCAGCCTCCCAGCCTCCCAGCCTCCCAGCCTCCCAGCCTTCCAGCCTCCCAGGCTCCCAGCCTCCCAGCCAGCCTCCCAGCCAGCCTCCCAGCCTCCCAGCCAGCCTCCTAGACTCCTAGCCTCCCAGACTCCCAGACTCCCAGCCTTCCAGCCTCCAAGCCAGCCTGCCAGCCTCCCAGACAGCCAGCCTCCCAGCCAGCCAGCCCACCAGCCAGCCAGCCCCCAGCCAGTCTCCCAGCCTCCCAACCTTCCAGCCTCCCAGCCTCCCAACCAGCCTCCCAGCCTCCCAGCCTCCCAGCCGGCATGCCAGCCAGCCAGCCAGCCAGCCAGCCTCCCAGCCAGCCTCCCAGCCAGCCTCCCAGCCTCCCAGCCTCCCAGCGTCCCAGCCTCCCAGCCTCCGTGCCAGCCTCCCAGCCAGCCTCCCAGCCTCCCAGCCTCCCAGCCAGCCTCCATGCCAGCCTCCCAGCCACCCAGGCTCCCAGCCAGCCAGCAAGCCAGCCAGCCAGCCAGCCTCCCAGGCAGCATCACAGCCAGGCTCCCATCCTCCCAGCCTCCCAGCCAGCCAGCCAACCAGCCAGCGAGACAGCCAGCCTCACAGCCAGCCTCCCAGCCAGGCTCCCAGCCTCCAATCCGCCCAGCCTCCCAGCTCCCAGCCTCCCAGCCAGCCTCCCAGCCTCCAAGACTCCCAGCCTCCCAGCCTCCCAGCCAGCCTCCCATTCTACCAGCCTCCCAGCCAGCCTCCCAGCCTCCCAGCCAGCCTCCCAGCCTCCCAGCCTCCCAGCCAGTGCCAGCCAGCGAGCCAGCCTGTTCCAGCCGGTTCCAGCTGGTTCCATCCGGTTCCAGCCGATTCTAGCCGGTTCGAGCCGGTAGCAGCCGGTTCCAGCCGGTTCCAGCCAGTTCCAGGCGGAAAAAACTGGTTCCAGCCGGTTCCAGCCGGTTCCAGCCGGTTCAAACCGGTTCCAGCCGGTTCCAGACGGTTCAAGCCGGTTCCAGCCGCTTCCAGGTGGTCCAGCCGGTCCAGCCAACCAGGCAGCCATCCTCTCAGCCAGCCTCCCAGCCAGCCAGCCAGTCATCCAGCCCGCCAGCCAGCCAGCCTCCCAGGCAGCCTACAGCCAGCCTCCCAGCCTCCCAGCCTCCCAGCCTCCCAGCCTCCCAGCCAGTGCCAGCCAGCGAGCCAGTCTGTTTCAGCCGGTTCCAGCCGGTTCCATCCGGTTCCAGCCGATTCTAGCCGGTTCGAGCCGATACCAGCCGGTTCCAGCCGGTTCCAGCGGGTTCCAGCCGGTTCTAGCCTGTTCAAGCCGGTTTCAGGCGGTCACAGCCGGTTCCAGCCAGTTTAAACCGCTTCCAGGCGGTTCCAGCCGGTTCAAACCGGTTCCATCCGGGTCCAGCCGGTTCCAACCGGTTCCAGCCGGTTTAAAGCGGTTCCAACCGGTTCTAGCCGGTTCCAGCCGGTTCAAACCGGTTTAAACCGGTTCAAACCGGTTCCAGCCGGTTCCAGCCGGTTCCAGCCGGTTCAAACCGGTTCCAGCCGGTTCCAGCCGGTTCCATTTGGTTCAAACCGGTTCCAGCCGGTTCCAGCCGGTTTAAACCGGTTCAAACCGGTTCCAGCCGGTTTAAACCGGTTCAAACCGGTTCAAACCGGTTCCAGCCGGTTCTAGCCTGTTCCAGCCGGTTTCAGGCGGTTACAGCCGTTTCCAGCCGGTTCAAACCGGTTCCAGCCGGTTCCAGCCGGTTGAAACCGGTTTAAATCGGTTCAAACCGGTTCCAGCCGGTTCCAGCCGGTTCAAACCGGTTTAAACCGGTTCAAACCGGTTCCAGCCGGGTCCAGCCGGTTCAAAGCGGTTCCAGCCGGTTCCAGCCGGTTTAAACCTGTTCCAGCCGGTTCCAGCCGGTTCCAGCCGGTTCCAGCCGCTTCCAGGTGGTCCAGCCATTCCAGCCAACCAGCCAGACATCCTCTCAGCCAGCCTCCCAGCCAGCCAGCCAGCCAGCCAGCCCGCCAGCCAGCCAGCCTCCCAGGCAGCCTCCCAGCCAGCCTCACAGCCTCCCAGCCTCCCAGCCTCCCAGCCTCCCAGCCAGTGCCAGCCAGCGAGCCAGCCTGTTTCAGCCGGTTCCAGCCGGTTCCATCCGGTTCCAGCCGATTCTAGCCGGTTCGAGCTGGTACCAGCCGGTTCCAGCCGGTTCCAGCCGGTTCCAGCCGGTTCTAGCCTGTTCCAGCCGGTTTCAGGCGGTTACAGCCGGTTCCAGCCGGTTCCAGCCGGTTTAAACCGGTTCCAGCCGGTTCCAGCCGGTTCAAACCGGTTCCAGCCGGTTCCAGCCTGTTCCAGCCGGTTCCAGCCGGTTTAAACCGGTTCAAACCGGTTCCAGCCGGTTCCAGCCGGTTTAAAACGGTTCAAACCGGTTCCAGCCGGTTCCAGCCGGTTCAAACCGGTTCCAGCCGGTTCAAACCGGTTTAAACCGGTTCAAACCGGTTCCAGCCGGTTCCAGCCGGTTCCAGCCGGTTCAAACCGATTCCAGCCGGTTCCAGCCGGTTCCAGCCGGTTCCAGCCGGATTAAACCGGTTCAAACCGGTTCCAGCCGGTTCCAGCCGGTTCAAACCGGTTCAACCCGGTTCCAGCCGGTTCCAGCCGGTTCCAGCCGGTTCCAGCCGGTTCCAGCCGGTTCAAACCGGTTCCAGCCGTTTCCAGTCGGTTCCAGCCGGTTCCAGCCGGTTTAAACCGGTTCAAACCGGTTCCAGCCGGTTCCAGCCGGTTCCAGCCGGTTCAAACCGGTTTAAACCGGTTCAAACCGGTTCCAGCCGGTTCCAGCCGGTTCCAGCCGGTTTAAACCGGTTCAAACCGGTTCAAACCGGTTCCAGCCGGTTGCAGGCGGTTCCAGCCGGATCAAACCGGTTTAAACCGGTTCAAACCGGTTCCAGCCGGTTCCAGCCGGTTCCAGCCGGTTCCAACCGGTTCCAACCGGTTCCAGCCGCTTCCAGATAGTCCAGCCGGTCCAGCCAACAAGCCAGCCATCCTCTCAGCCAGCCTCCCAGCCAGCCAGCCAGCCGGCCAGCCCGCCAGCCAGCCAGCCTCCCTGGCAGCCTCCCAGCCAGCCTCCCAGCCTCCCAGCCTCCCAGGTTCCCAGCCTCCCAGCCAGCCTCCCAGCCTCCCAGCCAGCCTCCTAGACTCCTAGCCTCCCAGATTCCCAGACTCCCAGCCTTCCAGCCTCCAAGCCAGCCTGCCAGCCTCCCAGAGAGCCAGCCTCCCAGCCAGCCAGCCCACCAGCCAGCCAGCCCCCAGCCAGTCTCCCAGCCTCCCAACCTTCCAGCCTCCCAGCCTCCCAACCAGCCTCCCAGCCTCCCAGCCTCCCAGCCGGCATGCCAGCCAGCCAGCCAGCCAGCCAGCCTCCCAGCCAGCCTCCCAGCCAGCCTCCCAGCCTCCCAGCCTCCCAGCGTCCCAGCCTCCCAGCCTCCGTGCCAGCCTCCCAGCCAGCCTCCCAGCCTCCCAGCCTCCCAGCCAGCCTCCATGCCAGCCTCCCAGCCACCGAGCCTCCCAGCCAGCCAGCAAGCCAGCCAGCCAGCCAGCCTCCCAGGCAGCATCACAGCCAGGCTCCCATCCTCCCAGCCTCCCAGCCAGCCAGCCAACCAGCCAGCGAGACAGCCAGCCTCACAGCCAGCCTCCCAGCCAGGCTCCCAGCCTCCAATCCGCCCAGCCTCCCAGCTCCCAGCCTCCCAGCCTCCCAGCCAGCCTCCCAGCCTCCAAGACTCCCAGCCTCCCAGCCTCCCAGCCAGCCTCCCATTCTCCCAGCCTCCCAGCCAGCCTCCCAGCCTCCCAGCCAGCCTCCCAGCCTCCCAGCCTCCCAGCCAGTGCCAGCCAGCGAGCCAGCCTGTTCCAGCCGGTTCCAGCCGGTTCCATCCGGTTCCAGCCGATTCTAGCCGGTTCGAGCCGGATCCAGCCGCTTCCAGCCGGTTCCAGCCGGTTCCAGCCGGTTTAAACCGGTTCAAACCGGTTCAAGCCGGTTTAAACCGGTTCAAACCGGTTCCAGCCGGGTCAAGCCGGTTCCAGCCGGTTCCAGCCGGTTCAAGCTAGCTCCAGCCGGTTCCAGCCGGTTCTAGCCTGTTCCAGCCTGTTTCAGGCGGTTCCAGCCGGTTCCAGCCGGTTCCAGCCGGTTCAAACCGGTTTAAACCGGTTCAAACAGGTTCCAGCCGGTGCCAGCCGGTTCAAACCGGTTTAAACCTGTTCAAACCGGTTCCAGCCGGTTCCAGCCGGTTTAAACCGGTTCCAGCCGGTTCCAGCCGGTTCAAACCGGTTCAAACCGGTTCCAGCCGGTTCCAGCCGGTTGCAGCCGGTTCCAGCCGGTTCCAGCCGCTTCAAACCGGTTGAGACCGGTTCAAACCGGTCCCAGCCGGTTCCAGCCGGTTCCAGCCAGTTCCAGCTGGAAAAAACCGGTTCCAGCCGGTTCTAGCCTGTTCCAGCCGGTTTCAGGCGGTTACAGCCGGTTCCAGCCGGTTCAAACCGGTTCCAGCCTGTTCCAGCCGGTTGCAGCCGGTTCCAGCCGGATCAAACCGGTTTAAACCGGTTCAAACCGGTTCCAGCCGGTTCCAGCCGGTTCTAGCCGGTTCAAACCGATTTAAACCGGTTCAAACCGGTTCCAGCCGGGTCAAGCCGGTTCCATCCGGTTCCAGCCGGTTCAAGCTAGCTCCAGCCGGTTCCAGCCGGTTTAAACCGGTTCAAACCGGTTCCAGCCGGTTCCAGCCCATTCCAGCCGGTTTAAACCGCTTCAAACCGGTTCCAGCCGGTTCCAGCCGGTTCAAACGGGTTCCAGCCGGTTCCAGGCGGTTCCCGCCGGTTTCAGGCGGTTCCAGCCCGTTCCAGCCGGTTCAAACCGGTTTCAGCCGGTTCTAGCCTGTTCCAGCCGGTTTCAGGCGATTACAGCCGGTTCCAGCCGGTTCCAACCGGTTCCAGCCGGTTCCAGCCGGGTCAAGCCGGTTCCACCCGGTTCCAGCCGGTTCAAGCTAGCTCCAGCCGGTTCCAGCCGTTTCTAGCCTGTTCCAGCCGGTTTCAGGCGGTTACAGCCGGTTCCAGCCGGTTCAAACCGGTTCCAGCCGATTCCAGCCGGTTCAAACCGGTTTAATCCGGTTCAAACCGGTTCCAGCCGGTTCCAGCCGGTTTAAACCGGTTCAAACCGGTTCCAGCCGGTTCCAGGCGGTTCCAGCCGGTTTAAACCGGTTCCAGCCGGGTCAAGCCGGTTCCAGCCGGTTCCAGCCGGTTCAAGCTAGCTCCAGCCGGTTCCAGCCGGTTCTAGCCTGTTCCAGCCTGTTTCAGGCGGTTCCAGCCGGTTCCAGCCGGTTCCAGCCGGTTCAAACCGGTTTAAACCGGTTCAAACAGGTTCCAGCCGGTGCCAGCCGGTTCAAACCGGTTTAAACCTGTTCAAACCGGTTCCAGCCGGTTCCAGCCGGTTTAAACCGGTTCCAGCCGGTTCCAGCCGGTTCAAACCGGTTCAAACCGGTTCCAGCCGGTTCCAGCCGGTTGCAGCCGGTTCCAGCCGGTTCCAGCCGCTTCAAACCGGTTGAAACCGGTTCAAACCGGTCCCAGCCGGTTCCAGCCGGTTCCAGCCAGTTCCAGCTGGAAAAAACCGGTTCCAGCCGGTTCTAGCCTGTTCCAGCCGGTTTCAGGCGGTTACAGCCGGTTCCAGCCGGTTCAAACCGGTTCCAGCCTGTTCCAGCCGGTTGCAGCCGGTTCCAGCCGAATCAAACCGGTTTAAACCGGTTCAAACCGGTTCCAGCCGGTTCCAGCCGGTTCTAGCCGGTTCAAACCGATTTAAACCGGTTCAAACCGGTTCCAGCCGGGTCAAGCCGGTTCCATCCGGTTCCAGCCGGTTCAAGCTAGCTCCAGCCGGTTCCAGCCGGTTTAAACCGGTTCAAACCGGTTCCAGCCGGTTCCAGCCGATTCCAGCCGGTTTAAACCGCTTCAAACCGGTTCCAGCCGGTTCCAGCCGGTTCCAGCCGGTTCAAACGGGTTCCAGCCGGTTCCAGGCGGTTCCCGCCGGTTTCAGGCGGTTCCAGCCGGTTCCAGCCGGTTCCAACCGGTTCCAGCCGGTTCAAGCCGGGTCAAGCCGGTTCCACCCGGTTCCAGCCGGTTCAAGCTAGCTCCAGCCGGTTCCAGCCGGTTCTAGCCTGTTCCAGCCGGTTTCAGGCGGTTACAGCCGGTTCCAGCCGGTTCAAACCGGTTCCAGCCGATTCCAGCCGGTTCCAGCCGGTTCAAACCGGTTTAATCCGGTTCAAACCGGTTCCAGCCGGTTCCAGCCGGTTTAAACCGGTTCAAACCGGTTCCAGCCGGTTCCAGCCGGTTCCAGCCGGTTTAAACCGGTTCCAGCCGGTTCCAGCCGGTTCCAGCCGGTTCCAGCCGCTTCAAACCGGTTTAAACCAGTTCAAACAGGTCCCAGCCGTTTCCAGCCGGTTCCAGCCAGTTCCAGCTGGAAAAAACCGGTTCCAGCCGGTTCTAGCCTGTTCCAGCCGGTTTCAGGCGATTACAGCCGGTTCCAGCCGGTTCAAGCTAGCTACAGCCGGTTCCAGGCGGTTCTAGCCTGTTCCAGCCGGTTTCAGGCGGTTCCAGCCGGTTCCAGCCGGTTCCAGCCGGTTCAAACCGGTTTAAACCGGTTCAAATCGGTTCCAGCCGATGTCAGCCGGTTCAAACCGGTTCCAGCCGGTTCCAGCCGGTTTAAACCGGTTCAAACCTGTTCCAGCCGGTTCCAGCCGGTTTAAACCGGTTCAAACCGGTTCAAACCGGTTCCAGCCGGTTACAGCCGGTTGCAGGCGGTTACAGCCGGATCAAACCGGTTTAAACCGGTTCAAACCGGTTCCAGCCTGTTCCAGCCGTTTCAAACCGGTTTAAACCGGTTCAAACCGGTTCCAGCCGGTTTAAACCGGTTCCAGCCGGTTCAAACCGGTTTAAACCGGTTCAAACCGGTTCCAGCCGGTTCCAGCCGGTTCCAGCCGGTTCAAACCGGTTCCAGCCGGTTTCAGCCGGTTCAAACCGGTTCCAGCCGGTTCCAGCCGGTTTAAACCGGTTCAAACCGGTTCCAGCCGGGTCAACCCGGTTCCACCCGGTTCCAGCCGGTTCAAGCTAGATCCAGCCGGTTCCAGCCGGTTTAAACCGGTTCAAACCGGTTCCAGCCGGTTCCAGCCGGTTCCAGCCGGTTTAAACCGCTTCAAACCGGTTCCAGCCGGTTCCAGCCGGTTCCAGCCAGGTCAAGCCGGTTCCAGCCGGTTCCAGCCGGTTCCAGCCGCTTCCAGGTGTTCCAGCCGGTCCAGCCAACCAGCCAGCCATCCTCTCAGCCAGCCTCCCAGCCAGCCAGCCAGCCAGCCAGCCCGCCAGCCAGCCAGCCTCCCAGGCAGCCTCCCAGTCAGACTCCCAGCCTCCCAGCCTCCCAGCCTCCCAGCCAGTGCCAGCCAGCGAGCCAGCCTGTTTCAGCCTGTTCCAGCCGGTTCCATACGGTTCCTGCCGATTCTAGCCGGTTCGAGCCGGTACCAGCCGGTTCCAGCCGGTTCCAGCCAGTTCCAGCCGGAAAAAAACGGTTCAAGCCGGTTCCAGCCGGTTCCACGCGGTTCCCGCCGATTTCAGGCGGTTCCAGCCGGTTCCAGCCGGTTCCAGCCGGTTTAAACCGGTTCAAACCGGTTCCAGCCGGTTCCAGCCGGTTTAAACCGGTTCAAACCGGTTCCAGCCGGTTCCAGCCGGTTCCAGCCGGTTCCAGCCGGTTTAAACCGGTTCAAACCGGTTCCAGCCGGTTCCAGCCGGTTCAAGCTGGTTCCAGCCGGCTTAAACCGGTTCAAACCGGTTCCAGCCGCTTCCAGGTGTTCCAGCCGGTCCAGCCAACAAGCCAGCCATCCTCTCAGCCAGCCTCCCAGCCTGCCAGCCAGCCAGCCAGCCTCCCAGGCAGCCTCCCAGCCAGCCTCCCAGCCTCCCAGCCTCCCAGCCAGCCTCCTAGACTCCTAGCCTCCCAGACTCCCAGACTCCCAGCCTTCCAGCCTCCAAGCCAGCCTGCCAGCCTCCCAGACAGCCAGCCTCCCAGCCAGCCAGCCCACCAGCCAGCCAGCCCCCAGCCAGTCTCCCAGCCTCCCAACCTTCCAGCCTCCCAGCCTCCCAACCAGCCTCCCAGCCTCCCAGCCTCCCAGCCGGCATGCCAGCCAGCCAGCCAGCCAGCCAGCCTCCCAGCCAGCCTCCCAGCCAGCCTCCCAGCCTCCCAGCCTCCCAGCGTCCCAGCCTCCCAGCCTCCGTGCCAGCCTCCCAGCCAGCCTCCCAGCCTCCCAGCCTCCCAGCCAGCCTCCATGCCAGCCTCCCAGCCACCCAGCCTCCCAGCCAGCCAGCAAGCCAGCCAGCCAGCCAGCCTCCCAGGCAGCATCACAGCCAGGCTCCCATCCTCCCAGCCTCCCAGCCAGCCAGCCAACCAGCCAGCGAGACAGCCAGCCTCACAGCCAGCCTCCCAGCCAGGCTCCCAGCCTCCAATCCGCCCAGCCTCCCAGCTCCCAGCCTCCCAGCCAGCCTCCCAGCCTCCAAGACTCCCAGCCTCCCAGCCTCCCAGCCAGCCTCCCATTCTCCCAGCCTCCCAGCCAGCCTCCCAGCCTCCCAGCCAGCCTCCCAGCCTCCCAGCCTCCCAGCCAGTGCCAGCCAGCGAGCCAGCCTGTTCCAGCCGGTTTCAGCCGGTTCCATCCGGTTCCAGCCGATTCTAGCCGTTTCGAGCCGGTACCAGCCGGTTCCAGCCGGTTCCAGCCGGTTCCAGCCGGTTCTAGCCTGTTCCAGCCGGTTTCAGGCGGTTCCAGACGGTTCAAGCCGGTTCCAGCCGCTTCCAGGTGGTCCAGCCGGTCCAGCCAACCAGCCAGCCATCCTCTCAGCCAGCCTCCCAGCCAGCCAGCCAGCCAGCCCGCCAGCCAGCCAGCCTCCCAGGCAGCCTCCCAGCCAGCCTCCCAGCCTCCCAGCCTCCCAGCCTCCCAGCCTCCCAGCCAGTGCCAGCCAGCGAGCCAGCCTGTTTCAGCCGGTTCCAGCCGGTTCCATCCGGTTCCAGCCGATTCTAGCCGGTTCGAGCCGGTACCAGCCTGTTCCAGCCGGTTCCAGCCAGTTCCAGCCCGAAAAAACTGGTTCCAGCCGGTTCCAGCCGGTTCCAGCCGGTTCAAACCGGTTCCAGCCGGTTCCAGCCGGGTCAAGCCGGTTCCAGACGGTTCAAGCCGGTTCCAGCCGCTTCCAGGTGGTCCAGCCGGTCCAGCCAACCAGCCAGCCATCCTCTCAGCCAGCCTCCCAGCCAGCCAGCCAGACAGCCAGCCCGCCAGCCAGCCAGCCTCCCAGGCAGCCTCCCAGCCAGCCTCCCAGCCTCCCAGCCTCCCAGCCTCCCAGTCTCCCAGCCTCCCAGCCAGTGCCAGCCAGCGAGCCAGCATGTTTCAGCCGGTTCCAGCCGGTTCCATCCGGTTCCAGCCGATTCTAGCCGGTTCGAGCCGGTACCAGCCGGTTCCAGCCGGTTCCAGCCGGTTCCAGCAGGTTCTAGCCTGTTCCAGCCGGTTTCAGGCGGTTACAGCCGGTTCCAGCCGGTTCCAGCCGGTTCAAACCGGTTCCAGCCGATTCCAGCCGGTTCCAGCCGGTTCCAGCCGGTTTAAACCGGTTCCAGCCGGTTCCAGCCGGTTCAAACCGGTTCCAGCCGGTTCCAGCCGGTTTAAACCGGTTCAAACCGGTTCCAGCCGGTTCCAGCCGGTTTAAACCGGTTTAAACCGGTGCAAACCGGTTCCAGCCGGTTCCAGCCAGTTCCAGCCGGTTCAAACCGGTTCCAGCCGGTTCGAGCCGGTTCCAGCCGGTTTAAACCGGTTCAAACCGGTTCCAGCCGGTTCCAGCCGGTTTAAACCGGTTCAAACCGGTTCCAGCCGGTTCCAGCCGGTTCCAGCCGGTTCAAACCGGTTCCAGCCGGTTCAAACCGGTTTAAACCGGTTCAAACCGGTTCCAGCCGGTGCCAGCCGGTTCCAGCCGGTTCAAACCGGTTCCAGCCGGTTCCAGCCGGTTCCAGCCGGTTCAAACCGGTTCCAGCCGGTTCCAGTCGGTTTAAACCGGTTCAAACCGGTTCCAGCCGGTTCCAGCCGGTTCCAGCCGGTTCCAGCCGGTTTAAACCGGTTCAAACCGGTTCCAGCCGGTTCCAGCCGGTTCCAGCCGGTTCAAACCGGTTTAAACCGGTTCAAACCGGTTCCAGCCGGTTCCAGCCGGTTCCAGCCGGTTCAAACCGGTTCCAGCCGGTTCTCTCCGGTTTAAACCGGTTCAAACCGGTTCCAGCCGGTTCCAGCCGGTTCCAGCCGGTTCCAACCGGTTCCAACCGGTTCCAGCCACTTCCAGATAGTCCAGCCGGTCCAGCCAACAAGCCAGCCATCCTCTCAGCCAGCCTCCCAGCCAGCCAGCCAGCCAGCCAGCCCGCCAGCCAGCCAGCCTCCCAGGCAGCCTCCCAGCCAGCCTCCCAGCCTCCCAGCCTCCCAGCCTCCCAGCCTCCCAGCCTCCCAGGCTCCCAGCCTCCCAGCCAGCCTCCCAGCCAGCCTCCCAGCCTCCCAGCCAGCCTCCTAGACTCCTAGCCTCCCAGACTCCCAGACTCCCAGCCTTCCAGCCTCCAAGCCAGCCTGCCAGCCTCCCAGACAGCCAGCCTCCCAGCCAGCCAGCCCACCAGCCAGCCAGCCCCCAGCCAGTCTCCCAGCCTCCCAACCTTCCAGCCTCCCAGCCTCCCAACCAGCCTCCCAGCCTCCCAGCCTCCCAGCCGGCATGCCAGCCAGCCAGCCAGCCAGCCAGCCTCCCAGCCAGCCTCCCAGCCAGCCTCCCAGCCTCCCAGCCTCCCAGCGTCCCAGCCTCCCAGCCTCCGTGCCAGCCTCCCAGCCAGCCTCCCAGCCTCCCAGCCTCCCAGCCAGCCTCCATGCCAGCCTCCCAGCCACCCAGCCTCCCAGCCAGCCAGCAAGCCAGCCAGCCAGCCAGCCTCCCAGGCAGCATCACAGCCAGGCTCCCATCCTCCCAGCCTCCCAGCCAGCCAGCCAACCAGCCAGCGAGACAGCCAGCCTCACAGCCAGCCTCCCAGCCAGGCTCCCAGCCTCCAATCCGCCCAGCCTCCCAGCTCCCAGCCTCCCAGCCAGCCTCCCAGCCTCCAAGACTCCCAGCCTCCCAGCCTCCCAGCCAGCCTCCCATTCTCCCAGCCTCCCAGCCAGCCTCCCAGCCTCCCAGCCAGCCTCCCAGCCTCCCAGCCTCCCAGCCAGTGCCAGCCAGCGAGCCAGCCTGTTCCAGCCGGTTCCAGCCGGTTCCATCCGGTTCCAGCTGATTCTAGCCGGTTCGAGCCGGTACCAGCCGGTTCCAGCCGGTTCCAGCCAGTTCCAGCCGGAAAAAACTGGTTCCAGCCGGTTCCAGCCTGTTCCAGCCGGTTCAAACCGGTTCCAGCCGGTTCCAGCCGGGTCAAGCCGGTTCCAGACGGTTCAAGCCGGTTCCAGCCGCTTCCAGGTGGTCCAGCCGGTCCAGCCAACCAGCCAGCCATCCTCTCAGCCAGCCTCCCAGCCAGCCAGCCAGCCAGCCAGCCCGCCAGCCAGCCAGCCTCCCAGGCAGCCTCCCAGCCAGCCTCCCAGCCTCCCAGCCTCCCAGCCTCCCAGCCTCCCAGCCAGTGCCAGCCAGCGAGCCAGCCTGTTTCAGCCGGTTCCAGCCGGTTCCATCCGGTTCCAGCCGATTCTAGCCTGTTCGAGCCGGTACCAGCCGGTTCCAGCCGGTTCCAGCCGGTTCCAGCCGGTTCTAGCCTGTTCCAGCCGGTTTCAGGCGGTCACAGCCGGTTCCAGCCAGTTTAAACCGCTTCCAGCCGGTTCCAGCCGGTTCAAACCGGTTCGATCCGGGTCCAGCCGGTTCCAGCCTTTTCCAGCCGGTTTAAAGCGGTTCCAACCGGTTCCAGCCGGTTCCAGCCGATTCAAACCGGTTTAAACCGGTTCAAACCGGTTCCAGGCGGTTCCAGCCGGTTCCAGCCGGTTCAAACCGGTTCCAGCCGGTTCCAGCCGGTTTAAACCGGTTCAAACCGGTTCCAGCCGGTTCCAGCCGGTTCCAGCCGGTTCCAGCCGGTCCAGCCGGTTCAAACGGGTTCCAGCCGGTTCCAGCCGGTTTAAACCGGTTCAAACCGGTTCCAGCCGGTTTAAACCGGTTCAAACCGGTTCAAACCGGTTCCAGCCGGTTCTAGCCTGTTCCAGCCGGTTTCAGGCGGTTACAGCTGTTTCCAGCCGGTTCAAACCGGTTCCAGCCGGTTCCAGCCGGTTGAAACCGGTTTAAATCGGTTCAAACCGGTTCCAGCCGGTCCCAGCCGGTTCAAACCGGTTTAAACCGGTTCAAACCTGTTCCAGTCGGATCCAGCCGGTTCAAAGCGGTTCCAGCCGGTTCCAGCCGGTTTAAACCTGTTCCAGCCGGTTCCAGCCGGTTCTAGCCGGTTCCAGCCGCTTCCAGGTGGTCCAGCCATTCCAGCCAACCAGCCAGACATCCTCTCAGCCAGCCTCCCAGCCAGCCAGCCAGCCAGCCAGTCCGCCAGCCAGCCAGCCTCCCAGGCAGCCTCCCAGCTAGCCTCCCAGCCTCCCAGCCTCCCAGCCTCCCAGCCTCCCAGCCTCCCAGCCAGTGCCAGCCAGCGAGCCAGCCTGTTTCAGCCGGTTCCAGCCGGTTCCATCCGGTTCCAGCCGATTCTAGCCGGTTCGAGCTGGTACCAGCCGGTTCCAGCCGGTTCCAGCTGGTTCTAGCCTGTTCCAGCCGGTTCAAACCGGTTCCAGCCGGTTCCAGCCGGTTTAAACCGGTTCAAACCGGTTCCAGCCGGTTCCAGCCGGTCCCAGCCGGTTTAAACCGGTTCAAACCGGTTCCAGCCGGTTCCAGCCGGTTCCAGCCGGTTCCAGCCGGCTCCAGCCGGTTTTAGGCTGTTCCAGCCGGTTTCAGGCGGTTCCAGCCGGTTCCAGCCGGTTCCAGCCGGTTTAAACCGGTTCCAGCCGGTTCCAGCCGGTTCAAACCGGTTCCAGCCGGTTCCAGCCGGTTTAAACCGGTTCAAACCGGTTCCAGCCGGTTCCAGCCGGTTTAAACCGGTTTAAACCGGTGCAAACCGGTTCCAGCCGGTTCCAGCCAGTTCCAGCCGGTTCAAACCGGTTCCAGCCGGTTCGAGCCGGTTCCAGCCGGTTTAAACCGGTTCAAACCGGTTCCAGCCGGTTCCAGCCGGTTTAAACCGGTTCAAACCGGTTCCAGCCGGTTCCAGCCGGTTCCAGCCGGTTCAAACCGGTTCCAGCCGGTTCAAACCGGTTTAAACCGGTTCAAACCGGTTCCAGCCGGTGCCAGCCGGTTCCAGCCGGTTCAAACCGGTTCCAGCCGGTTCCAGCCGGTTCCAGCCGGTTCAAACCGGTTCCAGCCGGTTCCAGTCGGTTTAAACCGGTTCAAACCGGTTCCAGCCGGTTCCAGCCGGTTCCAGCCGGTTCCAGCCGGTTTAAACCGGTTCAAACCGGTTCCAGCCGGTTCCAGCCGGTTCCAGCCGGTTCAAACCGGTTTAAACCGGTTCAAACCGGTTCCAGCCGGTTCCAGCCGGTTCCAGCCGGTTCAAACCGGTTCCAGCCGGTTCTCTCCGGTTTAAACCGGTTCAAACCGGTTCCAGCCGGTTCCAGCCGGTTCAAACCGGTTTAAACCGGTTCAAACCGGTTCCAGCCGGTTCCAGCCGGTTCCAACCGGTTCCAACCGGTTCCAGCCACTTCCAGATAGTCCAGCCGGTCCAGCCAACAAGCCAGCCATCCTCTCAGCCAGCCTCCCAGCCAGCCAGCCAGCCAGCCAGCCCGCCAGCCAGCCAGCCTCCCAGGCAGCCTCCCAGCCAGCCTCCCAGCCTCCCAGCCTCCCAGCCTCCCAGCCTCCCAGCCTCCCAGGCTCCCAGCCTCCCAGCCAGCCTCCCAGCCAGCCTCCCAGCCTCCCAGCCAGCCTCCTAGACTCCTAGCCTCCCAGACTCCCAGACTCCCAGCCTTCCAGCCTCCAAGCCAGCCTGCCAGCCTCCCAGACAGCCAGCCTCCCAGCCAGCCAGCCCACCAGCCAGCCAGCCCCCAGCCAGTCTCCCAGCCTCCCAACCTTCCAGCCTCCCAGCCTCCCAACCAGCCTCCCAGCCTCCCAGCCTCCCAGCCGGCATGCCAGCCAGCCAGCCAGCCAGCCAGCCTCCCAGCCAGCCTCCCAGCCAGCCTCCCAGCCTCCCAGCGTCCCAGCCTCCCAGCCTCCGTGCCAGCCTCCCAGCCAGCCTCCCAGCCTCCCAGCCTCCCAGCCAGCCTCCATGCCAGCCTCCCAGCCACCCAGCCTCCCAGCCAGCCAGCAAGCCAGCCAGCCAGCCAGCCTCCCAGGCAGCATCACAGCCAGGCTCCCATCCTCCCAGCCTCCCAGCCAGCCAGCCAACCAGCCAGCGAGACAGCCAGCCTCACAGCCAGCCTCCCAGCCAGGCTCCCAGCCTCCAATCCGCCCAGCCTCCCAGCTCCCAGCCTCCCAGCCAGCCTCCCAGCCTCCAAGACTCCCAGCCTCCCAGCCTCCCAGCCAGCCTCCCATTCTCCCAGCCTCCCAGCCAGCCTCCCAGCCTCCCAGCCAGCCTCCCAGCCTCCCAGCCTCCCAGCCAGTGCCAGCCAGCGAGCCAGCCTGTTCCAGCCGGTTCCAGCCGGTTCCATCCGGTTCCAGCTGATTCTAGCCGGTTCGAGCCGGTACCAGCCGGTTCCAGCCGGTTCCAGCCAGTTCCAGCCGGAAAAAACTGGTTCCAGCCGGTTCCAGCCTGTTCCAGCCGGTTCAAACCGGTTCCAGCCGGTTCCAGCCGGGTCAAGCCGGTTCCAGACGGTTCAAGCCGGTTCCAGCCGCTTCCAGGTGGTCCAGCCGGTCCAGCCAACCAGCCAGCCATCCTCTCAGCCAGCCTCCCAGCCAGCCAGCCAGCCAGCCAGCCCGCCAGCCAGCCAGCCTCCCAGCCAGCCTCCCAGCCAGCCTCCCAGCCTCCCAGCCTCCCAGCCTCCCAGCCTCCCAGCCAGTGCCAGCCAGCGAGCCAGCCTGTTTCAGCCGGTTCCAGCCGGTTCCATCCGGTTCCAGCCGATTCTAGCCTGTTCGAGCCGGTACCAGCCGGTTCCAGCCGGTTCCAGCCGGTTCCAGCCGGTTCTAGCCTGTTCCAGCCGGTTTCAGGCGGTCACAGCCGGTTCCAGCCAGTTTAAACCGCTTCCAGCCGGTTCCAGCCGGTTCAAACCGGTTCGATCCGGGTCCAGCCGGTTCCAGCCTTTTCCAGCCGGTTTAAAGCGGTTCCAACCGGTTCCAGCCGGTTCCAGCCGATTCAAACCGGTTTAAACCGGTTCAAACCGGTTCCAGCCGGTTCCAGCCGGTTCCAGCCGGTTCAAACCGGTTCCAGCCGGTTCCAGCCGGTTTAAACCGGTTCAAACCGGTTCCAGCCGGTTCCAGCCGATTCCAGCCGGTTCCAGCCGGTCCAGCCGATTCAAACGGGTTCCAGCCGGTTCCAGCCGGTTTAAACCGGTTCAAACCGGTTCCAGCCGGTTTAAACCGGTTCAAACCGGTTCAAACCGGTTCCAGCCGGTTCTAGCCTGTTCCAGCCGGTTTCAGGCGGTTACAGCTGTTTCCAGCCGGTTCAAACCGGTTCCAGCCGGTTCCAGCCGGTTGAAACCGGTTTAAATCGGTTCAAACCGGTTCCAGCCGGTTCCAGCCGGTTCAAACCGGTTTAAACCGGTTCAAACCTGTTCCAGTCGGATCCAGCCGGTTCAAAGCGGTTCCAGCCGGTTCCAGCCGGTTTAAACCTGTTCCAGCCGGTTCCAGCCGGTTCTAGCCGGTTCCAGCCGCTTCCAGGTGGTCCAGCCATTCCAGCCAACCAGCCAGACATCCTCTCAGCCAGCCTCCCAGCCAGCCAGCCAGCCAGCCAGTCCGCCAGCCAGCCAGCCTCCCAGGCAGCCTCCCAGCTAGCCTCCCAGCCTCCCAGCCTCCCAGCCTCCCAGCCTCCCAGCCTCCCAGCCAGTGCCAGCCAGCGAGCCAGCCTGTTTCAGCCGGTTCCAGCCGGTTCCATCCGGTTCCAGCCGATTCTAGCCGGTTCGAGCTGGTACCAGCCGGTTCCAGCCGGTTCCAGCTGGTTCTAGCCTGTTCCAGCCGGTTCAAACCGGTTCCAGCCGGTTCCAGCCGGTTTAAACAGGTTCAAACCGGTTCCAGCAGGTTCCAGCCGGTCCCAGCCGGTTTAAACCGGTTCAAACCGGTTCCAGCCGGTTCCAGCCGGTTCCAGCCGGTTCCAGCCGGCTCCAGCCGGTTTTAGGCTGTTCCAGCCGGTTTCAGGCGGTTCCAGCCGGTTCCAGCCGGTTCCAGCCGGTTTAAACCGGTTCCAGCCGGTTCCAGCCGGTTCAAACCGGTTCCAGCCGGTTCCAGCCGGTTTAAACCGGTTCAAACCGGTTCCAGCCGGTTCCAGCCGGTTTAAACCGGTTTAAACCGGTGCAAACCGGTTCCAGCCGGTTCCAGCCAGTTCCAGCCGGTTCAAACCGGTTCCAGCCGGTTCGAGCCGGTTCCAGCCGGTTTAAACCGGTTCAAACCGGTTCCAGCCGGTTCCAGCCGGTTTAAACCGGTTCAAACCGGTTCCAGCCGGTTCCAGCCGGTTCCAGCCGGTTCAAACCGGTTCCAGCCGGTTCAAACCGGTTTAAACCGGTTCAAACCGGTTCCAGCCGGTGCCAGCCGGTTCCAGCCGGTTCAAACCGGTTCCAGCCGGTTCCAGCCGGTTCCAGCCGGTTCCAGCCGGTTTAAACCGGTTCAAACCGGTTCCAGCCGGTTCAAACCGGTTCCAGCCGGTTCCAGCCGCTTTAATCCGGTTCAAACGGGTTCCAGCCGGTTCCAGCCGGTTCCAGCCGGTTCCAGCCGGTTTAAACCGGTTCAAACCGGTTCCAGCCGGTTCCAGGCGGTTCCAGCCGGTTCCAGCCGGCTCCAGCCGGTTTTAGTCTGTTCCAGCCGGTTTCAGGCGGTTCCAGCCGGTTTAAACCGGTTCAAACCGGTTCCAGCCGGTTCCAGCCGGTTTAAACCGCTTCAAACCGGTTCCAGCCGGTTCCAGCCGGTTCCAGCCGGTTCAAACCGGTTCCAGCCGGTTCCAGCCGGGTCAAGCCGGTTCCAGACGGTTCCAGCCGGTTCCAGCCGCTTCCAGGTGTTCCAGCCGGTCCAGCCAACCAGCCAGACATCCTCTCAGCCAGCCTCCCAGCCAGCCAGCCAGCCAGCCAGCCCGCCAGCCAGCCAGCCTCCCAGGCAGCCTCCCAGCCAGCCTCCCAGCCTCCCAGCCTCCCAGCCTCCCAGCAAGTGCCAGCCAGCGAGCCAGCCTGTTTCAGCCTGTTCCAGCCGGTTCCATACGGTTCCTGCCGATTCTAGCCGGTTCAAGCCGGTACCAGCCGGTTCCAGCCGGTTCCAGCCAGTTCCAACCGGAAAAAAACGGTTCCAGCCGGTTCCAGCCGGTTCCACGCGGTTCCCGCCGATTTCAGGCGGTTCCAGCCGGTTCCAGCCGGTTCCAGCCGGTTTAAACCGGTTCAAACCGGTTCCAGCCGGTTCCAGCCGGTTTAAACTGGTTCAAACCGGTTCCAGCCGGTTCCAGCCGGTTCCAGCCTGTTTAAACCGGTTCAAACCGGTTCCAGCCGGTTCCAGCCGGTTCCAGCCGGCTTAAACCGGTTCAAACCGGTTCCAGCCGCTTCCAGGTGGTCCAGCCGGTCCAGCCAACCAGCCAGCCATCCTCTCAGCCAGCCTCCCAGCCAGCCAGCCAGCCAGCCAGCCCGCCAGCCAGCCAGCCTCCCAGGCAGCCTCCCAGCCAGACTCCCAGCCTCCCAGCCTCCCAGCCTCCCAGCCTCCCAGCCTCCCAGCCAGTGCCAGCCAGCGAGCCAGCCTGTTTAAGCCGGTTCCAGCCGGTTCCATCCGGTTCTAGCCTGTTCCAGCTGGTTTCAGGCGGTTACAGCCGGTTCCAGCCGGTTCTAGCCTGTTCCAGCCGGTTTCAGGCGGTTACAGCCGGTTCCAGCCGGTTCCAGCCGGTTTAAACCGGTTCCAGCCGGTTCCAGCCGGTTCAAACCGGTTCCAGCCGGTTCCAGCAGGTTCCAGCCGGTTCCAGCCGGTTTAAACAGGTTCCAGCCGGTTCCAGCCGGTTCAAACCGGTTCCAGCCGGTTCCAGCCGGTTCAAACCGGTTTAAACCGGTTCAAACCGGTTCCAGCCGGTTCCAGCCGGTTCCAGCCGGTTCAAACCGGTTCCAGCCGGTTCCAGCCGGTTTAAACCGGTTCAAACCGGTTCCAGCCGGTTCCAGCCGGTTCCAGCCGGTTCAAACCGGTTCCAGCCGGTTCCAGCCGGTTCCAGCCGGTTCAAAACCGGTTTAAACCGGTTAAAACCGGTTCCAGCCGGTTCCAGCCGGTTCCAGCCGGTTCCAACCGGTTCCAGCCGCTTCCAGATAGTCCACCCGGACCAGCCAACAAGCCAGCCATCCTTTCAGCCAGCCTCCCAGCCAGCCAGCCAGCCAGCCAGCCCGCCAGCCAGCCAGCCTCCCAGGCAGCCTCCCAGCCAGCCTCCCAGCCTCCCAGCCTCCCAGGCTCCCAGCCTCCCAGCCAGCCTCCCAGCCTCCCAGCCAGCCTCCTAGACTCCTAGCCTCCCAGACTCCCAGACTCCCAGCCTTCCAGCCTCCAAGCCAGCCTGCCAGCCTCCCAGACAGCCAGCCTCCCAGCCAGCCAGCCCACCAGCCAGCCAGCCCCCAGCCAGTCTCCCAGCCTCCCAACCTTCCAGCCTCCCAGCCTCCCAACCAGCCTCCCAGCCTCCCAGCCTCCCAGCCGGCATGCCAGCCAGCCAGCCAGCCAGCCAGCCTCCCAGCCAGCCTCCCAGCCAGCCTCCCAGCCTCCCAGCCTCCCAGCGTCCCAGCCTCCCAGCCTCCGTGCCAGCCTCCCAGCCAGCCTCCCAGCCTCCCAGCCTCCCAGCCAGCCTCCATGCCAGCCTCCCAGCCACCCAGCCTCCCAGCCAGCCAGCAAGCCAGCCAGCCAGCCAGCCTCCCAGGCAGCATCACAGCCAGGCTCCCATCCTCCCAGCCTCCCAGCCAGCCAGCCAACCAGCCAGCGAGACAGCCAGCCTCACAGCCAGCCTCCCAGCCAGGCTCCCAGCCTCCAATCCGCCCAGCCTCCCAGCTCCCAGCCTCCCAGCCAGCCTCCCAGCCTCCAAGACTCCCAGCCTCCCAGCCTCCCAGCCAGCCTCCCATTCTCGCAGCCTCCCAGCCAGCCTCCCAGCCTCCCAGCCAGCCTCCCAGCCTCCCAGCCTCCCAGCCAGTGCCAGCCAGCGAGCCAGCCTGTTCCAGCCGGGTCAAGCCGGTTCCATCCGGTTCCAGCCGGTTCAAGCTAGCTCCAGCCGGTTCCAGCCGGTTTAAACCGGTTCAAACCGGTTCCAGCCGGTTCCAGCCGATTCCAGCCGGTTTAAACCGCTTCAAACCGGTTCCAGCCGGTTCCAGCCGGTTCCAGCCGGTTCAAACGGGTTCCAGCCGGTTCCAGGCGGTTCCCGCCGGTTTCAGGCGGTTCCAGCCCGTTCCAGCCGGTTCAAACCGGTTTCAGCCGGTTCTAGCCTGTTCCAGCCGGTTTCAGGCGGTTACAGCCGGTTCCAGCCGGTTCCAACCGGTTCCAGCCGGTTCCAGCGGGTTCAAGCCGGTTCCAGCCGCTTCCAGGTGGTCCAGCCATTCCAGCCAACCAGCCAGACATCCTCTCAGCCAGCCTCCCAGCCAGCCAGCCAGCCAGCCAGTCCGCCAGCCAGCCAGCCTCCCAGGCAGCCTCCCAGCTAGCCTCCCAGCCTCCCAGCCTCCCAGCCTCCCAGCCTCCCAGCCTCCCAGCCAGTGCCAGCCAGCGAGCCAGCCTGTTTCAGCCGGTTCCAGCCGGTTCCATCCGGTTCCAGCCGATTCTAGCCGGTTCGAGCTGGTACCAGCCGGTTCCAGCCGGTTCCAGCTGGTTCTAGCCTGTTCCAGCCGGTTCAAACCGGTTCCAGCCGGTTCCAGCCGGTTTAAACAGGTTCAAACCGGTTCCAGCAGGTTCCAGCCGGTCCCAGCCGGTTTAAACCGGTTCAAACCGGTTCCAGCCGGTTCCAGCCGGTTCCAGCCGGTTCCAGCCGGCTCCAGCCGGTTTTAGGCTGTTCCAGCCGGTTTCAGGCGGTTCCAGCCGGTTCCAGCCGGTTCCAGCCGGTTTAAACCGGTTCCAGCCGGTTCCAGCCGGTTCAAACCGGTTCCAGCCGGTTCCAGCCGGTTTAAACCGGTTCAAACCGGTTCCAGCCGGTTCCAGCCGGTTTAAACCGGTTTAAACCGGTGCAAACCGGTTCCAGCCGGTTCCAGCCAGTTCCAGCCGGTTCAAACCGGTTCCAGCCGGTTCGAGCCGGTTCCAGCCGGTTTAAACCGGTTCAAACCGGTTCCAGCCGGTTCCAGCCGGTTTAAACCGGTTCAAACCGGTTCCAGCCGGTTCCAGCCGGTTCCAGCCGGTTCAAACCGGTTCCAGCCGGTTCAAACCGGTTTAAACCGGTTCAAACCGGTTCCAGCCGGTGCCAGCCGGTTCCAGCCGGTTCAAACCGGTTCCAGCCGGTTCCAGCCGGTTCCAGCCGGTTCCAGCCGGTTTAAACCGGTTCAAACCGGTTCCAGCCGGTTCAAACCGGTTCCAGCCGGTTCCAGCCGCTTTAATCCGGTTCAAACGGGTTCCAGCCGGTTCCAGCCGGTTCCAGCCGGTTCCAGCCGGTTTAAACCGGTTCAAACCGGTTCCAGCCGGTTCCAGGCGGTTCCAGCCGGTTCCAGCCGGCTCCAGCCGGTTTTAGTCTGTTCCAGCCGGTTTCAGGCGGTTCCAGCCGGTTTAAACCGGTTCAAACCGGTTCCAGCCGGTTCCAGCCGGTTTAAACCGCTTCAAACCGGTTCCAGCCGGTTCCAGCCGGTTCCAGCCGGTTCAAACCGGTTCCAGCCGGTTCCAGCCGGGTCAAGCCGGTTCCAGACGGTTCCAGCCGGTTCCAGCCGATTCCAGGTGTTCCAGCCGGTCCAGCCAACCAGCCAGACATCCTCTCAGCCAGCCTCCCAGCCAGCCAGCCAGCCAGCCAGCCCGCCAGCCAGCCAGCCTCCCAGGCAGCCTCCCAGCCAGCCTCCCAGCCTCCCAGCCTCCCAGCCTCCCAGCAAGTGCCAGCCAGCGAGCCAGCCTGTTTCAGCCTGTTCCAGCCGGTTCCATACGGTTCCTGCCGATTCTAGCCGGTTCAAGCCGGTACCAGCCGGTTCCAGCCGGTTCCAGCCAGTTCCAACCGGAAAAAAACGGTTCCAGCCGGTTCCAGCCGGTTCCACGCGGTTCCCGCCGATTTCAGGCGGTTCCAGCCGGTTCCAGCCGGTTCCAGCCGGTTTAAACCGGTTCAAACCGGTTCCAGCCGGTTCCAGCCGGTTTAAACTGGTTCAAACCGGTTCCAGCCGGTTCCAGCCGGTTCCAGCCTGTTTAAACCGGTTCAAACCGGTTCCAGCCGGTTCCAGCCGGTTCCAGCCGGCTTAAACCGGTTCAAACCGGTTCCAGCCGCTTCCAGGTGGTCCAGCCGGTCCAGCCAACCAGCCAGCCATCCTCTCAGCCAGCCTCCCAGCCAGCCAGCCAGCCAGCCAGCCCGCCAGCCAGCCAGCCTCCCAGGCAGCCTCCCAGCCAGACTCCCAGCCTCCCAGCCTCCCAGCCTCCCAGCCTCCCAGCCTCCCAGCCAGTGCCAGCCAGCGAGCCAGCCTGTTTAAGCCGGTTCCAGCCGGTTCCATCCGGTTCTAGCCTGTTCCAGCTGGTTTCAGGCGGTTACAGCCGGTTCCAGCCGGTTCTAGCCTGTTCCAGCCGGTTTCAGGCGGTTACAGCCGGTTCCAGCCGGTTCCAGCCGGTTTAAACCGGTTCCAGCCGGTTCCAGCCGGTTCAAACCGGTTCCAGCCGGTTCCAGCAGGTTCCAGCCGGTTCCAGCCGGTTTAAACAGGTTCCAGCCGGTTCCAGCCGGTTCAAACCGGTTCCAGCCGGTTCCAGCCGGTTCAAACCGGTTTAAACCGGTTCAAACCGGTTCCAGCCGGTTCCAGCCGGTTCCAGCCGGTTCAAACCGGTTCCAGCCGGTTCCAGCCGGTTTAAACCGGTTCAAACCGGTTCCAGCCGGTTCCAGCCGGTTCCAGCCGGTTCAAACCGGTTCCAGCCGGTTCCAGCCGGTTCCAGCCGGTTCAAAACCGGTTTAAACCGGTTAAAACCGGTTCCAGCCGGTTCCAGCCGGTTCCAGCCGGTTCCAACCGGTTCCAGCCGCTTCCAGATAGTCCACCCGGACCAGCCAACAAGCCAGCCATCCTTTCAGCCAGCCTCCCAGCCAGCCAGCCAGCCAGCCAGCCCGCCAGCCAGCCAGCCTCCCAGGCAGCCTCCCAGCCAGCCTCCCAGCCTCCCAGCCTCCCAGGCTCCCAGCCTCCCAGCCAGCCTCCCAGCCTCCCAGCCAGCCTCCTAGACTCCTAGCCTCCCAGACTCCCAGACTCCCAGCCTTCCAGCCTCCAAGCCAGCCTGCCAGCCTCCCAGACAGCCAGCCTCCCAGCCAGCCAGCCCACCAGCCAGCCAGCCCCCAGCCAGTCTCCCAGCCTCCCAACCTTCCAGCCTCCCAGCCTCCCAACCAGCCTCCCAGCCTCCCAGCCTCCCAGCCGGCATGCCAGCCAGCCAGCCAGCCAGCCAGCCTCCCAGCCAGCCTCCCAGCCAGCCTCCCAGCCTCCCAGCCTCCCAGCGTCCCAGCCTCCCAGCCTCCGTGCCAGCCTCCCAGCCAGCCTCCCAGCCTCCCAGCCTCCCAGCCAGCCTCCATGCCAGCCTCCCAGCCACCCAGCCTCCCAGCCAGCCAGCAAGCCAGCCAGCCAGCCAGCCTCCCAGGCAGCATCACAGCCAGGCTCCCATCCTCCCAGCCTCCCAGCCAGCCAGCCAACCAGCCAGCGAGACAGCCAGCCTCACAGCCAGCCTCCCAGCCAGGCTCCCAGCCTCCAATCCGCCCAGCCTCCCAGCTCCCAGCCTCCCAGCCAGCCTCCCAGCCTCCAAGACTCCCAGCCTCCCAGCCTCCCAGCCAGCCTCCCATTCTCGCAGCCTCCCAGCCAGCCTCCCAGCCTCCCAGCCAGCCTCCCAGCCTCCCAGCCTCCCAGCCAGTGCCAGCCAGCGAGCCAGCCTGTTCCAGCCGGTTCCAGCCGGTTCCATCCGGTTCCAGCCGATTCTAGCCGGTTCGAGCCGGTACCAGCCGGTTCCAGCCGGTTCCAGCCGGTTGCAGCCGGTTCCAGCCGGTTCCAGCCGCTTCAAACCGGTTTAATCCGGTTCAAACCGGTTCCAGCCGGTTCCAGCCGGTTCCAGCCGGTTCAAACCGATTTAAACCGGTTCAAACCGGTTCCAGCCGGGTCAAGCCGGTTCCATCCGGTTCCAGCCGGTTCAAGCTAGCTCCAGCCGGTTCCAGCCGGTTTAAACCGGTTCAAACCGGTTCCAGCCGGTTCCAGCCGATTCCAGCCGGTTTAAACCGCTTCAAACCGGTTCCAGCCGGTTCCAGCCGGTTCCAGCCGGTTCAAACGGGTTCCAGCCGGTTCCAGGCGGTTCCCGCCGGTTTCAGGCGGTTCCAGCCCGTTCCAGCCGGTTCAAACCGGTTTCAGCCGGTTCTAGCCTGTTCCAGCCGGTTTCAGGCGGTTACAGCCGGTTCCAGCCGGTTCCAACCGGTTCCAGCCGGTTCCAGCGGGTTCAAGCCGGTTCCAGCCGGTTCCAGCCGGTTCAAGCTAGCTCCAGCCGGTTCCAGCCGGTTCTAGCCTGTTCCAGCCGGTTTAAACCGGTTCAAACCGGTTCCAGCCGGTTCAAGGCGGTTCCAGCCGGTTCCAGCCGGCTCCAGCCGGTTTTAGTCTGTTCCAGCCGGTTTCAGGCGGTTCCAGCCGGTTTAAACCGGTTCAAACCGGTTCCAGCCGGTTCCAGCCGGTTTAAACCGCTTCAAACCGGTTCCAGCCGGTTCCAGCCGGTTCCAGCCGGTTCAAACCGGTTCCAGCCGGTTCCAGCCGGGTCAAGCCGGTTCCAGACGGTTCCAGCCGGTTCCAGCCGCTTCCAGGTGTTCCAGCCGGTCCAGCCAACCAGCCAGACATCCTCTCAGCCAGCCTCCCAGCCAGCCAGCCAGCCAGCCAGCCCGCCAGCCAGCCAGCCTCCCAGGCAGCCTCCCAGCCAGCCTCCCAGCCTCCCAGCCTCCCAGCCTCCCAGCAAGTGCCAGCCAGCGAGCCAGCCTGTTTCAGCCTGTTCCAGCCGGTTCCATACGGTTCCTGCCGATTCTAGCCGGTTCAAGCCGGTACCAGCCGGTTCCAGCCGGTTCCAGCCAGTTCCAACCGGAAAAAAACGGTTCCAGCCGGTTCCAGCCGGTTCCACGCGGTTCCCGCCGATTTCAGGCGGTTCCAGCCGGTTCCAGCCGGTTCCAGCCGGTTTAAACCGGTTCAAACCGGTTCCAGCCGGTTCCAGCCGGTTTAAACTGGTTCAAACCGGTTCCAGCCGGTTCCAGCCGGTTCCAGCCTGTTTAAACCGGTTCAAACCGGTTCCAGCCGGTTCCAGCCGGTTCCAGCCGGCTTAAACCGGTTCAAACCGGTTCCAGCCGCTTCCAGGTGGTCCAGCCGGTCCAGCCAACCAGCCAGCCATCCTCTCAGCCAGCCTCCCAGCCAGCCAGCCAGCCAGCCAGCCCGCCAGCCAGCCAGCCTCCCAGGCAGCCTCCCAGCCAGACTCCCAGCCTCCCAGCCTCCCAGCCTCCCAGCCTCCCAGCCTCCCAGCCAGTGCCAGCCAGCGAGCCAGCCTGTTTAAGCCGGTTCCAGCCGGTTCCATCCGGTTCTAGCCTGTTCCAGCTGGTTTCAGGCGGTTACAGCCGGTTCCAGCCGGTTCTAGCCTGTTCCAGCCGGTTTCAGGCGGTTACAGCCGGTTCCAGCCGGTTCCAGCCGGTTTAAACCGGTTCCAGCCGGTTCCAGCCGGTTCAAACCGGTTCCAGCCGGTTCCAGCAGGTTCCAGCCGGTTCCAGCCGGTTTAAACAGGTTCCAGCCGGTTCCAGCCGGTTCAAACCGGTTCCAGCCGGTTCCAGCCGGTTCAAACCGGTTTAAACCGGTTCAAACCGGTTCCAGCCGGTTCCAGCCGGTTCCAGCCGGTTCAAACCGGTTCCAGCCGGTTCCAGCCGGTTTAAACCGGTTCAAACCGGTTCCAGCCGGTTCCAGCCGGTTCCAGCCGGTTCAAACCGGTTCCAGCCGGTTCCAGCCGGTTCCAGCCGGTTCAAAACCGGTTTAAACCGGTTAAAACCGGTTCCAGCCGGTTCCAGCCGGTTCCAGCCGGTTCCAACCGGTTCCAGCCGCTTCCAGATAGTCCACCCGGACCAGCCAACAAGCCAGCCATCCTTTCAGCCAGCCTCCCAGCCAGCCAGCCAGCCAGCCAGCCCGCCAGCCAGCCAGCCTCCCAGGCAGCCTCCCAGCCAGCCTCCCAGCCTCCCAGCCTCCCAGGCTCCCAGCCTCCCAGCCAGCCTCCCAGCCTCCCAGCCAGCCTCCTAGACTCCTAGCCTCCCAGACTCCCAGACTCCCAGCCTTCCAGCCTCCAAGCCAGCCTGCCAGCCTCCCAGACAGCCAGCCTCCCAGCCAGCCAGCCCACCAGCCAGCCAGCCCCCAGCCAGTCTCCCAGCCTCCCAACCTTCCAGCCTCCCAGCCTCCCAACCAGCCTCCCAGCCTCCCAGCCTCCCAGCCGGCATGCCAGCCAGCCAGCCAGCCAGCCAGCCTCCCAGCCAGCCAGCCCGCCAGCCAGCCAGCCTCCCAGGCAGCCTCCCAGCCAGCCTCCCAGCCTCCCAGCCTCCCAGGCTCCCAGCCTCCCAGCCAGCCTCCCAGCCTCCCAGCCAGCCTCCTAGACTCCTAGCCTCCCAGACTCCCAGACTCCCAGCCTTCCAGCCTCCAAGCCAGCCTGCCAGCCTCCCAGACAGCCAGCCTCCCAGCCAGCCAGCCCACCAGCCAGCCAGCCCCCAGCCAGTCTCCCAGCCTCCCAACCTTCCAGCCTCCCAGCCTCCCAACCAGCCTCCCAGCCTCCCAGCCTCCCAGCCGGCATGCCAGCCAGCCAGCCAGCCAGCCAGCCTCCCAGCCAGCCTCCCAGCCAGCCTCCCAGCCTCCCAGCCTCCCAGCGTCCCAGCCTCCCAGCCTCCGTGCCAGCCTCCCAGCCAGCCTCCCAGCCTCCCAGCCTCCCAGCCAGCCTCCATGCCAGCCTCCCAGCCACCCAGCCTCCCAGCCAGCCAGCAAGCCAGCCAGCCAGCCAGCCTCCCAGGCAGCATCACAGCCAGGCTCCCATCCTCCCAGCCTCCCAGCCAGCCAGCCAACCAGCCAGCGAGACAGCCAGCCTCACAGCCAGCCTCCCAGCCAGGCTCCCAGCCTCCAATCCGCCCAGCCTCCCAGCTCCCAGCCTCCCAGCCAGCCTCCCAGCCTCCAAGACTCCCAGCCTCCCAGCCTCCCAGCCAGCCTCCCATTCTCGCAGCCTCCCAGCCAGCCTCCCAGCCTCCCAGCCAGCCTCCCAGCCTCCCAGCCTCCCAGCCAGTGCCAGCCAGCGAGCCAGCCTGTTCCAGCCGGTTCCAGCCGGTTCCATCCGGTTCCAGCCGATTCTAGCCGGTTCGAGCCGGTACCAGCCGGTTCCAGCCGGTTCCAGCCGGTTGCAGCCGGTTCCAGCCGGTTCCAGCCGCTTCAAACCGGTTTAATCCGGTTCAAACCGGTTCCAGCCGGTTCCAGCCGGTTCCAGCCGGTTCAAACCGATTTAAACCGGTTCAAACCGGTTCCAGCCGGGTCAAGCCGGTTCCATCCGGTTCCAGCCGGTTCAAGCTAGCTCCAGCCGGTTCCAGCCGGTTTAAACCGGTTCAAACCGGTTCCAGCCGGTTCCAGCCGATTCCAGCCGGTTTAAACCGCTTCAAACCGGTTCCAGCCGGTTCCAGCCGGTTCCAGCCGGTTCAAACGGGTTCCAGCCGGTTCCAGGCGGTTCCCGCCGGTTTCAGGCGGTTCCAGCCCGTTCCAGCCGGTTCAAACCGGTTTCAGCCGGTTCTAGCCTGTTCCAGCCGGTTTCAGGCGGTTACAGCCGGTTCCAGCCGGTTCCAACCGGTTCCAGCCGGTTCCAGCGGGTTCAAGCCGGTTCCAGCCGGTTCCAGCCGGTTCAAGCTAGCTCCAGCCGGTTCCAGCCGGTTCTAGCCTGTTCCAGCCGGTTTAAACCGGTTCAAACCGGTTCCAGCCGGTTCCAGCCGGTTCCAGCCGGCTTAAACCGGTTCAAACCGGTTCCAGCCGCTTCCAGGTAGTCCAGCCGGTCCAGCCAAACAGCCAGCCATCCTCTCAGCCAGCCTCCCAGCCAGCCAGCCAGTCAGCCAGCCCGCCAGCCAGCCAGCCTCCCAGCCAGCCTCCCAGCCAGCCTTCCTGCCTCCCAGCCTCCCAGCCTCCCAGCCTCCCAGCCTCCCAGCCAGCCTCCCAGCCTCCAAGACTCCCAGCCTCCCAGCCTCCCAGCCAGGCTCCCATTCTCCCAGCCTCCCAGCCAGCCTCCCAGCCTCCCAGCCAGCCTCCCAGCCTCCCAGCCTCCCACCCAGTGCCAGCCAGCGAGCCAGCCTGTTCCAGCCGGTTCCAGCCGGTTCCATCCCGTTCCAGCCAATTCTAGCCGGTTCGAGCCGGTACCAGCCGGTTCCAGCCGGTTCCAGCCAGTTCCAGCCGGAAAAAAACGGTTCCAGCCGGTTCCAGCCGGTTCCACGCGGTTCCCGCCGTTTCAGGCGGTTCCAGCCGGTTCCAGCCGGTTTAAACCGGTTCAAACCGGTTCCAGCCGGTTCCAGCCGGTTTAAACCGGTTCAAACCGGTTCCAGCCGGTTCCAGCCGGTTCAAGCCGGTTCCAGCCAGCTGAAACCGGTTCAAACCGGTTCCAGCCGCTTCCAGGTGGTCCAGCCGGTCCAGCCAACCAGCCAGCCATCCTCTCAGCCAGCCTCCCAGCCAGCCAGCCAGCCAGCCAGCCCGCCAGCCAGCCAGCGTCCCAGCCAGCCTCCCAGCCTCCCAGCCTCCCACCCAGTGCCAGCCAGCGAGCCAGCCTGTTCCAGCCGGTTCCAGCCGGTTCCATCCCGTTCCAGCCAATTCTAGCCGGTTCGAGCCGGTACCAGCCGGTTCCAGCCGGTTCCAGCCAGTTCCAGCCGGAAAAAAACGGTTCCAGCCGGTTCCAGCCGGTTCCACGCGGTTCCCGCCGTTTCAGGCGGTTCCAGCCGGTTCCAGCCGGTTTAAACCGGTTCAAACCGGTTCCAGCCGGTTCCAGCCGGTTTAAACCGGTTCAAACCGGTTCCAGCCGGTTCCAGCCGGTTCAAGCCGGTTCCAGCCAGCTGAAACCGGTTCAAACCGGTTCCAGCCGCTTCCAGGTGGTCCAGCCGGTCCAGCCAACCAGCCAGCCATCCTCTCAGCCAGCCTCCCAGCCAGCCAGCCAGCCAGCCAGCCCGCCAGCCAGCCAGCGTCCCAGCCAGCCTCCCAGCCAGCCTCCCATTCTCCCAGCCTCCCAGCCAGCCTCCCAGCCTCCCAGCCAGCCTCCCAGCCTCCCAGCCTCCCACCCAGTGCCAGCCAGCGCGCCAGCCTGTTCCAGCCGGTTCCAGCCGGTTCCATCCCGTTCCAGCCAATTCTAGCCGGTTCGAGCCGGTACCAGCCGGTTCCAGCCGGTTCCAGCCAGTTCCAGCCGGAAAAAAACGGTTCCAGCCGGTTCCAGCCGGTTCCACGCGGTTCCCGCCGTTTCAGGCGGTTCCAGCCGGTTCCAGCCGGTTTAAACCGGTTCAAACCGGTTCCAGCCGGTTCCAGCCGGTTTAAACCGGTTCAAACCGGTTCCAGCCGGTTCCAGCCGGTTCAAGCCGGTTCCAGCCAGCTGAAACCGGTTCAAACCGGTTCCAGCCGCTTCCAGGTGGTCCAGCCGGTCCAGCCAACCAGCCAGCCATCCTCTCAGCCAGCCTCCCAGCCAGCCAGCCAGCCAGCCAGCCCGCCAGCCAGCCAGCGTCCCAGCCAGCCTCCCAGCCTCCCAGCCTCCCACCCAGTGCCAGCCAGCGAGCCAGCCTGTTCCAGCCGGTTCCAGCCGGTTCCATCCCGTTCCAGCCAATTCTAGCCGGTTCGAGCCGGTACCAGCCGGTTCCAGCCGGTTCCAGCCAGTTCCAGCCGGAAAAAAACGGTTCCAGCCGGTTCCAGCCGGTTCCACGCGGTTCCCGCCGTTTCAGGCGGTTCCAGCCGGTTCCAGCCGGTTTAAACCGGTTCAAACCGGTTCCAGCCGGTTCCAGCCGGTTCAAGCCGGTTCCAGCCAGCTGAAACCGGTTCAAACCGGTTCCAGCCGCTTCCAGGTGGTCCAGCCGGTCCAGCCAACCAGCCAGCCATCCTCTCAGCCAGCCTCCCAGCCAGCCAGCCAGCCAGCCAGCCCGCCAGCCAGCCAGCGTCCCAGCCAGCCTCCCAGCCAGCCTCCCAGCCTCCCAGCCTCCCAGCATCCCAGCCTCCCAGCCTCCCAGCCAGTGCCAGCCAGCGAGCCAGCCTGTTTCAGCCGGTTCCAGCCGGTTCCATCCGGTTCCAGCCGATTCTAGCCGTTTCGAGCCGGTACCAGCCGGTTCCAGCCGGTTCCAGCCGGTTCCAGCCGGTTCTAGCCTGTTCCAGCCGGTTTCAGGCGGTTACAGACGGTTCCAGCAGGTTCCAGCCGGTTTAAACCGGTTCCAGCCGGTTCCAGCCGGTTCAAACCGGTTCCAGCCGGTTCCAGCCGGTTCCAGCCGGTTCCAGCCGGTTCAAACCGGTTCCAGCCGGTTCCAGCCGGTTCAAACCGGTTCCAGCCGGTTCCAGCCGGTTTAAACCGGTTCAAACCGGTTCCAGCCGGTTCCAGCCGGTTCAAACCGGTTCCAGCCGGTTCCAGCCGGTTCCAGCCGGTTCAAACCGGTTCCAGCCGGTTCCAGCCGGTTTAAACCGTTTCAAACCGGTTCCAGCCGGTTCCAGCCGGTTTAAACCGGTTCAAACCGGTTTAAACCGGTTCCAGCCGGTTCTAGCCTGTTCCAGCCGGTTTCAGGCGGTTACAGCCGGTTCCAGCCGGTTCAAACCGGTTCCAGCCGGTTCTAGCCGGTTGAAACCGGTTTAAACCGGTTCAAACCGGTTCCAGCCGGTTCCAGCCCGTTCCAACCGGTTTAAACCGGTTAAAACCGGTTCCAGCCGGTTCCAGCCGGTTCCAGCCGGTTCAAACCGGTTCCAGCCGGTTCAAACCGGTTTAAACCGGTTCAAACCGGTTCCAGCCGGTGCCAGCCGGTTCCAGCCGGTTCAAACCGGTTCCAGCCGGTTCCAGCCGGTTCCAGCCGGTTCCAGCCGGTTTAAACCGGTTCAAACCGGTTCCAGCCTGTTCAAACCGGTTCCAGCCGGTTCCAGCCGCTTTAATCCGGTTCAAACGGGTTCCAGCCGGTTCCAGCCGGTTCCAGCCGGTTCCAGCCGGTTTAAACCGGTTCAAACCGGTTCCAGCCGGTTCCAGGCGGTTCCAGCCGGTTCCAGCCGGCTCCAGCCGGTTTTAGTCTGTTCCAGCCGGTTTCAGGCGGTTCCAGCCGGTTTAAACCGGTTCAAACCGGTTCCAGCCGGTTCCAGCCGGTTTAAACCGCTTCAAACCGGTTCCAGCCGGTTCCAGCCGGTTCCAGCCGGTTCAAACCGGTTCCAGCCGGTTCCAGCCGGGTCAAGCCGGTTCCAGACGGTTCCAGCCGGTTCCAGCCGCTTCCAGGTGTTCCAGCCGGTCCAGCCAACCAGCCAGACATCCTCTCAGCCAGCCTCCCAGCCAGCCAGCCAGCCAGCCAGCCCGCCAGCCAGCCAGCCTCCCAGGCAGCCTCCCAGCCAGCCTCCCAGCCTCCCAGCCTCCCAGCCTCCCAGCAAGTGCCAGCCAGCGAGCCAGCCTGTTTCAGCCTGTTCCAGCCGGTTCCATACGGTTCCTGCCGATTCTAGCCGGTTCAAGCCGGTACCAGCCGGTTCCAGCCGGTTCCAGCCAGTTCCAACCGGAAAAAAACGGTTCCAGCCGGTTCCAGCCGGTTCCACGCGGTTCCCGCCGATTTCAGGCGGTTCCAGCCGGTTCCAGCCGGTTCCAGCCGGTTTAAACCGGTTCAAACCGGTTCCAGCCGGTTCCAGCCGGTTTAAACTGGTTCAAACCGGTTCCAGCCGGTTCCAGCCGGTTCCAGCCTGTTTAAACCGGTTCAAACCGGTTCCAGCCGGTTCCAGCCGGTTCCAGCCGGCTTAAACCGGTTCAAACCGGTTCCAGCCGCTTCCAGGTGGTCCAGCCGGTCCAGCCAACCAGCCAGCCATCCTCTCAGCCAGCCTCCCAGCCAGCCAGCCAGCCAGCCAGCCCGCCAGCCAGCCAGCCTCCCAGGCAGCCTCCCAGCCAGACTCCCAGCCTCCCAGCCTCCCAGCCTCCCAGCCTCCCAGCCTCCCAGCCAGTGCCAGCCAGCGAGCCAGCCTGTTTCAGCCGGTTCCAGCCGGTTCCATCCGGTTCTAGCCTGTTCCAGCTGGTTTCAGGCGGTTACAGCCGGTTCCAGCCGGTTCTAGCCTGTTCCAGCCGGTTTCAGGCGGTTACAGCCGGTTCCAGCCGGTTCCAGCCGGTTTAAACCGGTTCCAGCCGGTTCCAGCCGGTTCAAACCGGTTCCAGCCGGTTCCAGCAGGTTCCAGCCGGTTCCAGCCGGTTTAAACAGGTTCCAGCCGGTTCCAGCCGGTTCAAACCGGTTCCAGCCGGTTCCAACCGGTTCAAACCGGTTTAAACCGGTTCAAACCGGTTCCAGCCGGTTCCAGCCGGTTCCAGCCGGTTCAAACCGGTTCCAGCCGGTTCCAGCCGGTTTAAACCGGTTCAAACCGGTTCCAGCCGGTTCCAGCCGGTTCCAGCCGGTTCAAACCGGTTCCAGCCGGTTCCAGCCGGTTCCAGCCGGTTCAAAACCGGTTTAAACCGGTTCAAACCGGTTCCAGCCGGTTCCAGCCGGTTCCAGCCGGTTCCAACCGGTTCCAACCGGTTCCAGCCGCTTCCAGATAGTCCACCCGGACCAGCCAACAAGCCAGCCATCCTCTCAGCCAGCCTCCCAGCCAGCCAGCCAGCCAGCCAGCCCGCCAGCCAGCCAGCCTCCCAGGCAGCCTCCCAGCCAGCCTCCCAGCCTCTCAGCCTCCCAGGCTCCCAGCCTCCCAGCCAGCCTCCCAGCCTCCCAGCCAGCCTCCTAGACTCCTAGCCTCCCAGACTCCCAGACTCCCAGCCTTCCAGCCTCCAAGCCAGCCTGCCAGCCTCCCAGACAGCCAGCCTCCCAGCCAGCCAGCCCACCAGCCAGCCAGCCCCCAGCCAGTCTCCCAGCCTCCCAACCTTCCAGCCTCCCAGCCTCCCAACCAGCCTCCCAGCCTCCCAGCCTCCCAGCCGGCATGCCAGCCAGCCAGCCAGCCAGCCAGCCTCCCAGCCAGCCTCCCAGCCAGCCTCCCAGCCTCCCAGCCTCCCAGCGTCCCAGCCTCCCAGCCTCCGTGCCAGCCTCCCAGCCAGCCTCCCAGCCTCCCAGCCTCCCAGCCAGCCTCCATGCCAGCCTCCCAGCCACCCAGCCTCCCAGCCAGCCAGCAAGCCAGCCAGCCAGCCAGCCTCCCAGGCAGCATCACAGCCAGGCTCCCATCCTCCCAGCCTCCCAGCCAGCCAGCCAACCAGCCAGCGAGACAGCCAGCCTCACAGCCAGCCTCCCAGCCAGGCTCCCAGCCTCCAATCCGCCCAGCCTCCCAGCTCCCAGCCTCCCAGCCAGCCTCCCAGCCTCCAAGACTCCCAGCCTCCCAGCCTCCCAGCCAGCCTCCCATTCTCGCAGCCTCCCAGCCAGCCTCCCAGCCTCCCAGCCAGCCTCCCAGCCTCCCAGCCTCCCAGCCAGTGCCAGCCAGCGAGCCAGCCTGTTCCAGCCGGTTCCAGCCGGTTCCATCCGGTTCCAGCCGATTCTAGCCGGTTCGAGCCGGTACCAGCCGGTTCCAGCCGGTTCCAGCCGGTTGCAGCCGGTTCCAGCCGGTTCCAGCCGCTTCAAACCGGTTTAATCCGGTTCAAACCGGTTCCAGCCGGTTCCAGCCGGTTCCAGCCGGTTCAAACCGATTTAAACCGGTTCAAACCGGTTCCAGCCGGGTCAAGCCGGTTCCATCCGGTTCCAGCCGGTTCAAGCTAGCTCCAGCCGGTTCCAGCCGGTTTAAACCGGTTCAAACCGGTTCCAGCCGGTTCCAGCCGATTCCAGCCGGTTTAAACCGCTTCAAACCGGTTCCAGCCGGTTCCAGCCGGTTCCAGCCGGTTCAAACGGGTTCCAGCCGGTTCCAGGCGGTTCCCGCCGGTTTCAGGCGGTTCCAGCCCGTTCCAGCCGGTTCAAACCGGTTTCAGCCGGTTCTAGCCTGTTCCAGCCGGTTTCAGGCGGTTACAGCCGGTTCCAGCCGGTTCCAACCGGTTCCAGCCGGTTCCAGCGGGTTCAAGCCGGTTCCAGCCGGTTCCAGCCGGTTCAAGCTAGCTCCAGCCGGTTCCAGCCGGTTCTAGCCTGTTCCAGCCGGTTTAAACCGGTTCAAACCGGTTCCAGCCGGTTCCAGCCGGTTCCAGCCGGCTTAAACCGGTTCAAACCGGTTCCAGCCGCTTCCAGGTAGTCCAGCCGGTCCAGCCAACCAGCCAGCCATCCTCTCAGCCAGCCTCCCAGCCAGCCAGCCAGTCAGCCAGCCCGCCAGCCAGCCAGCCTCCCAGCCAGCCTCCCAGCCAGCCTTCCTGCCTCCCAGCCTCCCAGCCTCCCAGCCTCCCAGCCTCCCAGCCAGCCTCCCAGCCTCCAAGACTCCCAGCCTCCCAGCCTCCCAGCCAGCCTCCCATTCTCCCAGCCTCCCAGCCAGCCTCCCAGCCTCCCAGCCAGCCTCCCAGCCTCCCAGCCTCCCACCCAGTGCCAGCCAGCGAGCCAGCCTGTTCCAGCCGGTTCCAGCCGGTTCCATCCCGTTCCAGCCAATTCTAGCCGGTTCGAGCCGGTACCAGCCGGTTCCAGCCGGTTCCAGCCAGTTCCAGCCGGAAAAAAACGGTTCCAGCCGGTTCCAGCCGGTTCCACGCGGTTCCCGCCGTTTCAGGCGGTTCCAGCCGGTTCCAGCCGGTTTAAACCGGTTCAAACCGGTTCCAGCCGGTTCCAGCCGGTTTAAACCGGTTCAAACCGGTTCCAGCCGGTTCCAGCCGGTTCAAGCCGGTTCCAGCCAGCTGAAACCGGTTCAAACCGGTTCCAGCCGCTTCCAGGTGGTCCAGCCGGTCCAGCCAACCAGCCAGCCATCCTCTCAGCCAGCCTCCCAGCCAGCCAGCCAGCCAGCCAGCCCGCCAGCCAGCCAGCGTCCCAGCCAGCCTCCCAGCCTCCCAGCCTCCCACCCAGTGCCAGCCAGCGAGCCAGCCTGTTCCAGCCGGTTCCAGCCGGTTCCATCCCGTTCCAGCCAATTCTAGCCGGTTCGAGCCGGTACCAGCCGGTTCCAGCCGGTTCCAGCCAGTTCCAGCCGGAAAAAAACGGTTCCAGCCGGTTCCAGCCGGTTCCACGCGGTTCCCGCCGTTTCAGGCGGTTCCAGCCGGTTCCAGCCGGTTTAAACCGGTTCAAACCGGTTCCAGCCGGTTCCAGCCGGTTTAAACCGGTTCAAACCGGTTCCAGCCGGTTCCAGCCGGTTCAAGCCGGTTCCAGCCAGCTGAAACCGGTTCAAACCGGTTCCAGCCGCTTCCAGGTGGTCCAGCCGGTCCAGCCAACCAGCCAGCCATCCTCTCAGCCAGCCTCCCAGCCAGCCAGCCAGCCAGCCAGCCCGCCAGCCAGCCAGCGTCCCAGCCAGCCTCCCAGCCAGCCTCCCATTCTCCCAGCCTCCCAGCCAGCCTCCCAGCCTCCCAGCCAGCCTCCCAGCCTCCCAGCCTCCCACCCAGTGCCAGCCAGCGAGCCAGCCTGTTCCAGCCGGTTCCAGCCGGTTCCATCCCGTTCCAGCCAATTCTAGCCGGTTCGAGCCGGTACCAGCCGGTTCCAGCCGGTTCCAGCCAGTTCCAGCCGGAAAAAAACGGTTCCAGCCGGTTCCAGCCGGTTCCACGCGGTTCCCGCCGTTTCAGGCGGTTCCAGCCGGTTCCAGCCGGTTTAAACCGGTTCAAACCGGTTCCAGCCGGTTCCAGCCGGTTTAAACCGGTTCAAACCGGTTCCAGCCGGTTCCAGCCGGTTCAAGCCGGTTCCAGCCAGCTGAAACCGGTTCAAACCGGTTCCAGCCGCTTCCAGGTGGTCCAGCCGGTCCAGCCAACCAGCCAGCCATCCTCTCAGCCAGCCTCCCAGCCAGCCAGCCAGCCAGCCAGCCCGCCAGCCAGCCAGCGTCCCAGCCAGCCTCCCAGCCTCCCAGCCTCCCACCCAGTGCCAGCCAGCGAGCCAGCCTGTTCCAGCCGGTTCCAGCCGGTTCCATCCCGTTCCAGCCAATTCTAGCCGGTTCGAGCCGGTACCAGCCGGTTCCAGCCGGTTCCAGCCAGTTCCAGCCGGAAAAAAACGGTTCCAGCCGGTTCCAGCCGGTTCCACGCGGTTCCCGCCGTTTCAGGCGGTTCCAGCCGGTTCCAGCCGGTTTAAACCGGTTCAAACCGGTTCCAGCCGGTTCCAGCCGGTTTAAACCGGTTCAAACCGGTTCCAGCCGGTTCCAGCCGGTTCAAGCCGGTTCCAGCCAGCTGAAACCGGTTCAAACCGGTTCCAGCTGCTTCCAGGTGGTCCAGCCGGTCCAGCCAACCAGCCAGCCATCCTCTCAGCCAGCCTCCCAGCCAGCCAGCCAGCCAGCCAGCCCGCCAGCCAGCCAGCGTCCCAGCCAGCCTCCCAGCCAGCCTCCCAGCCTCCCAGCCTCCCAGCATCCCAGCCTCCCAGCCTCCCAGCCAGTGCCAGCCAGCGAGCCAGCCTGTTTCAGCCGGTTCCAGCCGGTTCCATCCGGTTCCAGCCGATTCTAGCCGTTTCGAGCCGGTACCAGCCGGTTCCAGCCGGTTCCAGCCGGTTCCAGCCGGTTCTAGCCTGTTCCAGCCGGTTTCAGGCGGTTACAGACGGTTCCAGCAGGTTCCAGCCGGTTTAAACCGGTTCCAGCCGGTTCCAGCCGGTTCAAACCGGTTCCAGCCGGTTCCAGCCGGTTCCAGCCGGTTCCAGCCGGTTCAAACCGGTTCCAGCCGGTTCCAGCCGGTTCAAACCGGTTCCAGCCGGTTCCAGCCGGTTTAAACCGGTTCAAACCGGTTCCAGCCGGTTCCAGCCGGTTCAAACCGGTTCCAGCCGGTTCCAGCCGGTTCCAGCCGGTTCAAACCGGTTCCAGCCGGTTCCAGCCGGTTTAAACCGTTTCAAACCGGTTCCAGCCGGTTCCAGCCGGTTTAAACCGGTTCAAACCGGTTTAAACCGGTTCCAGCCGGTTCTAGCCTGTTCCAGCCGGTTTCAGGCGGTTACAGCCGGTTCCAGCCGGTTCAAACCGGTTCCAGCCGGTTCTAGCCGGTTGAAACCGTTTTAAACCGGTTCAAACCGGTTCCAGCCGGTTCCAGCCCGTTCCTACCGGTTTAAACCGGTTCAAACCGGTTCCAGCCGGTTCCAGCCGGTTCAAACCGGTTCCAGCCGGTTCCAGCCGGTTTAAACCGGTTCAAACCGGTTCAAACCGGTTCCAGCCGGTTCCAGCCGGTTGCAGGCGGTTCCAGCCGGATCAAACCGGTTTAAACCGGTTCAAACCGGTTCCAGCCGGTTCCAGCCGGTTCCAGCCGGTTCCAACCGGTTCCAACCGGTTCCAGCCGCTTCCAGATAGTCCAGCCGGTCCAGCCAACAAGCCAGCCATCCTCTCAGCCAGCCTCCCAGCCAGCCAGCCAGCCAGCCAGCCCGCCAGCCAGCCAGCCTCCCAGGCAGCCTCCCAGCCAGCCTCCCAGCCTCCCAGCCTCCCAGGCTCCCAGCCTCCCAGCCAGCCTCCCAGCCAGCCTCCCAGCCTCCCAGCCAGCCTCCTAGACTCCTAGCCTCCCAGACTCCCAGACTCCCAGCCTTCCAGCCTCCAAGCCAGCCTGCCAGCCTCCCAGACAGCCAGCCTCCCAGCCAGCCAGCCCACCAGCCAGCCAGCCCCCAGCCAGTCTCCCAGCCTCCCAACCTTCCAGCCTCCCAGCCTCCCAACCAGCCTCCCAGCCTCCCAGCCTCCCAGCCGGCATGCCAGCCAGCCAGCCAGCCAGCCAGCCTCCCAGCCAGCCTCCCAGCCAGCCTCCCAGCCTCCCAGCCTCCCAGCGTCCCAGCCTCCCAGCCTCCGTGCCAGCCTCCCAGCCAGCCTCCCAGCCTCCCAGCCTCCCAGCCAGCCTCCATGCCAGCCTCCCAGCCACCCAGCCTCCCAGCCAGCCAGCAAGCCAGCCAGCCAGCCAGCCTCCCAGGCAGCATCACAGCCAGGCTCCCATCCTCCCAGCCTCCCAGCCAGCCAGCCAACCAGCCAGCGAGACAGCCAGCCTCACAGCCAGCCTCCCAGCCAGGCTCCAAGCCTCCAATCCGCCCAGCCTCCCAGCTCCCAGCCTCCCAGCCTCCCAGCCAGCCTCCCAGCCTCCAAGACTCCCAGCCTCCCAGCCTCCCAGCCAGCCTCCCAGCCTCCCAGCCAGCCTCCCAGCCTCCCAGCCTCCCAGCCAGTGCCAGCCAGCGAGCCAGCCTGTTCCAGCCGGTTCCAGCCGGTTCCATCCGGTTCCAGCCGATTCTAGCCGGTTCGAGCCGGTACCAGCCGGTTCCAGCCGGTTCCAGCCGGTTTAAACCGGTTCAAACCGGTTCAAGCCGGTTTAAACCGGTTCAAACCGGTTCTAGCCGGGTCAAGCCGGTTCCAGCCGGTTCCAGCCGGTTCAAGCTAGCTCCAGCCGGTTCCAGCCGGTTCTAGCCTGTTCCAGCCTGTTTCAGGCGGTTCCAGCCGGTTCCAGCCGGTTCCAGCCGGTTCAAACCGGTTTAAACCGGTTCAAACAGGTTCCAGCCGGTGCCAGCCGGTTCAAACCGGTTTAAACCTGTTCAAACCCGTTCCAGCCGGTTCCAGCCGGTTTAAACCGGTTCCAGCCGGTTCCAGCCGGTTCAAACCGGTTCAAACCGGTTCCAGCCGGTTCCAGCCGGTTGCAGCCGGTTCCAGCCGGTTCCAGCCGCTTCAAACCGGTTTAAACCGGTTCATACCGGTCCCAGCCGGTTCCAGCCGGTTCCAGCCAGTTCCAGCTGGAAAAAACCGGTTCCAGCCGGTTCTAGCCTGTTCCAGCCGGTTTCAGGCGGTTACAGCCGGTTCCAGCCGGTTCAAACCGGTTCCAGCCTGTTCCAGCCGGTTGCAGCCGGTTCCAGCCGGATCAAACCGGTTTAAACCGGTTCAAACCGGTTCCAGCCGGTTCCAGCCGGTTCCAGCCGGTTCAAACCGATTTAAACCGGTTCAAACCGGTTCCAGCCGGGTCAAGCCGGTTCCATCCGGTTCCAGCTGGTTCAAGCTAGCTCCAGCCGGTTCCTGCCGGTTTAAACCGGTTCAAACCGGTTCCAGCCGGTTCCAGCCGATTCCAGCCGGTTTAAACCGCTTCAAACCGGTTCCAGCCGGTTCCAGCCGGTTCCAGCCGGTTCAAACGGGTTCCAGCCGGTTCCAGGCGGTTCCCGCCGGTTTCAGGCGGTTCCAGCCCGTTCCAGCCGGTTCAAACCGGTTTCAGCCGGTTCTAGCCTGTTACAGCCGGTTTCAGGCGGTTACAGCCGGTTCCAGCCGGTTCCAACCGGTACCAGCCGGTTCCAGCCGGGTCAAACCGGTTCCAGCCGGTTCCAGCCGGTTCAAGCTAGCTCCAGCCGGTTCCCGCCGGTTCTAGCCTGTTCCAGCCGGTTTCAGGCGGTTACAGCCGGTTCCAGCCGGTTCAAACCGGTTCCAGCCGGTTCCAGCCGGTTCAAACCGGTTTAATCCGGTTCAAAACGGTTCCAGCCGGTTCCAGCCGGTTTAAACCGGTTCAAACCGGTTCCAGCCGGTTTAAACCGGTTCAAACCGGTTCCAGCCGGTTCCAGCCGGTTCCAGCCGGCTTAAACCGGTTCAAACCGGTTCCAGCCGCTTCCAGGTGGTCCAGCCGGTCCAGCCAACCAGCCAGCCATCCTCTCAGCCAGCCTCCCAGCCAGCCAGCCAGTCAGCCAGCCCGCCAGCCAGCCAGCCTCCCAGCCAGCCTCCCAGCCAGCCTTACTGCCTCCCAGCCTCCCAGCCTCCCAGCCTCCCAGCCTCCCAGCCAGCCTCCCAGCCTCCAAGACTCCCAGCCTCCCAGCCTCCCAGCCAGCCTCCCATTCTCCCAGCCTCCCAGCCAGCCTCCCAGCCTCCCAGCCAGCCTCCCAGCCTCCCAGCCTCCCACCCAGTGCCAGCCAGCGAGCCAGCCTGTTCCAGCAGGTTCCAGCCGGTTCCATCCCGTTCCAGCCGATTCTAGCCGGTTCGAGCCGGTACCAGCGGGTTCCAGCCGGTTCCAGCCAGTTCCAGCCGGAAAAAACCGTTTCCAGCCGGTTCCAGCCGCTTCAAACCGGTTTAAACCGGTTCAAACCGGTCCCAGCCGTTTCCAGCCGGTTCCAGCCAGTTCCAGCTGGAAAAAACCGGTTCCAGCCGGTTCTAGCCTGTTCCAGCCGGTTTCAGGCAGTTACAGCCGCTTCCAGCCGGTTCAAGCTAGCTACAGCCTGTTCCAGCCGGTTCTAGCCTGTTCCAGCCGGTTTCAGGCGGTTCCAGCCGGTTCCAGCCGGTTCCAGCAGGTTCAAACCGGTTTAAACCGGTTCAAACCGGTTCCAGCCGGTTCCAGCCGGTTCAAACCGGTTCCAGCCGGTTCCAGCCGGTTTAAACCGGTTGAAACCGGTTCCAGCCGGTTCCAGCCGGTTTAAACCGGTTCAAAACGGTTCAAACCGGTTCCAGCCGGTTCCAGCCGGTTGCAGGCGGTTCCAGCCGGATCAAACCGGTTTAAACCGGTTCAAACCGGTTCCAGCCGGTTCAAACCGGTTTAAACCGGTTCAAACCGGTTCCAGCCGGTTCCAGCCGGTTTAAACCGGTTCCAGCCGGTTCCAGCCGGTTTAAACCGGTTCAAACCGGTTCCAGCCGGTTCCAGCCGGTTCCAGCCGGTTTAAACCGGTTCAAACCGCTTCCAGCCGGTTTCAGCCGGTTCCAGCCGGTTCGAGCCGGTTTAAACCGGTTTAAACCGGTTCCAGCCGGTTCTAGCCTGTTCCAGCCGGTTTCAGGCGGTTACAGCCGGTTCCAGCCGGTTCAAACCGGTTCCAGCCGGTTCTAGCCGGTTGAAACCGGTTTAAACCGGTTCAAACCGGTTCCAGCCGGTTCCAGCCGGTTCCAACCGGTTTAAACCGGTTCAAACCGGTTCCAGCCGGTTCCAGCCGGTTCAAACCGGTTCCAGCCGGTTCCAGCCGGTTTAAACCGGTTCAAACAGGTTCCAGCCGGTTCCAGCCGGTTCCAGACGGTTCAAACCGGTTTAAACCGGTTCAAACCGGTTCCAGCCGGTTCCAGCCGGTTCAAACCGGTTCAAACCGGTTCAAACCGGTTCCAGCCGGTTCCAGCCGGTTGCAGGCGGTTCCAGCCGGATCAAACCGGTTTAAACCGGTTCAAACCGGTTCCAGCCGGTTCCAGCCGGTTCCAGCCGGTTCCAACCGGTTCCAACCGGTTCCAGCCGCTTCCAGATAGTCCAGCCGGTCCAGCCAACAAGCCAGCCATCCTCTCAGCCAGCCTCCCAGCCAGCCAGCCAGCCAGCCAGCCCGCCAGCCAGCCAGCCTCCCAGGCAGCCTCCCAGCCAGCCTCCCAGCCTCCCAGCCTCCCAGGCTCCCAGCCTCCCAGCCAGCCTCCCAGCCAGCCTCCCAGCCTCCCAGCCAGCCTCCTAGACTCCTAGCCTCCCAGACTCCCAGACTCCCAGCCTTCCAGCCTCCAAGCCAGCCTGCCAGCCTCCCAGACAGCCAGCCTCCCAGCCAGCCTCCCAGCCAGCCTCCCAGCCTCCCAGCCTCCCAGCGTCCCAGCCTCCCAGCCTCCGTGCCAGCCTCCCAGCCAGCCTCCCAGCCTCCCAGCCTCCCAGCCAGCCTCCATGCCAGCCTCCCAGCCACCCAGCCTCCCAGCCAGCCAGCAAGCCAGCCAGCCAGCCAGCCTCCCAGGCAGCATCACAGCCAGGCTCCCATCCTCCCAGCCTCCCAGCCAGCCAGCCAACCAGCCAGCGAGACAGCCAGCCTCACAGCCAGCCTCCCAGCCAGGCTCCCAGCCTCCAATCCGCCCAGCCTCCCAGCTCCCAGCCTCCCAGCCTCCCAGCCAGCCTTACTGCCTCCCAGCTTCCCAGCTCCCAGCCTCCCAGCCTCCCAGCCAGCCTCCCAGCCTCCAAGACTCCCAGCCTCCCAGCCTCCCAGCCAGCCTCCCATTCTCCCAGCCTCCCAGCCAGCCTCCCAGCCTCCCAGGCAGCCTCCCAGCCTCCCAGCCTCCCAGCCAGTGCCAGCCAGCGAGCCAGCCTGTTCCAGCCGGTTCCAGCCGGTTCCATCCGGTTCCAGCCGATTCTAGCCGGTTCGAGCCGGTACCAGCCGGTTCCAGCCGGTTCCAGCCGGTTGCAGCCGGTTCCAGCCGGTTCCAGCCGCTTCAAACCGGTTCCAGCCGTTTCAAACCGGTTCCAGCCGGTTCCAGCCGGTTCAAACCAGTTCCAGCCGGTTCCAGCCGGTTTAAACTGGTTCAAACCGGTTCCAGCCGGTTCCAGCCGGTTTAAACCGGTTCAAACCGGTCCAAACCGGTTCCAGCCGGTTGCAGCCGGTTGCAGCCGGTTCCAGCCGGATCAAACCGGTTCAAACCGGTTCAAACCGGTTCCAGCCGGTTCCAGCCGGATGCAGCCGGTTCCAGCCGGATCAAACCGGTTTAAACCTGTTCAAACCGGTTCCAGCCGGTTCCAGCCGGTTCCAGCCGGTTCAAACCGATTTAAACCGGTTCAAACCGGTTCCAGCCGGTTCCAGCCGGTTTAAACCGGTTCAAACCGGTTCCAGCCGGGTCAAGCCGGTTCCACCCGGTTCCAGCCGGTTCAAGCTAGGTCCAGCCGGTTCCAGCCGGTTTAAACCGGTTCAAACCGGTTCCAGCCGGTTCCAGCCGGTTCCAGCCGGTTTAAACTGCTTCAAACCGGTTCCAGCCGGTTGCAGCCGGTTGCAGCCGGTTCCAGCCAGGTCAAGCCGGTTCCAGCCGGTTCCAGCCGGTTCCAGCCGCTTCCAGGTGTTCCAGCCGGTCCAGCCAACCAGCCAGCCATCCTCTCAGCCAGCCTCCCAGCCAGCCAGCCAGCCAGCCAGCCCGCCGGCCAGCCAGCCTCCCAGGCAGCCTCCCAGCCAGCCTCCCAGCCTCCCAGCCTCCCAGCCAGTGCCAGCCAGCGAGCCAGCCTGTTTCAGCCTGTTCCAGCCGGTTCCATACGGTTCCTGCCGATTCTAGCCGGTTCGAGCCGGTACCAGCCGGTTCCAGCCGGTTCCAGCCAGTTCCAGCCGGAAAAAAACGGTTCCAGCCGGTTCCAGCCGGTTCCACGCGGTTCCCGCCGTTTCAGGCGGTTCCAGCCGGTTCCAGCCGGTTTAAACCGGTTCAAACCGGTTCCAGCCGGTTCCAGCCAGTTTAAACCGGTTCAAACCGGTTCCAGCCGGTTCCAGCCGGTTCCAGCCGGTTCCAGCCGGTTTAAACCGGTTCAAACCGGTTCCAGCCGGTTCCAGCCGGTTCAAGCCGGTTCCAGCCAGCTGAAACCGGTTCAAACCGGTTCCAGCCGCTTCCAGGTGGTCCAGCCGGTCCAGCCAACCAGCCAGCCATCCTCTCAGCCAGCCTCCCAGCCAGCCAGCCAGCCAGCCAGCCCGCCAGCCAGCCAGCCTCCCAGCCAGCCTCCCAGCCAGCCTCCCAGCCTCCCAGCCTCCCAGCCTCCCAGCCTCCCAGCCTCCCAGCCAGTGCCAGCCAGCGAGCCAGCCTGTTTCAGCCGGTTCCAGCCGGTTCCATCCGGTTCCAGCCGATTCTAGCCGTTTCGAGCCGGTACCAGCCGGTTCCAGCCGGTTCCAGCCGGTTCCAGCCGGTTCTAGCCTGTTCCAGCCGGTTTCAGGCGGTTACAGACGGTTCCAGCAGGTTCCAGCCGGTTTAAACCGGTTCCAGCCGGTTCCAGCCGGTTCAAACCGGTTCCAGCCGGTTCCAGCCGGTTCCAGCCGGTTAAAACCGGTTCCAGCCGGTTCCAGCCGGTTCAAACCGGTTCCAGCCGGTTCCAGCCGGTTTAAACCGGTTCAAACCTGTTCCAGCCGGTTCCAGCCGGTTCAAACCGGTTCCAGCCGGTTCCAGACGGTTCCAGCCGGTTCAAACCGGTTCCAGCCGGTTCCAGCCGGTTTAAACCGTTTCAAACCGGTTCCAGCCGGTTCCAGCCGGTTTAAACCGGTTCAAACCGGTTTAAACCGGTTCCAGCCGGTTCTAGCCTGTTCCAGCCGGTTTCAGGCGGTTACAGCCGGTTCCAGCCGGTTCAAACCGGTTCCAGCCGGTTCTAGCCGGTTGAAACCGGTTTAAACCGGTTCAAACCGGTTCCAGCCGGTTCCAGCCCGTTCCAACCAGTTTAAACCGGTTCAAACCGGTTCCAGCCGGTTCCAGCCGGTTCAAACCGGTTCCAGCCGGTTCCAGCCGGTTTAAACCGGTTCAAACCGGTTCAAACCGGTTCCAGCCGGTTCCAGCCGGTTGCAGGCGGTTCCAGCCGGATCAAACCGGTTTAAACCGGTTCAAACCGGTTCCAGCCGGTTCCAGCCGGTTCCAACCGGTTCCAACCGGTTCCAACCGGTTCCAGCCGCTTCCAGATAGTCCAGCCGGTCCAGCCAACAAGCCAGCCATCCTCTCAGCCAGCCTCCCAGCCAGCCAGCCAGCCAGCCAGCCCGCCAGCCAGCCAGCCTCCCAGGCAGCCTCCCAGCCAGCCTCCCAGCCTCCCAGCCTCCCAGGCTCCCAGCCTCCCAGCCAGCCTCCCAGCCAGCCTCCCAGCCTCCCAGCCAGCCTCCTAGACTCCTAGCCTCCCAGACTCCCAGACTCCCAGCCTTCCAGGCTCCAAGCCAGCCTGCCAGCCTCCCAGACAGCCAGCCTCCCAGCCAGCCAGCCCACCAGCCAGCCAGCCCCCAGCCAGTCTCCCAGCCTCCCAACCTTCCAGCCTCCCAGCCTCCCAACCAGCCTCCCAGCCTCCCAGCCTCCCAGCCGGCATGCCAGCCAGCCAGCCAGCCAGCCAGCCTCCCAGCCAGCCTCCCAGCCAGCCTCCCAGCCTCCCAGCCTCCCAGCGTCCCAGCCTCCCAGCCTCCGTGCCAGCCTCCCAGCCAGCCTCCCAGCCTCCCAGCCTCCCAGCCAGCCTCCATGCCAGCCTCCCAGCCACCCAGCCTCCCAGCCAGCCAGGAAGCCAGCCAGCCAGCCAGCCTCCCAGGCAGCATCACAGCCAGGCTCCCATCCTCCCAGCCTCCCAGCCAGCCAGCCAACCAGCCAGCGAGACAGCCAGCCTCACAGCCAGCCTCCCAGCCAGGCTCCCAGCCTCCAATCCGCCCAGCCTCCCAGCTCCCATCCTCCCAGCCTCCCAGCCAGCCTCCCAGCCTCCAAGACTCCCAGCCTCCCAGCCTCCCAGCCAGCCTCCCATTCTCCCAGCCTCCCAGCCAGCCTCCCAGCCTCCCAGCCAGCCTCCCAGCCTCCCAGCCTCCCAGCCAGTGCCAGCCAGCGAGCCAGCCTGTTCCAGCCGGTTCCAGCCGGTTCCATCCGGTTCCAGCCGATTCTAGCCGGTTCGAGCCGGTACCAGCCGGTTCCAGCCGGTTCCAGCCGGTTTAAACCGGTTCAAACCGGTTCAAGCCGGTTTAAACCGGTTCAAACCGGTTCCAGCCGGGTCAAGCCGGTTCCAGCCGGTTCCAGCTGGTTCAAGCTAGCTCCAACCGGTTCCAGCCGGTTCTAGCCTGTTCCAGCCTGTTTCAGGCGGTTCCAGCCGGTTCCAGCCGGTTCCAGCCGGTTCAAACCGGTTTAAACCGGTTCAAACAGGTTCCAGCCGGTGCCAGCCGGTTCAAACCGGTTTAAACCTGTTCAAACCCGTTCCAGCCGGTTCCAGCCGGTTTAAACCGGTTCCAGCCGGTTCCAGCCGGTTCAAACCGGTTCAAACCGGTTCCAGCCGGTTCCAGCCGGTTGCAGCCGGTTCCAGCCGGTTCCAGCCGCTTCAAACCGGTTTAAACCGGTTCATACCGGTCCCAGCCGGTTCCAGCCTGTTCCAGCCAGTTCCAGCTGGAAAAAACCGGTTCCAGCCGGTTCCAGCCGGTTCCAGCCGGTTCAAACCGATTTAAACCGGTTCAAACCGGTTCCAGCCGGGTCAAGCCGGTTCCATCCGGTTCCAGCTGGTTCAAGCTAGCTCCAGCCGGTTCCTGCCGGTTTAAACCGGTTCAAACCGGTTCCAGCCGGTTCCAGCCGATTCCAGCCGGTTTAAACCGCTTCAAACCGGTTCCAGCCGGTTCCAGCCGGTTCCAGCCGGTTCAAACGGGTTCCAGCCGGTTCCAGGCGGTTACCGCCGGTTTCAGGCGGTTCCAGCCCGTTCCAGCCGGTTCAAACCGGTTTCAGCCGGTTCTAGCCTGTTACAGCCGGTTTCAGGCGGTTACAGCCGGTTCCAGCCGGTTCCAACCGGTTCCAGCCGGTTCCAGCCGGGTCAAACCGGTTCCAGCCGGTTCCAGCCGGTTCAAGCTAGCTCCAGCCGGTTCCCGCCGGTTCTAGCCTGTTCCAGCCGGTTTCAGGCGGTTACAGCCGGTTCCAGCCGGTTCAAACCGGTTCCAGCCGGTTCCAGCCGGTTCAAACCGGTTTAATCCGGTTCAAACCGGTTCCAGCCGGTTCCAGCCGGTTTAAACCGGTTCAAACCGGTTCCAGCCGGTTTAAACCGGTTCAAACCGGTTCCAGCCGGTTCCAGCCGGTTCCAGCCGGCTTAAACCGGTTCAAACCGGTTCCAGCCGCTTCCAGGTGGTCCAGCCGGTCCAGCCAACCAGCCAGCCATCCTCTCAGCCAGCCTCCCAGCCAGCCAGCCAGTCAGCCAGCCCGCCAGCCAGCCAGCCTCCCAGCCAGCCTCCCAGCCAGCCTTACTGCCTCCCAGCCTCCCAGCCTCCCAGCCTCCCAGCCTCCCAGCCAGCCTCCCAGCCTCCAAGACTCCCAGCCTCCCAGCCTCCCAGCCAGCCTCCCATTCTCCCAGCCTCCCAGCCAGCCTCCCAGCCTCCCAGCCAGCCTCCCAGCCTCCCAGCCTCCCACCCAGTGCCAGCCAGCGAGCCAGCCTGTTCCAGCCGGTTCCAGCCGGTTCCATTCCGTTCCAGCCGATTCTAGCCGGTTCGAGCCGGTACCAGCGGGTTCCAGCCGGTTCCAGCCAGTTCCAGCCGGAAAAAACCGTTTCCAGCCGGTTCCAGCCGCTTCAAACCGGTTTAAACCGGTTCAAACCGGTCCCAGCCGTTTCCAGCCGGTTCCAGCCAGTTCCAGCTGGAAAAAACCGGTTCCAGCCGGTTCTAGCCTGTTCCAGCCGGTTTCAGGCGGTTACAGCCGCTTCCAGCCGGTTCAAGCTAGCTACAGCCGGTTCCAGCCGGTTCTAGCCTGTTTCAGCCGGTTTCAGGCGGTTCCAGCCGGTTCCAGCCGGTTCCAGCCGGTTCAAACCGGTTTAAACCGGTTCAAACCGGTTCCAGCCGGTTCCAGCCGGTTTAAACCGGTTCCAGCCGGTTCCAGCCGGTTTAAACCGGTTCAAACCGGTTCCAGCCGGTTCCAGCCGGTTCCAGCCGGTTTAAACCGGTTCAAACCGGTTCCAGCCGGTTCCAGCCGGTTCCAGCCGGTTCCAGCCGGTTTAAACCGGTTTAAACCGGTTCCAGCCGGTTCTAGCCTGTTCCAGCCGGTTTCAGGCGGTTCCTGCCGATTCTAGCCGGTTCGAGCCGGTACCAGCCGGTTCCAGCCGGTTCCAGCCAGTTCCAGCCGGAAAAAAACGGTTCCAGCCGGTTCCAGCCGGTTTAAACCGGTTCAAACCGGTTCCAGCCGGGTCAAGCCGGTTCCACCCGGTTCCAGCCGGTTCAAGCTAGGTCCAGCCGGTTCCAGCCGGTTTAAACCGGTTCAAACCGGTTCCAGCCGGTTCCAGCCGGTTTAAACCGCTTCAAACCGGTTCCAGCCGGTTACAGCCGGTTCCAGCCAGGTCAAGCCAGTTCCAGCCGGTTCCAGCCGGTTCCAGCCGCTTCCAGGTGTTCCAGCCGGTCCAGCCAACCAGCCAGCCATCCTCTCAGCCAGCCTCCCAGCCAGCCAGCCAGCCAGCCAGCCCGCCAGCCAGCCAGCCTCCCAGGCAGCCTCCCAGCCAGCCTCCCAGCCTCCCAGCCTCCCAGCCAGTGCCAGCCAGCGAGCCAGCCTGTTTCAGCCTGTTCCAGCCGGTTCCATACGGTTCCTGCCGATTCTAGCCGGTTCGAGCCGGTACCAGCCGGTTCCAGCCGGTTCCAGCCAGTTCCAGCCGGAAAAAAACGGTTCCAGCCGGTTCCAGCCGGTTCCACGCGGTTCCCGCCGTTTCAGGCGGTTCCAGCCGGTTCCAGCCGGTTTAAACCGGTTCAAACCGGTTCCAGCCGGTTCCAGCCAGTTTAAACCAGTTCAAACCGGTTCCAGCCGGTTCCAGCCGGTTCAAGCCGGTTCCAGCCAGCTGAAACCGGTTCAAACCGGTTCCAGCCGCTTCCAGGTGGTCCAGCCGGTCCAGCCAACCAGCCAGCCATCCTCTCAGCCAGCCTCCCAGCCAGCCAGCCAGCCAGCCAGCCCGCCAGCCAGCCAGCCTCCCAGCCAGCCTCCCAGCCAGCCTCCCAGCCTCCCAGCCTCCCAGCCTCCCAGCCTCCCAGCCTCCCAGCCAGTGCCAGCCAGCGAGCCAGCCTGTTTCAGCCGGTTCCAGCCGGTTCCATCCGGTTCCAGCCGATTCTAGCCGTTTCGAGCCGGTACCAGCCGGTTCCAGCCGGTTCCAGCCGGTTCCAGCCGGTTCTAGCCTGTTCCAGCCGGTTTCAGGCGGTTACAGACGGTTCCAGCAGGTTCCAGCCGGTTTAAACCGGTTCCAGCCGGTTCCAGCCGGTTCAAACCGGTTCCAGCCGGTTCAAACCGGTTCCAGCCGGTTCCAGCCGGTTTAAACCGGTTCAAACCTGTTCCAGCCGGTTCCAGCCGGTTCAAACCGGTTCCAGCCGGTTCCAGCCGGTTCCAGCCGGTTCAAACCGGTTCCAGCCGGTTCCAGCCGGTTTAAACCGTTTCAAACCGGTTCCAGCCGGTTCCAGCCGGTTCAAACCGGTTCCAGCCGGTTCTAGCCGGTTGAAACCGGTTTAAACCGGTTCAAACCGGTTCCAGCCGGTTCCAGCCGGTTCCAACCGGTTTAAACCGGTTCAAACCGGTTCCAGCCGGTTCCAGCCGGTTCAAACCGGTTCCAGCCGGTTCCAGCCGGTTTAAACCGGTTCAAACCGGTTCAAACCGGTTCCAGCCGGTTCCAGCCGGTTGCAGGCGGTTCCAGCCGGATCAAACCGGTTTAAACCGGTTCAAACCGGTTCCAGCCGGTTCCAGCCGGTTCCAGCCGGTTCCAACCGGTTCCAACCGGTTCCAGCCGGTTCCAGCCGGTTCCAGCCCGTTCCAGCCGGTTCAAACCGGTTTCAGCCGGTTCTAGCCTGTTACAGCCGGTTTCAGGCGGTTACAGCCGGTTCCAGCCGGTTCCAACCGGTACCAGCCGGTTCCAGCCGGGTCAAACCGGTTCCAGCCGGTTCCAGCCGGTTCAAGCTAGCTCCAGCCGGTTCCCGCCGGTTCTAGCCTGTTCCAGCCGGTTTCAGGCGGTTACAGCCGGTTCCAGCCGGTTCAAACCGGTTCCAGCCGGTTCCAGCCGGTTCAAACCGGTTTAATCCGGTTCAAAACGGTTCCAGCCGGTTCCAGCCGGTTTAAACCGGTTCAAACCGGTTCCAGCCGGTTCCAGCCGGTTCCAGCCGGCTTAAACCGGTTCAAACCGGTTCCAGCCGCTTCCAGGTGGTCCAGCCGGTCCAGCCAACCAGCCAGCCATCCTCTCAGCCAGCCTCCCAGCCAGCCAGCCAGTCAGCCAGCCCGCCAGCCAGCCAGCCTCCCAGCCAGCCTCCCAGCCAGCCTTACTGCCTCCCAGCCTCCCAGCCTCCCAGCCTCCCAGCCTCCCAGCCAGCCTCCCAGCCTCCAAGACTCCCAGCCTCCCAGCCTCCCAGCCAGCCTCCCATTCTCCCAGCCTCCCAGCCAGCCTCCCAGCCTCCCAGCCAGCCTCCCAGCCTCCCAGCCTCCCACCCAGTGCCAGCCAGCGAGCCAGCCTGTTCCAGCAGGTTCCAGCCGGTTCCATCCCGTTCCAGCCGATTCTAGCCGGTTCGAGCCGGTACCAGCGGGTTCCAGCCGGTTCCAGCCAGTTCCAGCCGGAAAAAACCGTTTCCAGCCGGTTCCAGCCGCTTCAAACCGGTTTAAACCGGTTCAAACCGGTCCCAGCCGTTTCCAGCCGGTTCCAGCCAGTTCCAGCTGGAAAAAACCGGTTCCAGCCGGTTCTAGCCTGTTCCAGCCGGTTTCAGGCGGTTACAGCCGCTTCCAGCCGGTTCAAGCTAGCTACAGCCTGTTCCAGCCGGTTCTAGCCTGTTCCAGCCGGTTTCAGGCGGTTCCAGCCGGTTCCAGCCGGTTCCAGCCGGTTCAAACCGGTTTAAACCGGTTCAAACCGGTTCCAGCCGGTTCCAGCCGGTTCAAACCGGTTCCAGCCGGTTCCAGCCGGTTTAAACCGGTTGAAACCGGTTCCAGCCGGTTCCAGCCGGTTTAAACCGGTTCAAAACGGTTCAAACCGGTTCCAGCCGGTTCCAGCCGGTTGCAGGCGGTTCCAGCCGGATCAAACCGGTTTAAACCGGTTCAAACCGGTTCCAGCCGGTTCCAGCCGGTTCAAACCGGTTTAAACCGGTTCAAACCGGTTCCAGCCGGTTCCAGCCGGTTTAAACCGGTTCCAGCCGGTTCCAGCCGGTTTAAACCGGTTCAAACCGGTTCCAGCCGGTTCCAGCCGGTTCCAGCCGGTTTAAACCGGTTCAAACCGCTTCCAGCCGGTTTCAGCCGGTTCCAGCCGGTTCGAGCCGGTTTAAACCGGTTTAAACCGGTTCCAGCCGGTTCTAGCCTGTTCCAGCCGGTTTCAGGCGGTTACAGCCGGTTCCAGCCGGTTCAAACCGGTTCCAGCCGGTTCCAGCCGGTTGCAGGCGGTTCCAGCCGGATCAAACCGGTTTAAACCGGTTCAAACCGGTTCCAGCCGGTTCCAGCCGGTTCCAACCCGTTTAAACCGGTTCAAACCGGTTCCAGCCGGTTCCAGCCGGTTCAAACCGGTTCCAGCCGGTTCCAGCCGGTTTAAACCGGTTCAAACAGGTTCCAGCCGGTTCCAGCCGGTTCCAGACGGTTCAAACCGGTTTAAACCGGTTCAAACCGGTTCCAGCCGGTTCAAACCGGTTCCAGCCGGTTCCAGCCGCTTCAAACCGGTTTAAACCGGTTCATACCGGTCCCAGCCGGTTCCAGCCGGTTCCAGCCAGTTCCAGCTGGAAAAAACCGGTTCCAGCCGGTTCTAGCCTGTTCCAGCCGGTTTCAGGCGGTTACAGCCGGTTCCAGCCGGTTCAAACCGGTTCCAGCCTGTTCCAGCCGGTTGCAGCCGGTTCCAGCCGGATCAAACCGGTTTAAACCGGTTCAAACCGGTTCCAGCCGGTTCCAGCCGGTTCCAGCCGGTTCAAACCGATTTAAACCGGTTCAAACCGGTTCCAGCCGGGTCAAGCCGGTTCCATCCGGTTCCAGCTGGTTCAAGCTAGCTCCAGCCGGTTCCTGCCGGTTTAAACCGGTTCAAACCGGTTCCAGCCGGTTCCAGCCGATTCCAGCCGGTTTAAACCGCTTCAAACCGGTTCCAGCCGGTTCCAGCCGGTTCCAGCCGGTTCAAACGGGTTCCAGCCGGTTCCAGGCGGTTCCCGCCGGTTTCAGGCGGTTCCAGCCCGTTCCAGCCGGTTCAAACCGGTTTCAGCCGGTTCTAGCCTGTTACAGCCGGTTTCAGGCGGTTACAGCCGGTTCCAGCCGGTTCCAACCGGTACCAGCCGGTTCCAGCCGGGTCAAACCGGTTCCAGCCGGTTCCAGCCGGTTCAAGCTAGCTCCAGCCGGTTCCCGCCGGTTCTAGCCTGTTCCAGCCGGTTTCAGGCGGTTACAGCCGGTTCCAGCCGGTTCAAACCGGTTCCAGCCGGTTCCAGCCGGTTCAAACCGGTTTAATCCGGTTCAAAACGGTTCCAGCCGGTTCCAGCCGGTTTAAACCGGTTCAAACCGGTTCCAGCCGGTTTAAACCGGTTCAAACCGGTTCCAGCCGGTTCCAGCCGGTTCCAGCCGGCTTAAACCGGTTCAAACCGGTTCCAGCCGCTTCCAGGTGGTCCAGCCGGTCCAGCCAACCAGCCAGCCATCCTCTCAGCCAGCCTCCCAGCCAGCCAGCCAGTCAGCCAGCCCGCCAGCCAGCCAGCCTCCCAGCCAGCCTCCCAGCCAGCCTTACTGCCTCCCAGCCTCCCAGCCTCCCAGCCTCCCAGCCTCCCAGCCAGCCTCCCAGCCTCCAAGACTCCCAGCCTCCCAGCCTCCCAGCCAGCCTCCCATTCTCCCAGCCTCCCAGCCAGCCTCCCAGCCTCCCAGCCAGCCTCCCAGCCTCCCAGCCTCCCACCCAGTGCCAGCCAGCGAGCCAGCCTGTTCCAGCAGGTTCCAGCCGGTTCCATCCCGTTCCAGCCGATTCTAGCCGGTTCGAGCCGGTACCAGCGGGTTCCAGCCGGTTCCAGCCAGTTCCAGCCGGAAAAAACCGTTTCCAGCCGGTTCCAGCCGCTTCAAACCGGTTTAAACCGGTTCAAACCGGTCCCAGCCGTTTCCAGCCGGTTCCAGCCAGTTCCAGCTGGAAAAAACCGGTTCCAGCCGGTTCTAGCCTGTTCCAGCCGGTTTCAGGCAGTTACAGCCGCTTCCAGCCGGTTCAAGCTAGCTACAGCCTGTTCCAGCCGGTTCTAGCCTGTTCCAGCCGGTTTCAGGCGGTTCCAGCCGGTTCCAGCCGGTTCCAGCAGGTTCAAACCGGTTTAAACCGGTTCAAACCGGTTCCAGCCGGTTCCAGCCGGTTCAAACCGGTTCCAGCCGGTTCCAGCCGGTTTAAACCGGTTGAAACCGGTTCCAGCCGGTTCCAGCCGGTTTAAACCGGTTCAAAACGGTTCAAACCGGTTCCAGCCGGTTCCAGCCGGTTGCAGGCGGTTCCAGCCGGATCAAACCGGTTTAAACCGGTTCAAACCGGTTCCAGCCGGTTCAAACCGGTTTAAACCGGTTCAAACCGGTTCCAGCCGGTTCCAGCCGGTTTAAACCGGTTCCAGCCGGTTCCAGCCGGTTTAAACCGGTTCAAACCGGTTCCAGCCGGTTCCAGCCGGTTCCAGCCGGTTTAAACCGGTTCAAACCGCTTCCAGCCGGTTTCAGCCGGTTCCAGCCGGTTCGAGCCGGTTTAAACCGGTTTAAACCGGTTCCAGCCGGTTCTAGCCTGTTCCAGCCGGTTTCAGGCGGTTACAGCCGGTTCCAGCCGGTTCAAACCGGTTCCAGCCGGTTCTAGCCGGTTGAAACCGGTTTAAACCGGTTCAAACCGGTTCCAGCCGGTTCCAGCCGGTTCCAACCGGTTTAAACCGGTTCAAACCGGTTCCAGCCGGTTCCAGCCGGTTCAAACCGGTTCCAGCCGGTTCCAGCCGGTTTAAACCGGTTCAAACAGGTTCCAGCCGGTTCCAGCCGGTTCCAGACGGTTCAAACCGGTTTAAACCGGTTCAAACCGGTTCCAGCCGGTTCCAGCCGGTTCAAACCGGTTCAAACCGGTTCAAACCGGTTCCAGCCGGTTCCAGCCGGTTGCAGGCGGTTCCAGCCGGATCAAACCGGTTTAAACCGGTTCAAACCGGTTCCAGCCGGTTCCAGCCGGTTCCAGCCGGTTCCAACCGGTTCCAACCGGTTCCAGCCGCTTCCAGATAGTCCAGCCGGTCCAGCCAACAAGCCAGCCATCCTCTCAGCCAGCCTCCCAGCCAGCCAGCCAGCCAGCCAGCCCGCCAGCCAGCCAGCCTCCCAGGCAGCCTCCCAGCCAGCCTCCCAGCCTCCCAGCCTCCCAGGCTCCCAGCCTCCCAGCCAGCCTCCCAGCCAGCCTCCCAGCCTCCCAGCCAGCCTCCTAGACTCCTAGCCTCCCAGACTCCCAGACTCCCAGCCTTCCAGCCTCCAAGCCAGCCTGCCAGCCTCCCAGACAGCCAGCCTCCCAGCCAGCCTCCCAGCCAGCCTCCCAGCCTCCCAGCCTCCCAGCGTCCCAGCCTCCCAGCCTCCGTGCCAGCCTCCCAGCCAGCCTCCCAGCCTCCCAGCCTCCCAGCCAGCCTCCATGCCAGCCTCCCAGCCACCCAGCCTCCCAGCCAGCCAGCAAGCCAGCCAGCCAGCCAGCCTCCCAGGCAGCATCACAGCCAGGCTCCCATCCTCCCAGCCTCCCAGCCAGCCAGCCAACCAGCCAGCGAGACAGCCAGCCTCACAGCCAGCCTCCCAGCCAGGCTCCCAGCCTCCAATCCGCCCAGCCTCCCAGCTCCCAGCCTCCCAGCCTCCCAGCCAGCCTTACTGCCTCCCAGCTTCCCAGCTCCCAGCCTCCCAGCCTCCCAGCCAGCCTCCCAGCCTCCAAGACTCCCAGCCTCCCAGCCTCCCAGCCAGCCTCCCATTCTCCCAGCCTCCCAGCCAGCCTCCCAGCCTCCCAGGCAGCCTCCCAGCCTCCCAGCCTCCCAGCCAGTGCCAGCCAGCGAGCCAGCCTGTTCCAGCCGGTTCCAGCCGGTTCCATCCGGTTCCAGCCGATTCTAGCCGGTTCGAGCCGGTACCAGCCGGTTCCAGCCGGTTCCAGCCGGTTGCAGCCGGTTCCAGCCGGTTCCAGCCGCTTCAAACCGGTTCCAGCCGTTTCAAACCGGTTCCAGCCGGTTCCAGCCGGTTCAAACCAGTTCCAGCCGGTTCCAGCCGGTTTAAACTGGTTCAAACCGGTTCCAGCCGGTTCCAGCCGGTTTAAACCGGTTCAAACCGGTCCAAACCGGTTCCAGCCGGTTGCAGCCGGTTGCAGCCGGTTCCAGCCGGATCAAACCGGTTCAAACCGGTTCAAACCGGTTCCAGCCGGTTCCAGCCGGATGCAGCCGGTTCCAGCCGGATCAAACCGGTTTAAACCTGTTCAAACCGGTTCCAGCCGGTTCCAGCCGGTTCCAGCCGGTTCAAACCGATTTAAACCGGTTCAAACCGGTTCCAGCCGGTTCCAGCCGGTTTAAACCGGTTCAAACCGGTTCCAGCCGGGTCAAGCCGGTTCCACCCGGTTCCAGCCGGTTCAAGCTAGGTCCAGCCGGTTCCAGCCGGTTTAAACCGGTTCAAACCGGTTCCAGCCGGTTCCAGCCGGTTCCAGCCGGTTTAAACTGCTTCAAACCGGTTCCAGCCGGTTGCAGCCGGTTGCAGCCGGTTCCAGCCAGGTCAAGCCGGTTCCAGCCGGTTCCAGCCGGTTCCAGCCGCTTCCAGGTGTTCCAGCCGGTCCAGCCAACCAGCCAGCCATCCTCTCAGCCAGCCTCCCAGCCAGCCAGCCAGCCAGCCAGCCCGCCGGCCAGCCAGCCTCCCAGGCAGCCTCCCAGCCAGCCTCCCAGCCTCCCAGCCTCCCAGCCAGTGCCAGCCAGCGAGCCAGCCTGTTTCAGCCTGTTCCAGCCGGTTCCATACGGTTCCTGCCGATTCTAGCCGGTTCGAGCCGGTACCAGCCGGTTCCAGCCGGTTCCAGCCAGTTCCAGCCGGAAAAAAACGGTTCCAGCCGGTTCCAGCCGGTTCCACGCGGTTCCCGCCGTTTCAGGCGGTTCCAGCCGGTTCCAGCCGGTTTAAACCGGTTCAAACCGGTTCCAGCCGGTTCCAGCCAGTTTAAACCGGTTCAAACCGGTTCCAGCCGGTTCCAGCCGGTTCCAGCCGGTTCCAGCCGGTTTAAACCGGTTCAAACCGGTTCCAGCCGGTTCCAGCCGGTTCAAGCCGGTTCCAGCCAGCTGAAACCGGTTCAAACCGGTTCCAGCCGCTTCCAGGTGGTCCAGCCGGTCCAGCCAACCAGCCAGCCATCCTCTCAGCCAGCCTCCCAGCCAGCCAGCCAGCCAGCCAGCCCGCCAGCCAGCCAGCCTCCCAGCCAGCCTCCCAGCCAGCCTCCCAGCCTCCCAGCCTCCCAGCCTCCCAGCCTCCCAGCCTCCCAGCCAGTGCCAGCCAGCGAGCCAGCCTGTTTCAGCCGGTTCCAGCCGGTTCCATCCGGTTCCAGCCGATTCTAGCCGTTTCGAGCCGGTACCAGCCGGTTCCAGCCGGTTCCAGCCGGTTCCAGCCGGTTCTAGCCTGTTCCAGCCGGTTTCAGGCGGTTACAGACGGTTCCAGCAGGTTCCAGCCGGTTTAAACCGGTTCCAGCCGGTTCCAGCCGGTTCAAACCGGTTCCAGCCGGTTCCAGCCGGTTCCAGCCGGTTAAAACCGGTTCCAGCCGGTTCCAGCCGGTTCAAACCGGTTCCAGCCGGTTCCAGCCGGTTTAAACCGGTTCAAACCTGTTCCAGCCGGTTCCAGCCGGTTCAAACCGGTTCCAGCCGGTTCCAGACGGTTCCAGCCGGTTCAAACCGGTTCCAGCCGGTTCCAGCCGGTTTAAACCGTTTCAAACCGGTTCCAGCCGGTTCCAGCCGGTTTAAACCGGTTCAAACCGGTTTAAACCGGTTCCAGCCGGTTCTAGCCTGTTCCAGCCGGTTTCAGGCGGTTACAGCCGGTTCCAGCCGGTTCAAACCGGTTCCAGCCGGTTCTAGCCGGTTGAAACCGGTTTAAACCGGTTCAAACCGGTTCCAGCCGGTTCCAGCCCGTTCCAACCAGTTTAAACCGGTTCAAACCGGTTCCAGCCGGTTCCAGCCGGTTCAAACCGGTTCCAGCCGGTTCCAGCCGGTTTAAACCGGTTCAAACCGGTTCAAACCGGTTCCAGCCGGTTCCAGCCGGTTGCAGGCGGTTCCAGCCGGATCAAACCGGTTTAAACCGGTTCAAACCGGTTCCAGCCGGTTCCAGCCGGTTCCAACCGGTTCCAACCGGTTCCAACCGGTTCCAGCCGCTTCCAGATAGTCCAGCCGGTCCAGCCAACAAGCCAGCCATCCTCTCAGCCAGCCTCCCAGCCAGCCAGCCAGCCAGCCAGCCCGCCAGCCAGCCAGCCTCCCAGGCAGCCTCCCAGCCAGCCTCCCAGCCTCCCAGCCTCCCAGGCTCCCAGCCTCCCAGCCAGCCTCCCAGCCAGCCTCCCAGCCTCCCAGCCAGCCTCCTAGACTCCTAGCCTCCCAGACTCCCAGACTCCCAGCCTTCCAGGCTCCAAGCCAGCCTGCCAGCCTCCCAGACAGCCAGCCTCCCAGCCAGCCAGCCCACCAGCCAGCCAGCCCCCAGCCAGTCTCCCAGCCTCCCAACCTTCCAGCCTCCCAGCCTCCCAACCAGCCTCCCAGCCTCCCAGCCTCCCAGCCGGCATGCCAGCCAGCCAGCCAGCCAGCCAGCCTCCCAGCCAGCCTCCCAGCCAGCCTCCCAGCCTCCCAGCCTCCCAGCGTCCCAGCCTCCCAGCCTCCGTGCCAGCCTCCCAGCCAGCCTCCCAGCCTCCCAGCCTCCCAGCCAGCCTCCATGCCAGCCTCCCAGCCACCCAGCCTCCCAGCCAGCCAGGAAGCCAGCCAGCCAGCCAGCCTCCCAGGCAGCATCACAGCCAGGCTCCCATCCTCCCAGCCTCCCAGCCAGCCAGCCAACCAGCCAGCGAGACAGCCAGCCTCACAGCCAGCCTCCCAGCCAGGCTCCCAGCCTCCAATCCGCCCAGCCTCCCAGCTCCCATCCTCCCAGCCTCCCAGCCAGCCTCCCAGCCTCCAAGACTCCCAGCCTCCCAGCCTCCCAGCCAGCCTCCCATTCTCCCAGCCTCCCAGCCAGCCTCCCAGCCTCCCAGCCAGCCTCCCAGCCTCCCAGCCTCCCAGCCAGTGCCAGCCAGCGAGCCAGCCTGTTCCAGCCGGTTCCAGCCGGTTCCATCCGGTTCCAGCCGATTCTAGCCGGTTCGAGCCGGTACCAGCCGGTTCCAGCCGGTTCCAGCCGGTTTAAACCGGTTCAAACCGGTTCAAGCCGGTTTAAACCGGTTCAAACCGGTTCCAGCCGGGTCAAGCCGGTTCCAGCCGGTTCCAGCCGGTTCAAGCTAGCTCCAACCGGTTCCAGCCGGTTCTAGCCTGTTCCAGCCTGTTTCAGGCGGTTCCAGCCGGTTCCAGCCGGTTCCAGCCGGTTCAAACCGGTTTAAACCGGTTCAAACAGGTTCCAGCCGGTGCCAGCCGGTTCAAACCGGTTTAAACCTGTTCAAACCCGTTCCAGCCGGTTCCAGCCGGTTTAAACCGGTTCCAGCCGGTTCCAGCCGGTTCAAACCGGTTCAAACCGGTTCCAGCCGGTTCCAGCCGGTTGCAGCCGGTTCCAGCCGGTTCCAGCCGCTTCAAACCGGTTTAAACCGGTTCATACCGGTCCCAGCCGGTTCCAGCCTGTTCCAGCCAGTTCCAGCTGGAAAAAACCGGTTCCAGCCGGTTCCAGCCGGTTCCAGCCGGTTCAAACCGATTTAAACCGGTTCAAACCGGTTCCAGCCGGGTCAAGCCGGTTCCATCCGGTTCCAGCTGGTTCAAGCTAGCTCCAGCCGGTTCCTGCCGGTTTAAACCGGTTCAAACCGGTTCCAGCCGGTTCCAGCCGATTCCAGCCGGTTTAAACCGCTTCAAACCGGTTCCAGCCGGTTCCAGCCGGTTCCAGCCGGTTCAAACGGGTTCCAGCCGGTTCCAGGCGGTTCCCGCCGGTTTCAGGCGGTTCCAGCCCGTTCCAGCCGGTTCAAACCGGTTTCAGCCGGTTCTAGCCTGTTACAGCCGGTTTCAGGCGGTTACAGCCGGTTCCAGCCGGTTCCAACCGGTTCCAGCCGGTTCCAGCCGGGTCAAACCGGTTCCAGCCGGTTCCAGCCGGTTCAAGCTAGCTCCAGCCGGTTCCCGCCGGTTCTAGCCTGTTCCAGCCGGTTTCAGGCGGTTACAGCCGGTTCCAGCCGGTTCAAACCGGTTCCAGCCGGTTCCAGCCGGGTCAAGCCGGTTCCACCCGGTTCCAGCCGGTTCAAGCTAGGTCCAGCCGGTTCCAGCCGGTTTAAACCGGTTCAAACCGGTTCCAGCCGGTTCCAGCCGGTTCCAGCCGGTTTAAACTGCTTCAAACCGGTTCCAGCCGGTTGCAGCCGGTTGCAGCCGGTTCCAGCCAGGTCAAGCCGGTTCCAGCCGGTTCCAGCCGGTTCCAGCCGCTTCCAGGTGTTCCAGCCGGTCCAGCCAACCAGCCAGCCATCCTCTCAGCCAGCCTCCCAGCCAGCCAGCCAGCCAGCCAGCCCGCCGGCCAGCCAGCCTCCCAGGCAGCCTCCCAGCCAGCTTCCCAGCCTCCCAGCCTCCCAGCCAGTGCCAGCCAGCGAGCCAGCCTGTTTCAGCCTGTTCCAGCCGGTTCCATACGGTTCCTGCCGATTCTAGCCGGTTCGAGCCGGTACCAGCCGGTTCCAGCCGGTTCCAGCCAGTTCCAGCCGGAAAAAAACGGTTCCAGCCGGTTCCAGCCGGTTCCACGCGGTTCCCGCCGTTTCAGGCGGTTCCAGCCGGTTCCAGCCGGTTTAAACCGGTTCAAACCGGTTCCAGCCGGTTCCAGCCAGTTTAAACCGGTTCAAACCGGTTCCAGCCGGTTCCAGCCGGTTCCAGCCGGTTCCAGCCGGTTTAAACCGGTTCAAACCGGTTCCAGCCGGTTCCAGCCGGTTCAAGCCGGTTCCAGCCAGCTGAAACCGGTTCAAACCGGTTCCAGCCGCTTCCAGGTGGTCCAGCCGGTCCAGCCAACCAGCCAGCCATCCTCTCAGCCAGCCTCCCAGCCAGCCAGCCAGCCAGCCAGCCCGCCAGCCAGCCAGCCTCCCAGCCAGCCTCCCAGCCAGCCTCCCAGCCTCCCAGCCTCCCAGCCTCCCAGCCTCCCAGCCTCCCAGCCAGTGCCAGCCAGCGAGCCAGCCTGTTTCAGCCGGTTCCAGCCGGTTCCATCCGGTTCCAGCCGATTCTAGCCGTTTCGAGCCGGTACCAGCCGGTTCCAGCCGGTTCCAGCCGGTTCCAGCCGGTTCTAGCCTGTTCCAGCCGGTTTCAGGCGGTTACAGACGGTTCCAGCAGGTTCCAGCCGGTTTAAACCGGTTCCAGCCGGTTCCAGCCGGTTCAAACCGGTTCCAGCCGGTTCCAGCCGGTTCCAGCCGGTTCCAGCCGGTTAAAACCGGTTCCAGCCGGTTCCAGCCGGTTCAAACCGGTTCCAGCCGGTTCCAGCCGGTTTAAACCGGTTCAAACCTGTTCCAGCCGGTTCCAGCCGGTTCAAACCGGTTCAAACCGGTTCCAGCCGGTTTAAACCGGTTCAAACCGGTTCCAGCCGGTTCCAGCCGGTTTAAACTGCTTCAAACCGGTTCCAGCCGGTTGCAGCCGGTTGCAGCCGGTTCCAGCCAGGTCAAGCCGGTTCCAGCCGGTTCCAGCCGCTTCCAGCCGCTTCCAGGTGTTCCAGCCGGTCCAGCCAACCAGCCAGCCATCCTCTCAGCCAGCCTCCCAGCCAGCCAGCCAGCCAGCCAGCCCGCCAGCCAGCCAGCCTCCCAGGCAGCCTCCCAGCCAGCTTCCCAGCCTCCCAGCCTCCCAGCCAGTGCCAGCCAGCGAGCCAGCCTGTTTCAGCCTGTTCCAGCCGGTTCCATACGGTTCCTGCCGATTCTAGCCGGTTCGAGCCGGTACCAGCCGGTTCCAGCCGGTTCCAGCCAGTTCCAGCCGGAAAAAAACGGTTCCAGCCGGTTCCAGCCGGTTCCACGCGGTTCCCGCCGTTTCAGGCGGTTCCAGCCGGTTCCAGCCGGTTTAAACCGGTTCAAACCGGTTCCAGCCGGTTCCAGCCAGTTTAAACCGGTTCAAACCGGTTCCAGCCGGTTGCAGCCGGTTACAGCCGGTTCCAGCCGGTTTAAACCGGTTCAAACCGGTTCCAGCCGGTTCCAGCCGGTTCAAGCCGGTTCCAGCCAGCTGAAACCGGTTCAAACCGGTTCCAGCCGCTTCCAGGTGGTCCAGCCGGTCCAGCCAACCAGCCAGCCATCCTCTCAGCCAGCCTCCCAGCCAGCCAGCCAGCCAGCCAGCCCGCCAGCCAGCCAGCCTCCCAGCCAGCCTCCCAGCCAGCCTCCCAGCCTCCCAGCCTCCCAGCCTCCCAGCCTCCCAGCCTCCCAGCCAGTGCCAGCCAGCGAGCCAGCCTGTTTCAGCCGGTTCCAGCCGGTTCCATCCGGTTCCAGCCGATTCTAGCCGTTTCGAGCCGGTACCAGCCGGTTCCAGCCGGTTCCAGCCGGTTCCAGCCGGTTCTAGCCTGTTCCAGCCGGTTTCAGGCGGTTACAGACGGTTCCAGCAGGTTCCAGCCGGTTTAAACCGGTTCCAGCCGGTTCCAGCCGGTTCAAACCGGTTCCAGCCGGTTCCAGCCGGTTCCAGCCGGTTCCAGCCGGTTAAAACCGGTTCCAGCCGGTTCCAGCCGGTTCAAACCGGTTCCAGCCGGTTCCAGCCGGTTTAAACCGGTTCAAACCTGTTCCAGCCGGTTCCAGCCGGTTCAAACCGGTTCCAGCCGGTTCCAGACGGTTCCAGCCGGTTCAAACCGGTTCCAGCCGGTTCCAGCCGGTTTAAACCGTTTCAAACCGGTTCCAGCCGGTTCCAGCCGGTTTAAACCGGTTCAAACCGGTTTAAACCGGTTCCAGCCGGTTCTAGCCTGTTCCAGCCGGTTTCAGGCGGTTACAGCCGGTTCCAGCCGGTTCAAACCGGTTCCAGCCGGTTCTAGCCGGTTGAAACCGGTTTAAACCGGTTCAAACCGGTTCCAGCCGGTTCCAGCCCGTTCCAACCAGTTTAAACCGGTTCAAACCGGTTCCAGCCGGTTCCAGCCGGTTCAAACCGGTTCCAGCCGGTTCCAGCCGGTTTAAACCGGTTCAAACCGGTTCAAACCGGTTCCAGCCGGTTCCAGCCGGTTGCAGGCGGTTCCAGCCGGATCAAACCGGTTTAAACCGGTTCAAACCGGTTCCAGCCGGTTCCAGCCGGTTCCAACCGGTTCCAACCGGTTCCAACCGGTTCCAGCCGCTTCCAGATAGTCCAGCCGGTCCAGCCAACAAGCCAGCCATCCTCTCAGCCAGCCTCCCAGCCAGCCAGCCAGCCAGCCAGCCCGCCAGCCAGCCAGCCTCCCAGGCAGCCTCCCAGCCAGCCTCCCAGCCTCCCAGCCTCCCAGGCTCCCAGCCTCCCAGCCAGCCTCCCAGCCAGCCTCCCAGCCTCCCAGCCAGCCTCCTAGACTCCTAGCCTCCCAGACTCCCAGACTCCCAGCCTTCCAGGCTCCAAGCCAGCCTGCCAGCCTCCCAGACAGCCAGCCTCCCAGCCAGCCAGCCCACCAGCCAGCCAGCCCCCAGCCAGTCTCCCAGCCTCCCAACCTTCCAGCCTCCCAGCCTCCCAACCAGCCTCCCAGCCTCCCAGCCTCCCAGCCGGCATGCCAGCCAGCCAGCCAGCCAGCCAGCCTCCCAGCCAGCCTCCCAGCCAGCCTCCCAGCCTCCCAGCCTCCCAGCGTCCCAGCCTCCCAGCCTCCGTGCCAGCCTCCCAGCCAGCCTCCCAGCCTCCCAGCCTCCCAGCCAGCCTCCATGCCAGCCTCCCAGCCACCCAGCCTCCCAGCCAGCCAGGAAGCCAGCCAGCCAGCCAGCCTCCCAGGCAGCATCACAGCCAGGCTCCCATCCTCCCAGCCTCCCAGCCAGCCAGCCAACCAGCCAGCGAGACAGCCAGCCTCACAGCCAGCCTCCCAGCCAGGCTCCCAGCCTCCAATTCGCCCAGCCTCCCAGCTCCCATCCTCCCAGCCTCCCAGCCAGCCTCCCAGCCTCCAAGACTCCCAGCCTCCCAGCCTCCCAGCCAGCCTCCCATTCTCCCAGCCTCCCAGCCAGCCTCCCAGCCTCCCAGCCAGCCTCCCAGCCTCCCAGCCTCCCAGCCAGTGCCAGCCAGCGAGCCAGCCTGTTCCAGCCGGTTCCAGCCGGTTCCATCCGGTTCCAGCCGATTCTAGCCGGTTCGAGCCGGTACCAGCCGGTTCCAGCCGGTTCCAGCCGGTTTAAACCGGTTCAAACCGGTTCAAGCCGGTTTAAACCGGTTCAAACCGGTTCCAGCCGGGTCAAGCCGGTTCCAGCCGGTTCCAGCCGGTTCAAGCTAGCTCCAACCGGTTCCAGCCGGTTCTAGCCTGTTCCAGCCTGTTTCAGGCGGTTCCAGCCGGTTCCAGCCGGTTCCAGCCGGTTCAAACCGGTTTAAACCGGTTCAAACAGGTTCCAGCCGGTGCCAGCCGGTTCAAACCGGTTTAAACCTGTTCAAACCCGTTCCAGCCGGTTCCAGCCGGTTTAAACCGGTTCCAGCCGGTTCCAGCCGGTTCAAACCGGTTCAAACCGGTTCCAGCCGGTTCCAGCCGGTTGCAGCCGGTTCCAGCCGGTTCCAGCCGCTTCAAACCGGTTTAAACCGGTTCATACCGGTCCCAGCCGGTTCCAGCCTGTTCCAGCCAGTTCCAGCTGGAAAAAACCGGTTCCAGCCGGTTCCAGCCGGTTCCAGCCGGTTCAAACCGATTTAAACCGGTTCAAACCGGTTCCAGCCGGGTCAAGCCGGTTCCATCCGGTTCCAGCTGGTTCAAGCTAGCTCCAGCCGGTTCCTGCCGGTTTAAACCGGTTCAAACCGGTTCCAGCCGGTTCCAGCCGATTCCAGCCGGTTTAAACCGCTTCAAACCGGTTCCAGCCGGTTCCAGCCGGTTCCAGCCGGTTCAAACGGGTTCCAGCCGGTTCCAGGCGGTTCCCGCCGGTTTCAGGCGGTTCCAGCCCGTTCCAGCCGGTTCAAACCGGTTTCAGCCGGTTCTAGCCTGTTACAGCCGGTTTCAGGCGGTTACAGCCGGTTCCAGCCGGTTCCAACCGGTTCCAGCCGGTTCCAGCCGGGTCAAACCGGTTCCAGCCGGTTCCAGCCGGTTCAAGCTAGCTCCAGCCGGTTCCCGCCGGTTCTAGCCTGTTCCAGCCGGTTTCAGGCGGTTACAGCCGGTTCCAGCCGGTTCAAACCGGTTCCAGCCGGTTCCAGCCGGTTCAAACCGGTTTAATCCGGTTCAAACCGGTTCCAGCCGGTTCCAGCCGGTTTAAACCGGTTCAAACCGGTTCCAGCCGGTTTAAACCGGTTCAAACCGGTTCCAGCCGGTTCCAGCCGGTTCCAGCCGGCTTAAACCGGTTCAAACCGGTTCCAGCCGCTTCCAGGTGGTCCAGCCGGTCCAGCCAACCAGCCAGCCATCCTCTCAGCCAGCCTCCCAGCCAGCCAGCCAGTCAGCCAGCCCGCCAGCCAGCCAGCCTCCCAGCCAGCCTCCCAGCCAGCCTTACTGCCTCCCAGCCTCCCAGCCTCCCAGCCTCCCAGCCTCCCAGCCAGCCTCCCAGCCTCCAAGACTCCCAGCCTCCCAGCCTCCCAGCCAGCCTCCCATTCTCCCAGCCTCCCAGCCAGCCTCCCAGCCTCCCAGCCAGCCTCCCAGCCTCCCAGCCTCCCACCCAGTGCCAGCCAGCGAGCCAGCCTGTTCCAGCCGGTTCCAGCCGGTTCCATTCCGTTCCAGCCGATTCTAGCCGGTTCGAGCCGGTACCAGCGGGTTCCAGCCGGTTCCAGCCAGTTCCAGCCGGAAAAAACCGTTTCCAGCCGGTTCCAGCCGCTTCAAACCGGTTTAAACCGGTTCAAACCGGTCCCAGCCGTTTCCAGCCGGTTCCAGCCAGTTCCAGCTGGAAAAAACCGGTTCCAGCCGGTTCTAGCCTGTTCCAGCCGGTTTCAGGCGGTTACAGCCGCTTCCAGCCGGTTCAAGCTAGCTACAGCCGGTTCCAGCCGGTTCTAGCCTGTTCCAGCCGGTTTCAGGCGGTTCCAGCCGGTTTCAGGCGGTTCCAGCCGGTTCAAACCGGTTTAAACCGGTTCAAACCGGTTCCAGCCGGTTCCAGCCGGTTTAAACCGGTTCCAGCCGGTTCCAGCCGGTTTAAACCGGTTCAAACCGGTTCCAGCCGGTTCCAGCCGGTTCCAGCCGGTTTAAACCGGTTCAAACCGGTTCCAGCCGGTTCCAGCCGGTTCCAGCCGGTTCCAGCCGGTTTAAACCGGTTTAAACCGGTTCCAGCCGGTTCTAGCCTGTTCCAGCCGGTTTCAGGCGGTTACAGCCGGTTCCAGCCGGTTCAAACCGGTTCCAGCCGGTTCTAGCCGGTTGAAACCGGTTTAAACCGGTTCAAACCGGTTCCAGCCGGTTCCAGCCGGTTTAAACCGGTTCAAACCGGTTCCAGCCGGGTCAAGCCGGTTCCACCCGGTTCCAGCCGGTTCAAGCTAGGTCCAGCCGGTTCCAGCCGGTTTAAACCGGTTCAAACCGGTTCCAGCCGGTTCCAGCCGGTTCCAGCCGGTTTAAACCGCTTCAAACCGGTTCCAGCCGGTTACAGCCGGTTCCAGCCAGGTCAAGCCGGTTCCAGCCGGTTCCAGCCGGTTCCAGCCGCTTCCAGGTGTTCCAGCCGGTCCAGCCAACCAGCCAGCCATCCTCTCAGCCAGCCTCCCAGCCAGCCAGCCAGCCAGCCAGCCCGCCAGCCAGCCAGCCTCCCAGGCAGCCTCCCAGCCAGCCTCCCAGCCTCCCAGCCTCCCAGCCAGTGCCAGCCAGCGAGCCAGCCTGTTTCAGCCTGTTCCAGCCGGTTCCATACGGTTCCTGCCGATTCTAGCCGGTTCGAGCCGGTACCAGCCGGTTCCAGCCGGTTCCAGCCAGTTCCAGCCGGAAAAAAACGGTTCCAGCCGGTTCCAGCCGGTTCCACGCGGTTCCCGCCGTTTCAGGCGGTTCCAGCCGGTTCCAGCCGGTTTAAACCGGTTCAAACCGGTTCCAGCCGGTTCCAGCCAGTTTAAACCGGTTCAAACCGGTTCCAGCCGGTTCCAGCCGGTTCAAGCCGGTTCCAGCCAGCTGAAACCGGTTCAAACCGGTTCCAGCCGCTTCCAGGTGGTCCAGCCGGTCCAGCCAACCAGCCAGCCATCCTCTCAGCCAGCCTCCCAGCCAGCCAGCCAGCCAGCCAGCCCGCCAGCCAGCCAGCCTCCCAGCCAGCCTCCCAGCCAGCCTCCCAGCCTCCCAGCCTCCCAGCCTCCCAGCCTCCCAGCCTCCCAGCCAGTGCCAGCCAGCGAGCCAGCCTGTTTCAGCCGGTTCCAGCCGGTTCCATCCGGTTCCAGCCGATTCTAGCCGTTTCGAGCCGGTACCAGCCGGTTCCAGCCGGTTCCAGCCGGTTCCAGCCGGTTCTAGCCTGTTCCAGCCGGTTTCAGGCGGTTACAGACGGTTCCAGCAGGTTCCAGCCGGTTTAAACCGGTTCCAGCCGGTTCCAGCCGGTTCAAACCGGTTCCAGCCGGTTCAAACCGGTTCCAGCCGGTTCCAGCCGGTTTAAACCGGTTCAAACCTGTTCCAGCCGGTTCCAGCCGGTTCAAACCGGTTCCAGCCGGTTCCAGCCGGTTCCAGCCGGTTCAAACCGGTTCCAGCCGGTTCCAGCCGGTTTAAACCGTTTCAAACCGGTTCCAGCCGGTTCCAGCCGGTTTAAACCGGTTCCAGCCGGTTCTAGCCTGTTCCAACCGGTTTCAGGCGGTTACAGCCGGTTCCAGCCGGTTCAAACCGGTTCCAGCCGGTTCTAGCCGGTTGAAACCGGTTTAAACCGGTTCAAACCGGTTCCAGCCGGTTCCAGCCGGTTCCAACCGGTTTAAACCGGTTCAAACCGGTTCCAGCCGGTTCCAGCCGGTTCAAACCGGTTCCAGCCGGTTCCAGCCGGTTTAAACCGGTTCAAACCGGTTCAAACCGGTTCCAGCCGGTTCCAGCCGGTTGCAGGCGGTTCCAGCCGGATCAAACCGGTTTAAACCGGTTCAAACCGGTTCCAGCCGGTTCCAGCCGGTTCCAGCCGGTTCCAACCGGTTCCAACCGGTTCCAGCCGCTTCCAGATAGTCCAGCCGGTCCAGCCAACAAGCCAGCCATCCTCTCAGCCAGCCTCCCAGCCAGCCAGCCAACCAGCCAGCCCGCCAGCCAGCCAGCCTCCCAGGCAGCCTCCCAGCCAGCCTCCCAGCCTCCCAGCCTCCCAGGCTCCCAGCCTCCCAGCCAGCCTCCCAGCCAGCCTCCCAGCCTCCCAGCCAGCCTCCTAGACTCCTAGCCTCCCAGACTCCCAGACTCCCAGCCTTCCAGGCTCCAAGCCAGCCTGCCAGCCTCCCAGACAGCCAGTCTCCCAGCCAGCCAGCCCACCAGCCAGCCAGCCCCCAGCCAGTCTCCCAGCCTCCCAACCTTCCAGCCTCCCAGCCTCCCAAACAGCCTCCCAGCCTCCCAGCCTCCCAGCCGGCATGCCAGCCAGCCAGCCAGCCAGCCAGCCTCCCAGCCAGCCTCCCAGCCAGCCTCCCAGCCTCCCAGCCTCCCAGCGTCCCAGCCTCCCAGCCTCCATGCCAGCCTCCCAGCCACCCAGCCTCCCAGCCAGCCAGCAAGCCAGCCAGCCAGCCAGCCTCCCAGGCAGCATCACAGCCAGGCTCCCATCCTCCCAGCCTCCCAGCCAGCCAGCCAACCAGCCAGCGAGACAGCCAGCCTCACAGCCAGCCTCCCAGCCAGGCTCCCAGCCTCCAATCCGCCCAGCCTCCCAGCTCCCAGCCTCCCAGCCTCCCAGCCAGCCTCCCAGCCTCCAAGACTCCCAGCCTCCCAGCCTCCCAGCCAGCCTCCCATTCTCCCAGCCTCCCAGCCAGCCTCCCAGCCTCCCAGCCAGCCTCCCAGCCTCCCAGCCTCCCAGCCAGTGCCAGCCAGCGAGCCAGCCTGTTCCAGCCGGTTCCAGCCGGTTCCATCCGGTTCCAGCCGATTCTAGCCGGTTCGAGCCGGTACCAGCCGGTTCCAGCCAGTTCCAGCCGGTTTAAACCGGTTCAAACCGGTTCAAGCCGGTTTAAACCGGTTCAAACCGGTTCCAGCCGGGTCAAGCCGGTTCCAGCCGGTTCCAGCCGGTTCAAGCTAGCTCCAACCGGTTCCAGCCGGTTCTAGCCTGTTCCAGCCTGTTTCAGGCGGTTCCAGCCGGTTCCAGCCGGTTCCAGCCGGTTCAAACCGGTTTAAACCGGTTCAAACAGGTTCCAGCCGGTGCCAGCCGGTTCAAACCGGTTTAAACCTGTTCAAACCCGTTCCAGCCGGTTCCAGCCGGTTTAAACCGGTTCCAGCCGGTTCCAGCCGGTTCAAACCGGTTCAAACCGGTTCCAGCCGGTTCCAGCCGGTTGCAGCCGGTTCCAGCCGGTTCCAGCCGCTTCAAACCGGTTTAAACCGGTTCATACCGGTCCCAGCCGGTTCCAGCCTGTTCCAGCCAGTTCCAGCTGGAAAAAACCGGTTCCAGCCGGTTCTAGCCTGTTCCAGCCGGTTTCAGGCGGTTACAGCCGGTTCCAGCCGGTTCAAACCGGTTCCAGCCTGTTCCAGCCGGTTGCAGCCGGTTCCAGCCGGATCAAACCGGTTTAAACCGGTTCAAACCGGTTCCAGCCGGTTCCAGCCGGTTCCAGCCGGTTCAAACCGATTTAAACCGGTTCAAACCGGTTCCAGCCGGGTCAAGCCGGTTCCATCCGGTTCCAGCTGGTTCAAGCTAGCTCCAGCCGGTTCCTGCCGGTTTAAACCGGTTCAAACCGGTTCCAGCCGGTTCCAGCCGATTCCAGCCGGTTTAAACCGCTTCAAACCGGTTCCAGCCGGTTCCAGCCGGTTCAAGCTAGCTCCAGCCGGTTCCCGCCGGTTCTAGCCTGTTCCAGCCGGTTTCAGGCGGTTACAGCCGGTTCCAGCCGGTTCAAACCGGTTCCAGCCGGTTCCAGCCGGTTCAAACCGGTTTAATCCGGTTCAAACCGGTTCCAGCCGGTTCCAGCCGGTTTAAACCGGTTCAAACCGGTTCCAGCCGGTTTAAACCGGTTCAAACCGGTTCCAGCCGGTTCCAGCCGGTTCCAGCCGGCTTAAACCGGTTCAAACCGGTTCCAGCCGCTTCCAGGTGGTCCAGCCGGTCCAGCCAACCAGCCAGCCATCCTCTCAGCCAGCCTCCCAGCCAGCCAGCCAGTCAGCCAGCCCGCCAGCCAGCCAGCCTCCCAGCCAGCCTCCCAGCCAGCCTTACTGCCTCCCAGCCTCCCAGCCTCCCAGCCTCCCAGCCTCCCAGCCAGCCTCCCAGCCTCCAAGACTCCCAGCCTCCCAGCCTCCCAGCCAGCCTCCCATTCTCCCAGCCTCCCAGCCAGCCTCCCAGCCTCCCAGCCAGCCTCCCAGCCTCCCAGCCTCCCACCCAGTGCCAGCCAGCGAGCCAGCCTGTTCCAGCCGGTTCCAGCCGGTTCCATTCCGTTCCAGCCGATTCTAGCCGGTTCGAGCCGGTACCAGCGGGTTCCAGCCGGTTCCAGCCAGTTCCAGCCGGAAAAAACCGTTTCCAGCCGGTTCCAGCCGCTTCAAACCGGTTTAAACCGGTTCAAACCGGTCCCAGCCGTTTCCAGCCGATTCCAGCCAGTTCCAGCTGGAAAAAACCGGTTCCAGCCGGTTCTAGCCTGTTCCAGCCGGTTTCAGGCGGTTACAGCCGCTTCCAGCCGGTTCAAGCTAGCTACAGCCGGTTCCAGCCGGTTCTAGCCTGTTTCAGCCGGTTTCAGGCGGTTCCAGCCGGTTCCAGCCGGTTCCAGCCGGTTCAAACCGGTTTAAACCGGTTCAAACCGGTTCTAGCCGGTTCCAGCCGGTTTAAACCGGTTCCAGCCGGTTCCAGCCGGTTTAAACCGGTTCAAACCGGTTCCAGCCGGTTCCAGCCGGTTCCAGCCGGTTTAAACCGGTTCAAACCGGTTCCAGCCGGTTCCAGCCGGTTCCAGCCGGTTCCAGCCGGTTTAAACCGGTTTAAACCGGTTCCAGCCGGTTCTAGCCTGTTCCAGCCGGTTTCAGGCGGTTACAGCCGGTTCCAGCCGGTTCAAACCGGTTGAAACCGGTTTAAACCGGTTCAAACCGGTTCCAGCCGGTTCCAGCCGGTTTAAACCGGTTCAAACCGGTTCCAGCCGGGTCAAGCCGGTTCCACCCGGTTCCAGCCGGTTCAAGCTAGGTCCAGCCGGTTCCAGCCGGTTTAAACCGGTTCAAACCGGTTCCAGCCGGTTCCAGCCGGTTTAAACCGCTTCAAACCGGTTCCAGCCGGTTACAGCCGGTTCCAGCCAGGTCAAGCCGGTTCCAGCCGGTTCCAGCCGGTTCCAGCCGCTTCCAGGTGTTCCAGCCGGTCCAGCCAACCAGCCAGCCATCCTCTCAGCCAGCCTCCCAGCCAGCCAGCCAGCCAGCCAGCCCGCCAGCCAGCCAGCCTCCCAGGCAGCCTCCCAGCCAGCCTCCCAGCCTCCCAGCCTCCCAGCCAGTGCCAGCCAGCGAGCCAGCCTGTTTCAGCCTGTTCCAGCCGGTTCCATACGGTTCCTGCCGATTCTAGCCGGTTCGAGCCGGTACCAGCCGGTTCCAGCCGGTTCCAGCCAGTTCCAGCCGGAAAAAAACGGTTCCAGCCGGTTCCAGCCGGTTCCACGCGGTTCCCGCGGTTTCAGGCGGTTCCAGCCGGTTCCAGCCGGTTTAAACCGGTTCAAACCGGTTCCAGCCGGTTCCAGGCAGTTTAAACCGGTTCAAACCGGTTCCAGCCGGTTACAGCCGGTTCCAACCAGGTCAAGCCGGTTCCAGCCGGTTCCAGCCGGTTCCAGCCGCTTCCAGGTGTTCCAGCCGGTCCAGCCAACCAGCCAGCCATCCTCTCAGCCAGCCTCCCAGCCAGCCAGCCAGCCAGCCAGCCCGCCAGCCAGCCAGCCTCCCAGGCAGCCTCCCAGCCAGCCTCCCAGCCTCCCAGCCTCCCAGCCAGTGCCAGCCAGCGAGCCAGCCTGTTTCAGCCTGTTCCAGCCGGTTCCATACGGTTCCTGCCGATTCTATCCGGTTCGAGCCGGTACCAGCCGGTTCCAGCCGGTTCCAGCCAGTTCCAGCCGGAAAAAAACGGTTCCAGCCGGTTCCAGCCGGTTCCACGCGGTTCCCGCCGTTTCAGGCGGTTCCAGCCGGTTCCAGCCGGTTTAAACCGGTTCAAACCGGTTCCAGCCGGTTCCAGCCAGTTTAAACCGGTTCAAACCGGTTCCAGCCGGTTCCAGCCGGTTCAAGCCGGTTCCAGCCAGCTGAAACCGGTTCAAACCGGTTCCAGCCGCTTCCAGGTGGTCCAGCCGGTCCAGCCAACCAGCCAGCCATCCTCTCAGCCAGCCTCCCAGCCAGCCAGCCAGCCAGCCAGCCCGCCAGCCAGCCAGCCTCCCAGCCAGCCTCCCAGCCAGCCTCCCAGCCTCCCAGCCTCCCAGCCTCCCAGCCTCCCAGCCTCCCAGCCAGTGCCAGCCAGCGAGCCAGCCTGTTTCAGCCGGTTCCAGCCGGTTCCATCCGGTTCCAGCCGATTCTAGCCGTTTCGAGCCGGTACCAGCCGGTTCCAGCCGGTTCCAGCCGGTTCCAGCCGGTTCTAGCCTGTTCCAGCCGGTTTCAGGCGGTTACAGACGGTTCCAGCAGGTTCCAGCCGGTTTAAACCGGTTCCAGCCGGTTCCAGCCGGTTCAAACCGGTTCCAGCCGGTTCCAGCCGGTTCAAGCCGGTTTAAACCGGTTCAAACCTGTTCCAGCCGGTTCCAGCCGGTTCAAACCGGTTCCAGCCGGTATCAGCCGGTTCCAGCCGGTTCAAACCGGTTCCAGCCGGTTCCAGCCGGTTTAAACCGTTTCAAACCGGTTCCAGCCGGTTCCAGCCGGTTTAAACCGATTCCAGCCGGTTCTAGCCTGTTCCAGCCGGTTTCAGGCGGTTACAGCCGGTTCCAGCCGGTTCAAACCGGTTCCAGCCGGTTCTAGCCGGTTGAAACCGGTTTAAACCGGTTCAAACCGGTTCCAGCCGGTTCCAGCCGGTTCCAACCGGTTTAAACCGGTTCAAACCGGTTCCAGCCGGTTCCAGCCGGTTCAAACCGGTTCCAGCCGGTTTAAACCGGTTCAAACCGGTTCAAACCGGTTCCAGCCGGTTCCAGCCGGTTGCAGGCGGTTCCAGCCGGATCAAACCGGTTTAAACCGGTTCAAACCGGTTCCAGCCGGTTCCAGCCGGTTCCAGCCGGTTCCAACCGGTTCCAACCGGTTCCAGCCGCTTCCAGATAGTCCAGCCGGTCCAGCCAACAAGCCAGCCATCCTCTCAGCCAGCCTCCCAGCCAGCCAGCCAGCCAGCCAGCCCGCCAGCCAGCCAGCCTCCCAGGCAGCCTCCCAGCCAGCCTCCCAGCCTCCCAGCCTCCCAGGCTCCCAGCCTCCCAGCCAGCCTCCCAGCCAGCCTCCCAGCCTCCCAGCCAGCCTCCTAGACTCCTAGCCTCCCAGACTCCCAGACTCCCAGCCTTCCAGGCTCCAAGCCAGCCTGCCAGCCTCCCAGACAGCCAGCCTCCCAGCCAGCCAGCCCACCAGCCAGCCAGCCCCCAGCCAGTCTCCCAGCCTCCCAACCTTCCAGCCTCCCAGCCTCCCAACCAGCCTCCCAGCCTCCCAGCCTCCCAGCCGGCATGCCAGCCAGCCAGCCAGCCAGCCAGCCTCCCAGCCAGCCTCCCAGCCAGCCTCCCAGCCTCCCAGCCTCCCAGCGTCCCAGCCTCCCAGCCTCCGTGCCAGCCTCCCAGCCAGCCTCCCAGCCTCCCAGCCTCCCAGCCAGCCTCCATGCCAGCCTCCCAGCCACCCAGCCTCCCAGCCAGCCAGCAAGCCAGCCAGCCAGCCAGCCTCCCAGGCAGCATCACAGCCAGGCTCCCATCCTCCCAGCCTCCCAGCCAGCCAGCCAACCAGCCAGCGAGACAGCCAGCCTCACAGCCAGCCTCCCAGCCAGGCTCCCAGCCTCCAATCCGCCCAGCCTCCCAGCTCCCAGCCTCCCAGCCTCCCAGCCAGCCTCCCAGCCTCCAAGACTCCCAGCCTCCCAGCCTCCCAGCCAGCCTCCCATTCTCCCAGCCTCCCAGCCAGCCTCCCAGCCTCCCAGCCAGCCTCCCAGCCTCCCAGCCTCCCAGCCAGTGCCAGCCAGCGAGCCAGCCTGTTCCAGCCGGTTCCAGCCGGTTCCATCCGGTTCCAGCCGATTCTAGCCGGTTCGAGCCGGTTCCAGCCGGTTCCAGCCGGTTTAAACCGGTTCAAACCGGTTCAAGCCGGTTTAAACCGGTTCAAACCGGTTCCAGCCGGGTCAAGCCGGTTCCAGCCGGTTCCAGCCGGTTCAAGCTAGCTCCAACCGGTTCCAGCCGGTTCTAGCCTGTTCCAGCCTGTTTCAGGCGGTTCCAGCCGGTTCCAGCCGGTTCCAGCCGGTTCAAACCGGTTTAAACCGGTTCAAACAGGTTCCAGCCGGTGCCAGCCGGTTCAAACCGGTTTAAACCTGTTCAAACCCGTTCCAGCCGGTTCCAGCCGGTTTAAACCGGTTCCAGCCGGTTCCAGCCGGTTCAAACCGGTTCCAGCCGGTTCCAGCCGGTTTAAACCGGTTCAAACCGGTTCAAACCGGTTCCAGCCGGTTCCAGCCGGTTGCAGGCGGTTCCAGCCGGATCAAACCGGTTTAAACCGGTTCAAACCGGTTCCAGCCGGTTCCAGCCGGTTCCAGCCGGTTCCAACCGGTTCCAACCGGTTCCAGCCGCTTCCAGATAGTCCAGCCGGTCCAGCCAACAAGCCAGCCATCCTCTCAGCCAGCCTCCCAGCCAGCCAGCCAACCAGCCAGCCCGCCAGCCAGCCAGCCTCCCAGGCAGCCTCCCAGCCAGCCTCCCAGCCTCCCAGCCTCCCAGGCTCCCAGCCTCCCAGCCAGCCTCCCAGCCAGCCTCCCAGCCTCCCAGCCAGCCTCCTAGACTCCTAGCCTCCCAGACTCCCAGACTCCCAGCCTTCCAGGCTCCAAGCCAGCCTGCCAGCCTCCCAGACAGCCAGTCTCCCAGCCAGCCAGCCCACCAGCCAGCCAGCCCCCAGCCAGTCTCCCAGCCTCCCAACCTTCCAGCCTCCCAGCCTCCCAAACAGCCTCCCAGCCTCCCAGCCTCCCAGCCGGCATGCCAGCCAGCCAGCCAGCCAGCCAGCCTCCCAGCCAGCCTCCCAGCCAGCCTCCCAGCCTCCCAGCCTCCCAGCGTCCCAGCCTCCCAGCCTCCATGCCAGCCTCCCAGCCACCCAGCCTCCCAGCCAGCCAGCAAGCCAGCCAGCCAGCCAGCCTCCCAGGCAGCATCACAGCCAGGCTCCCATCCTCCCAGCCTCCCAGCCAGCCAGCCAACCAGCCAGCGAGACAGCCAGCCTCACAGCCAGCCTCCCAGCCAGGCTCCCAGCCTCCAATCCGCCCAGCCTCCCAGCTCCCAGCCTCCCAGCCTCCCAGCCAGCCTCCCAGCCTCCAAGACTCCCAGCCTCCCAGCCTCCCAGCCAGCCTCCCATTCTCCCAGCCTCCCAGCCAGCCTCCCAGCCTCCCAGCCAGCCTCCCAGCCTCCCAGCCTCCCAGCCAGTGCCAGCCAGCGAGCCAGCCTGTTCCAGCCGGTTCCAGCCGGTTCCATCCGGTTCCAGCCGATTCTAGCCGGTTCGAGCCGGTACCAGCCGGTTCCAGCCGGTTCCAGCCGGTTTAAACCGGTTCAAACCGGTTCAAGCCGGTTTAAACCGGTTCAAACCGGTTCCAGCCGGGTCAAGCCGGTTCCAGCCGGTTCCAGCCGGTTCAAGCTAGCTCCAACCGGTTCCAGCCGGTTCTAGCCTGTTCCAGCCTGTTTCAGGCGGTTCCAGCCGGTTCCAGCCGGTTCCAGCCGGTTCAAACCGGTTTAAACCGGTTCAAACAGGTTCCAGCCGGTGCCAGCCGGTTCAAACCGGTTTAAACCTGTTCAAACCCGTTCCAGCCGGTTCCAGCCGGTTTAAACCGGTTCCAGCCGGTTCCAGCCGGTTCAAACCGGTTCAAACCGGTTCCAGCCGGTTCCAGCCGGTTGCAGCCGGTTCCAGCCGGTTCCAGCCGCTTCAAACCGGTTTAAACCGGTTCATACCGGTCCCAGCCGGTTCCAGCCTGTTCCAGCCAGTTCCAGCTGGAAAAAACCGGTTCCAGCCGGTTCTAGCCTGTTCCAGCCGGTTTCAGGCGGTTACAGCCGGTTCCAGCCGGTTCAAACCGGTTCCAGCCTGTTCCAGCCGGTTGCAGCCGGTTCCAGCCGGATCAAACCGGTTTAAACCGGTTCAAACCGGTTCCAGCCGGTTCCAGCCGGTTCCAGCCGGTTCAAACCGATTTAAACCGGTTCAAACCGGTTCCAGCCGGGTCAAGCCGGTTCCATCCGGTTCCAGCTGGTTCAAGCTAGCTCCAGCCGGTTCCTGCCGGTTTAAACCGGTTCAAACCGGTTCCAGCCGGTTCCAGCCGGTTTAAACCGGTTCAAACCGGTTCCAGCCGGTTTAAACCGGTTCAAACCGGTTCCAGCCGGTTCCAGCCGGTTCCAGCCGGCTTAAACCGGTTCAAACCGGTTCCAGCCGCTTCCAGGTGGTCCAGCCGGTCCAGCCAACCAGCCAGCCATCCTCTCAGCCAGCCTCCCAGCCAGCCAGCCAGTCAGCCAGCCCGCCAGCCAGCCAGCCTCCCAGCCAGCCTCCCAGCCAGCCTTACTGCCTCCCAGCCTCCCAGCCTCCCAGCCTCCCAGCCTCCCAGCCAGCCTCCCAGCCTCCAAGACTCCCAGCCTCCCAGCCTCCCAGCCAGCCTCCCATTCTCCCAGCCTCCCAGCCAGCCTCCCAGCCTCCCAGCCAGCCTCCCAGCCTCCCAGCCTCCCACCCAGTGCCAGCCAGCGAGCCAGCCTGTTCCAGCCGGTTCCAGCCGGTTCCATTCCGTTCCAGCCGATTCTAGCCGGTTCGAGCCGGTACCAGCGGGTTCCAGCCGGTTCCAGCCAGTTCCAGCCGGAAAAAACCGTTTCCAGCCGGTTCCAGCCGCTTCAAACCGGTTTAAACCGGTTCAAACCGGTCCCAGCCGTTTCCAGCCGATTCCAGCCAGTTCCAGCTGGAAAAAACCGGTTCCAGCCGGTTCTAGCCTGTTCCAGCCGGTTTCAGGCGGTTACAGCCGCTTCCAGCCGGTTCAAGCTAGCTACAGCCGGTTCCAGCCGGTTCTAGCCTGTTTCAGCCGGTTTCAGGCGGTTCCAGCCGGTTCCAGCCGGTTCCAGCCGGTTCAAACCGGTTTAAACCGGTTCAAACCGGTTCCAGCCGGTTCCAGCCGGTTTAAACCGGTTCCAGCCGGTTCCAGCCGGTTTAAACCGGTTTAAACCGGTTCCAGCCGGTTCCAGCCGGTTCCAGCCGGTTTAAACCGGTTCAAACCGGTTCCAGCCGGTTCCAGCCGGTTTAAACCGGTTCAAACCGGTTCCAGCCGGGTCAAGCCGGTTCCACCCGGTTCCAGCCGGTTCAAGCTAGGTCCAGCCGGTTCCAGCCGGTTTAAACCGGTTCAAACCGGTTCCAGCCGGTTCCAGCCGGTTCCAGCCGGTTTAAACCGCTTCAAACCGGTTCCAGCCGGTTACAGCCGGTTCCAGCCAGGTCAAGCCGGTTCCAGCCGGTTCCAGCCGGTTCCAGCCGCTTCCAGGTGTTCCAGCCGGTCCAGCCAACCAGCCAGCCATCCTCTCAGCCAGCCTCCCAGCCAGCCAGCCAGCCAGCCAGCCCGCCAGCCAGCCAGCCTCCCAGGCAGCCTCCCAGCCAGCCTCCCAGCCTCCCAGCCTCCCAGCCAGTGCCAGCCAGCGAGCCAGCCTGTTTCAGCCTGTTCCAGCCGGTTCCATACGGTTCCTGCCGATTCTAGCCGGTTCGAGCCGGTACCAGCCGGTTCCAGCCGGTTCCAGCCAGTTCCAGCCGGAAAAAAACGGTTCCAGCCGGTTCCAGCCGGTTCCACGCGGTTCCCGCCGTTTCAGGCGGTTCCAGCCGGTTCCAGCCGGTTTAAACCGGTTCAAACCGGTTCCAGCCGGTTCCAGCCAGTTTAAACCGGTTCAAACCGGTTCCAGCCGGTTCCAGCCGGTTCAAGCCGGTTCCAGCCAGCTGAAACCGGTTCAAACCGGTTCCAGCCGCTTCCAGGTGGTCCAGCCGGTCCAGCCAACCAGCCAGCCATCCTCTCAGCCAGCCTCCCAGCCAGCCAGCCAGCCAGCCAGCCCGCCAGCCAGCCAGCCTCCCAGCCAGCCTCCCAGCCAGCCTCCCAGCCTCCCAGCCTCCCAGCCTCCCAGCCTCCCAGCCTCCCAGCCAGTGCCAGCCAGCGAGCCAGCCTGTTTCAGCCGGTTCCAGCCGGTTCCATCCGGTTCCAGCCGATTCTAGCCGTTTCGAGCCGGTACCAGCCGGTTCCAGCCGGTTCCAGCCGGTTCCAGCCGGTTCTAGCCTGTTCCAGCCGGTTTCAGGCGGTTACAGACGGTTCCAGCAGGTTCCAGCCGGTTTAAACCGGTTCCAGCCGGTTCCAGCCGGTTCAAACCGGTTCCAGCCGGTTCAAACCGGTTCCAGCCGGTTCCAGCCGGTTTAAACCGGTTCAAACCTGTTCCAGCCGGTTCCAGCCGGTTCAAACCGGTTCCAGCCGGTTCCAGCCGGTTCCAGCCGGTTCAAACCGGTTCCAGCCGGTTCCAGCCGGTTTAAACCGTTTCAAACCGGTTCCAGCCGGTTCCAGCCGGTTTAAACCGGTTCCAGCCGGTTCTAGCCTGTTCCAACCGGTTTCAGGCGGTTACAGCCGGTTCCAGCCGGTTCAAACCGGTTCCAGCCGGTTCTAGCCGGTTGAAACCGGTTTAAACCGGTTCAAACCGGTTCCAGCCGGTTCCAGCCGGTTCCAACCGGTTTAAACCGGTTCAAACCGGTTCCAGCCGGTTCCAGCCGGTTCAAACCGGTTCCAGCCGGTTCCAGCCGGTTTAAACCGGTTCAAACCGGTTCAAACCGGTTCCAGCCGGTTCCAGCCGGTTGCAGGCGGTTCCAGCCGGATCAAACCGGTTTAAACCGGTTCAAACCGGTTCCAGCCGGTTCCAGCCGGTTCCAGCCGGTTCCAACCGGTTCCAACCGGTTCCAGCCGCTTCCAGATAGTCCAGCCGGTCCAGCCAACAAGCCAGCCATCCTCTCAGCCAGCCTCCCAGCCAGCCAGCCAACCAGCCAGCCCGCCAGCCAGCCAGCCTCCCAGGCAGCCTCCCAGCCAGCCTCCCAGCCTCCCAGCCTCCCAGGCTCCCAGCCTCCCAGCCAGCCTCCCAGCCAGCCTCCCAGCCTCCCAGCCAGCCTCCTAGACTCCTAGCCTCCCAGACTCCCAGACTCCCAGCCTTCCAGGCTCCAAGCCAGCCTGCCAGCCTCCCAGACAGCCAGTCTCCCAGCCAGCCAGCCCACCAGCCAGCCAGCCCCCAGCCAGTCTCCCAGCCTCCCAACCTTCCAGCCTCCCAGCCTCCCAAACAGCCTCCCAGCCTCCCAGCCTCCCAGCCGGCATGCCAGCCAGCCAGCCAGCCAGCCAGCCTCCCAGCCAGCCTCCCAGCCAGCCTCCCAGCCTCCCAGCCTCCCAGCGTCCCAGCCTCCCAGCCTCCATGCCAGCCTCCCAGCCACCCAGCCTCCCAGCCAGCCAGCAAGCCAGCCAGCCAGCCAGCCTCCCAGGCAGCATCACAGCCAGGCTCCCATCCTCCCAGCCTCCCAGCCAGCCAGCCAACCAGCCAGCGAGACAGCCAGCCTCACAGCCAGCCTCCCAGCCAGGCTCCCAGCCTCCAATCCGCCCAGCCTCCCAGCTCCCAGCCTCCCAGCCTCCCAGCCAGCCTCCCAGCCTCCAAGACTCCCAGCCTCCCAGCCTCCCAGCCAGCCTCCCATTCTCCCAGCCTCCCAGCCAGCCTCCCAGCCTCCCAGCCAGCCTCCCAGCCTCCCAGCCTCCCAGCCAGTGCCAGCCAGCGAGCCAGCCTGTTCCAGCCGGTTCCAGCCGGTTCCATCCGGTTCCAGCCGATTCTAGCCGGTTCGAGCCGGTACCAGCCGGTTCCAGCCAGTTCCAGCCGGTTTAAACCGGTTCAAACCGGTTCAAGCCGGTTTAAACCGGTTCAAACCGGTTCCAGCCGGGTCAAGCCGGTTCCAGCCGGTTCCAGCCGGTTCAAGCTAGCTCCAACCGGTTCCAGCCGGTTCTAGCCTGTTCCAGCCTGTTTCAGGCGGTTCCAGCCGGTTCCAGCCGGTTCCAGCCGGTTCAAACCGGTTTAAACCGGTTCAAACAGGTTCCAGCCGGTGCCAGCCGGTTCAAACCGGTTTAAACCTGTTCAAACCCGTTCCAGCCGGTTCCAGCCGGTTTAAACCGGTTCCAGCCGGTTCCAGCCGGTTCAAACCGGTTCAAACCGGTTCCAGCCGGTTCCAGCCGGTTGCAGCCGGTTCCAGCCGGTTCCAGCCGCTTCAAACCGGTTTAAACCGGTTCATACCGGTCCCAGCCGGTTCCAGCCTGTTCCAGCCAGTTCCAGCTGGAAAAAACCGGTTCCAGCCGGTTCTAGCCTGTTCCAGCCGGTTTCAGGCGGTTACAGCCGGTTCCAGCCGGTTCAAACCGGTTCCAGCCTGTTCCAGCCGGTTGCAGCCGGTTCCAGCCGGATCAAACCGGTTTAAACCGGTTCAAACCGGTTCCAGCCGGTTCCAGCCGGTTCCAGCCGGTTCAAACCGATTTAAACCGGTTCAAACCGGTTCCAGCCGGGTCAAGCCGGTTCCATCCGGTTCCAGCTGGTTCAAGCTAGCTCCAGCCGGTTCCCGCCGGTTCTAGCCTGTTCCAGCCGGTTTCAGGCGGTTACAGCCGGTTCCAGCCGGTTCAAACCGGTTCCAGCCGGTTCCAGCCGGTTCAAACCGGTTTAATCCGGTTCAAACCGGTTCCAGCCGGTTCCAGCCGGTTTAAACCGGTTCAAACCGGTTCCAGCCGGTTTAAACCGGTTCAAACCGGTTCCAGCCGGTTCCAGCCGGTTCCAGCCGGCTTAAACCGGTTCAAACCGGTTCCAGCCGCTTCCAGGTGGTCCAGCCGGTCCAGCCAACCAGCCAGCCATCCTCTCAGCCAGCCTCCCAGCCAGCCAGCCAGTCAGCCAGCCCGCCAGCCAGCCAGCCTCCCAGCCAGCCTCCCAGCCAGCCTTACTGCCTCCCAGCCTCCCAGCCTCCCAGCCTCCCAGCCTCCCAGCCAGCCTCCCAGCCTCCAAGACTCCCAGCCTCCCAGCCTCCCAGCCAGCCTCCCATTCTCCCAGCCTCCCAGCCAGCCTCCCAGCCTCCCAGCCAGCCTCCCAGCCTCCCAGCCTCCCACCCAGTGCCAGCCAGCGAGCCAGCCTGTTCCAGCCGGTTCCAGCCGGTTCCATTCCGTTCCAGCCGATTCTAGCCGGTTCGAGCCGGTACCAGCGGGTTCCAGCCGGTTCCAGCCAGTTCCAGCCGGAAAAAACCGTTTCCAGCCGGTTCCAGCCGCTTCAAACCGGTTTAAACCGGTTCAAACCGGTCCCAGCCGTTTCCAGCCGATTCCAGCCAGTTCCAGCTGGAAAAAACCGGTTCCAGCCGGTTCTAGCCTGTTCCAGCCGGTTTCAGGCGGTTACAGCCGCTTCCAGCCGGTTCAAGCTAGCTACAGCCGGTTCCAGCCTGTTCTAGCCTGTTTCAGCCGGTTTCAGGCGGTTCCAGCCGGTTCCAGCCGGTTCCAGCCGGTTCAAACCGGTTTAAACCGGTTCAAACCGGTTCTAGCCGGTTCCAGCCGGTTTAAACCGGTTCCAGCCGGTTCCAGCCGGTTTAAACCGGTTCAAACCGGTTCCAGCCGGTTCCAGCCGGTTCCAGCCGGTTTAAACCGGTTCAAGCCGGTTCCAGCCGGTTCCAGCCGGTTCCAGCCGGTTTAAACCGGTTTAAACCGGTTCCAGCCGGTTCTAGCCTGTTCCAGCCGGTTTCAGGCGGTTACAGCCGGTTCCAGCCGGTTCAAACCGGTTGAAACCGGTTTAAACCGGTTCAAACCGGTTCCAGCCGGTTCCAGCCGGTTTAAACCGGTTCAAACCGGTTCCAGCCGGGTCAAGCCGGTTCCACCCGGTTCCAGCCGGTTCAAGCTAGGTCCAGCCGGTTCCAGCCGGTTTAAACCGGTTCAAACCGGTTCCAGCCGGTTCCAGCCGGTTTAAACCGCTTCAAACCGGTTCCAGCCGGTTACAGCCGGTTCCAGCCAGGTCAAGCCGGTTCCAGCCGGTTCCAGCCGCTTCCAGGTGTTCCAGCCGGTCCAGCCAACCAGCCAGCCATCCTCTCAGCCAGCCTCCCAGCCAGCCAGCCAGCCAGCCAGCCCGCCAGCCAGCCAGCCTCCCAGGCAGCCTCCCAGCCAGCCTCCCAGCCTCCCAGCCTCCCAGCCAGTGCCAGCCAGCGAGCCAGCCTGTTTCAGCCTGTTCCAGCCGGTTCCATACGGTTCCTGCCGATTCTAGCCGGTTCGAGCCGGTACCAGCCGGTTCCAGCCGGTTCCAGCCAGTTCCAGCCGGAAAAAAACGGTTCCAGCCGGTTCCAGCCGGTTCCACGCGGTTCCCGCGGTTTCAGGCGGTTCCAGCCGGTTCCAGCCGGTTTAAACCGGTTCAAACCGGTTCCAGCCGGTTCCAGGCAGTTTAAACCGGTTCAAACCGGTTCCAGCCGGTTACAGCCGGTTCCAACCAGGTCAAGCCGGTTCCAGCCGGTTCCAGCCGGTTCCAGCCGCTTCCAGGTGTTCCAGCCGGTCCAGCCAACCAGCCAGCCATCCTCTCAGCCAGCCTCCCAGCCAGCCAGCCAGCCAGCCAGCCCGCCAGCCAGCCAGCCTCCCAGGCAGCCTCCCAGCCAGCCTCCCAGCCTCCCAGCCTCCCAGCCAGTGCCAGCCAGCGAGCCAGCCTGTTTCAGCCTGTTCCAGCCGGTTCCATACGGTTCCTGCCGATTCTATCCGGTTCGAGCCGGTACCAGCCGGTTCCAGCCGGTTCCAGCCAGTTCCAGCCGGAAAAAAACGGTTCCAGCCGGTTCCAGCCGGTTCCACGCGGTTCCCGCCGTTTCAGGCGGTTCCAGCCGGTTCCAGCCGGTTTAAACCGGTTCAAACCGGTTCCAGCCGGTTCCAGCCAGTTTAAACCGGTTCAAACCGGTTCCAGCCGGTTCCAGCCGGTTCAAGCCGGTTCCAGCCAGCTGAAACCGGTTCAAACCGGTTCCAGCCGCTTCCAGGTGGTCCAGCCGGTCCAGCCAACCAGCCAGCCATCCTCTCAGCCAGCCTCCCAGCCAGCCAGCCAGCCAGCCAGCCCGCCAGCCAGCCAGCCTCCCAGCCAGCCTCCCAGCCAGCCTCCCAGCCTCCCAGCCTCCCAGCCTCCCAGCCTCCCAGCCTCCCAGCCAGTGCCAGCCAGCGAGCCAGCCTGTTTCAGCCGGTTCCAGCCGGTTCCATCCGGTTCCAGCCGATTCTAGCCGTTTCGAGCCGGTACCAGCCGGTTCCAGCCGGTTCCAGCCGGTTCCAGCCGGTTCTAGCCTGTTCCAGCCGGTTTCAGGCGGTTACAGACGGTTCCAGCAGGTTCCAGCCGGTTTAAACCGGTTCCAGCCGGTTCCAGCCGGTTCAAACCGGTTCCAGCCGGTTCCAGCCGGTTCAAACCGGTTCCAGCCGGTTCCAGCCGGTTTAAACCGGTTCAAACCTGTTCCAGCCGGTTCCAGCCGGTTCAAACCGGTTCCAGCCGGTTCCAGCCGGTTCCAGCCGGTTCAAACCGGTTCCAGCCGGTTCCAGCCGGTTTAAACCGTTTCAAACCGGTTCCAGCCGGTTCCAGCCGGTTTAAACCGATTCCAGCCGGTTCTAGCCTGTTCCAGCCGGTTTCAGGCGGTTACAGCCGGTTCCAGCCGGTTCAAACCGGTTCCAGCCGGTTCTAGCCGGTTGAAACCGGTTTAAACCGGTTCAAACCGGTTCCAGCCGGTTCCAGCCGGTTCCAACCGGTTTAAACCGGTTCAAACCGGTTCCAGCCGGTTCCAGCCGGTTCAAACCGGTTCCAGCCGGTTTAAACCGGTTCAAACCGGTTCAAACCGGTTCCAGCCGGTTCCAGCCGGTTGCAGGCGGTTCCAGCCGGATCAAACCGGTTTAAACCGGTTCAAACCGGTTCCAGCCGGTTCCAGCCGGTTCCAGCCGGTTCCAACCGGTTCCAACCGGTTCCAGCCGCTTCCAGATAGTCCAGCCGGTCCAGCCAACAAGCCAGCCATCCTCTCAGCCAGCCTCCCAGCCAGCCAGCCAGCCAGCCAGCCCGCCAGCCAGCCAGCCTCCCAGGCAGCCTCCCAGCCAGCCTCCCAGCCTCCCAGCCTCCCAGGCTCCCAGCCTCCCAGCCAGCCTCCCAGCCAGCCTCCCAGCCTCCCAGCCAGCCTCCTAGACTCCTAGCCTCCCAGACTCCCAGACTCCCAGCCTTCCAGGCTCCAAGCCAGCCTGCCAGCCTCCCAGACAGCCAGCCTCCCAGCCAGCCAGCCCACCAGCCAGCCAGCCCCCAGCCAGTCTCCCAGCCTCCCAACCTTCCAGCCTCCCAGCCTCCCAACCAGCCTCCCAGCCTCCCAGCCTCCCAGCCGGCATGCCAGCCAGCCAGCCAGCCAGCCAGCCTCCCAGCCAGCCTCCCAGCCAGCCTCCCAGCCTCCCAGCCTCCCAGCGTCCCAGCCTCCCAGCCTCCGTGCCAGCCTCCCAGCCAGCCTCCCAGCCTCCCAGCCTCCCAGCCAGCCTCCATGCCAGCCTCCCAGCCACCCAGCCTCCCAGCCAGCCAGCAAGCCAGCCAGCCAGCCAGCCTCCCAGGCAGCATCACAGCCAGGCTCCCATCCTCCCAGCCTCCCAGCCAGCCAGCCAACCAGCCAGCCAGCCAGCCAGCCTCCCAGGCAGCCTCCCAGCCAGCCTCCCAGCCTCCCAGCCTCCCAGCCAGTGCCAGCCAGCGAGCCAGCCTGTTTCAGCCTGTTCCAGCCGGTTCCATACGGTTCCTGCCGATTCTAGCCGGTTCGAGCCGGTACCAGCCGGTTCCAGCCGGTTCCAGCCAGTTCCAGCCGGAAAAAAACGGTTCCAGCCGGTTCCAGCCGGTTCCACGCGGTTCCCGCGGTTTCAGGCGGTTCCAGCCGGTTCCAGCCGGTTTAAACCGGTTCAAACCGGTTCCAGCCGGTTCCAGGCAGTTTAAACCGGTTCAAACCGGTTCCAGCCGGTTACAGCCGGTTCCAACCAGGTCAAGCCGGTTCCAGCCGGTTCCAGCCGGTTCCAGCCGCTTCCAGGTGTTCCAGCCGGTCCAGCCAACCAGCCAGCCATCCTCTCAGCCAGCCTCCCAGCCAGCCAGCCAGCCAGCCAGCCCGCCAGCCAGCCAGCCTCCCAGGCAGCCTCCCAGCCAGCCTCCCAGCCTCCCAGCCTCCCAGCCAGTGCCAGCCAGCGAGCCAGCCTGTTTCAGCCTGTTCCAGCCGGTTCCATACGGTTCCTGCCGATTCTATCCGGTTCGAGCCGGTACCAGCCGGTTCCAGCCGGTTCCAGCCAGTTCCAGCCGGAAAAAAACGGTTCCAGCCGGTTCCAGCCGGTTCCACGCGGTTCCCGCCGTTTCAGGCGGTTCCAGCCGGTTCCAGCCGGTTTAAACCGGTTCAAACCGGTTCCAGCCGGTTCCAGCCAGTTTAAACCGGTTCAAACCGGTTCCAGCCGGTTCCAGCCGGTTCAAGCCGGTTCCAGCCAGCTGAAACCGGTTCAAACCGGTTCCAGCCGCTTCCAGGTGGTCCAGCCGGTCCAGCCAACCAGCCAGCCATCCTCTCAGCCAGCCTCCCAGCCAGCCAGCCAGCCAGCCAGCCCGCCAGCCAGCCAGCCTCCCAGCCAGCCTCCCAGCCAGCCTCCCAGCCTCCCAGCCTCCCAGCCTCCCAGCCTCCCAGCCTCCCAGCCAGTGCCAGCCAGCGAGCCAGCCTGTTTCAGCCGGTTCCAGCCGGTTCCATCCGGTTCCAGCCGATTCTAGCCGTTTCGAGCCGGTACCAGCCGGTTCCAGCCGGTTCCAGCCGGTTCCAGCCGGTTCTAGCCTGTTCCAGCCGGTTTCAGGCGGTTACAGACGGTTCCAGCAGGTTCGAGCCGGTTCAAACCGGTTCCAGCCGGTTCCAGCCGGTTCAAACCGGTTCCAGCCGGTTCCAGCCGGTTCAAACCGGTTCCAGCCGGTTCCAGCCGGTTTAAACCGGTTCAAACCTGTTCCAGCCGGTTCCAGCCGGTTCAAACCGGTTCCAGCCGGTTCCAGCCGGTTCCAGCCGGTTCAAACCGGTTCCAGCCGGTTCCAGCCGGTTTAAACCGTTTCAAACCGGTTCCAGCCGGTTCCAGCCGGTTTAAACCGATTCCAGCCGGTTCTAGCCTGTTCCAGCCGGTTTCAGGCGGTTACAGCCGGTTCCAGCCGGTTCAAACCGGTTCCAGCCGGTTCTAGCCGGTTGAAACCGGTTTAAACCGGTTCAAACCGGTTCCAGCCGGTTCCAGCCGGTTCCAACCGGTTTAAACCGGTTCAAACCGGTTCCAGCCGGTTCTAGCCGGTTCAAACCGGTTCCAGCCGGTTTAAACCGGTTCAAACCGGTTTAAACCGGTTCCAGCCGGTTCCAGCCGGTTGCAGGCGGTTCCAGCCGGATCAAACCGGTTTAAACCGGTTCAAACCGGTTCCAGCCGGTTCCAGCCGGTTCCAGCCGTTTCCAACCGGTTCCAACCGGTTCCAGCCGCTTCCAGATAGTCCAGCCGGTCCAGCCAACAAGCCAGCCATCCTCTCAGCCAGCCTCCCAGCCAGCCAGCCAGCCAGCCAGCCCGCCAGCCAGCCAGCCTCCCAGGCAGCCTCCCAGCCAGCCTCCCAGCCTCCCAGCCTCCCAGGCTCCCAGCCTCCCAGCCAGCCTCCCAGCCAGCCTCCCAGCCTCCCAGCCAGCCTCCTAGACTCCTAGCCTCCCAGACTCCCAGACTCCCAGCCTTCCAGGCTCCAAGCCAGCCTGCCAGCCTCCCAGACAGCCAGCCTCCCAGCCAGCCAGCCCACCAGCCAGCCAGCCCCCAGCCAGTCTCCCAGCCTCCCAACCTTCCAGCCTCCCAGCCTCCCAACCAGCCTCCCAGCCTCCCAGCCTCCCAGCCGGCATGCCAGCCAGCCAGCCAGCCAGCCAGCCTCCCAGCCAGCCTCCCAGCCAGCCTCCCAGCCTCCCAGCCTCCCAGCGTCCCAGCCTCCCAGCCTCCGTGCCAGCCTCCCAGCCAGCCTCCCAGCCTCCCAGCCTCCCAGCCAGCCTCCATGCCAGCCTCCCAGCCACCCAGCCTCCCAGCCAGCCAGCAAGCCAGCCAGCCAGCCAGCCTCCCAGGCAGCATCACAGCCAGGCTCCCATCCTCCCAGCCTCCCAGCCAGCCAGCCAACCAGCCAGCGAGACAGCCAGCCTCACAGCCAGCCTCCCAGCCAGGCTCCCAGCCTCCAATCCGCCCAGCCTCCCAGCTCCCAGCCTCCCAGCCTCCCATCCAGCCTCCCAGCCTCCAAGACTCCCAGCCTCCCAGCCTCCCAGCCAGCCTCCCATTCTCCCAGCCTCCCAGCCAGCCTCCCAGCCTCCCAGCCAGCCTCCCAGCCTCCCAGCCTCCCAGCCAGTGCCAGCCAGCGAGCCAGCCTGTTCCAGCCGGTTCCAGCCGGTTCCATCCGGTTCCAGCCGATTCTAGCCGGTTCGAGCCGGTTCCAGCCGGTTCCAGCCGGTTTAAACCGGTTCAAACCGGTTCAAGCCGGTTTAAACCGGTTCAAACCGGTTCCAGCCGGGTCAAGCCGGTTCCAGCCGGTTCCAGCCGGTTCAAGCTAGCTCCAACCGGTTCCAGCCGGTTCTAGCCTGTTCCAGCCTGTTTCAGGCGGTTCCAGCCGGTTCCAGCCGGTTCCAGCCGGTTCAAACCGGTTTAAACCGGTTCAAACAGGTTCCAGCCGGTGCCAGCCGGTTCAAACCGGTTTAAACCTGTTCAAACCCGTTCCAGCCGGTTCCAGCCGGTTTAAACCGGTTCCAGCCGGTTCCAGCCGGTTCAAACCGGTTCAAACCGGTTCCAGCCGGTTCCAGCCGGTTGCAGCCGGTTCCAGCCGGTTCCAGCCGCTTCAAACCGGTTTAAACCGGTTCATACCGGTCCCAGCCGGTTCCAGCCTGTTCCAGCCAGTTCCAGCTGGAAAAAACCGGTTCCAGCCGGTTCTAGCCTGTTCCAGCCGGTTTCAGGCGGTTACAGCCGGTTCCAGCCGGTTCAAACCGGTTCCAGCCTGTTCCAGCCGGTTGCAGCCGGTTCCAGCCGGATCAAACCGGTTTAAACCGGTTCAAACCGGTTCCAGCCGGTTCCAGCCGGTTCCAGCCGGTTCAAACCGATTTAAACCGGTTCAAACCGTTTCCAGCCGGGTCAAGCCGGTTCCATCCGGTTCCAGCTGGTTCAAGCTAGCTCCAGCCGGTTCCTGCCGGTTTAAACCGGTTCAAACCGGTTCCAGCCGGTTCCAGCCGATTCCAGCCGGTTTAAACCGCTTCAAACCGGTTCCAGCCGGTTCCAGCCGGTTCAAGCTAGCTCCAGCCGGTTCCCGCCGGTTCTAGCCTGTTCCAGCCGGTTTCAGGCGGTTACAGCCGGTTCCAGCCGGTTCAAACCGGTTCCAGCCGGTTCCAGCCGGTTCAAACCGGTTTAATCCGGTTCAAACCGGTTCCAGCCGGTTCCAGCCGGTTTAAACCGGTTCAAACCGGTTCCAGCCGGTTTAAACCGGTTCAAACCGGTTCCAGCCGGTTCCAGCCGGTTCCAGCCGGCTTAAACCGGTTCAAACCGGTTCCAGCCGCTTCCAGGTGGTCCAGCCGGTCCAGCCAACCAGCCAGCCATCCTCTCAGCCAGCCTCCCAGCCAGCCAGCCAGTCAGCCAGCCCGCCAGCCAGCCAGCCTCCCAGCCAGCCTCCCAGCCAGCCTTACTGCCTCCCAGCCTCCCAGCCTCCCAGCCTCCCAGCCTCCCAGCCAGCCTCCCAGCCTCCAAGACTCCCAGCCTCCCAGCCTCCCAGCCAGCCTCCCATTCTCCCAGCCTCCCAGCCAGCCTCCCAGCCTCCCAGCCAGCCTCCCAGCCTCCCAGCCTCCCACCCAGTGCCAGCCAGCGAGCCAGCCTGTTCCAGCCGGTTCCAGCCGGTTCCATTCCGTTCCAGCCGATTCTAGCCGGTTCGAGCCGGTACCAGCGGGTTCCAGCCGGTTCCAGCCAGTTCCAGCCGGAAAAAACCGTTTCCAGCCGGTTCCAGCCGCTTCAAACCGGTTTAAACCGGTTCAAACCGGTCCCAGCCGTTTCCAGCCGGTTCCAGCCAGTTCCAGCTGGAAAAAACCGGTTCCAGCCGGTTCTAGCCTGTTCCAGCCGGTTTCAGGCGGTTACAGCCGCTTCCAGCCGGTTCAAGCTAGCTACAGCTGGTTCCAGCCGGTTCTAGCCTGTTTCAGCCGGTTTCAGGCGGTTCCAGCCGGTTCCAGCCGGTTCCAGCCGGTTCAAACCGGTTTAAACCGGTTCAAACCGGTTCCAGCCGGTTCCAGCCGGTTTAAACCGGTTCCAGCCGGTTCCAGCCGGTTTAAACCGGTTCAAACCGGTTCCAGCCGGTTCCAGCCGGTTCCAGCCGGTTTAAACCGGTTCAAACCGGTTCCAGCCGGTTCCAGCCGGTTCCAGCCGGTTCCAGCCGGTTTAAACCGGTTTAAACCGGTTCCAGCCGGTTCTAGCCTGTTCCAGCCGCTTTCAGGCGGTTACAGCCGGTTCCAGCCGGTTCAAACCGGTTGAAACCGGTTTAAACCGGTTCAAACCGGTTCCAGCCGGTTCCAGCCGGTTTAAACCGGTTCAAACCGGTTCCAGCCGGGTCAAGCCGGTTCCACCCGGTTCCAGCCGGTTCAAGCTAGGTCCAGCCGGTTCCAGCCGGTTTAAACCGGTTCAAACCGGTTCCAGCCGGTTCCAGCCGGTTTAAACCGCTTCAAACCGGTTCCAGCCGGTTACAGCCGGTTCCAGCCAGGTCAAGCCGGTTCCAGCCGGTTCCAGCCGGTTCCAGCCGCTTCCAGGTGTTCCAGCCGGTCCAGCCAACCAGCCAGCCATCCTCTCAGCCAGCCTCCCAGCCAGCCAGCCAGCCAGCCAGCCCGCCAGCCAGCCAGCCTCCCAGGCAGCCTCCCAGCCAGCCTCCCAGCCTCCCAGCCTCCCAGCCAGTGCCAGCCAGCGAGCCAGCCTGTTTCAGCCTGTTCCAGCCGGTTCCATACGGTTCCTGCCGATTCTAGCCGGTTCGAGCCGGTACCAGCCGGTTCCAGCCGGTTCCAGCCAGTTCCAGCCGGAAAAAAACGGTTCCAGCCGGTTCCAGCCGGTTCCACGCGGTTCCCGCGGTTTCAGGCGGTTCCAGCCGGTTCCAGCCGGTTTAAACCGGTTCAAACCGGTTCCAGCCGGTTCCAGGCAGTTTAAACCGGTTCAAACCGGTTCCAGCCGGTTACAGCCGGTTCCAACCAGGTCAAGCCGGTTCCAGCCGGTTCCAGCCGGTTCCAGCCGCTTCCAGGTGTTCCAGCCGGTCCAGCCAACCAGCCAGCCATCCTCTCAGCCAGCCTCCCAGCCAGCCAGCCAGCCAGCCAGCCCGCCAGCCAGCCAGCCTCCCAGGCAGCCTCCCAGCCAGCCTCCCAGCCTCCCAGCCTCCCAGCCAGTGCCAGCCAGCGAGCCAGCCTGTTTCAGCCTGTTCCAGCCGGTTCCATACGGTTCCTGCCGATTCTATCCGGTTCGAGCCGGTACCAGCCGGTTCCAGCCGGTTCCAGCCAGTTCCAGCCGGAAAAAAACGGTTCCAGCCGGTTCCAGCCGGTTCCACGCGGTTCCCGCCGTTTCAGGCGGTTCCAGCCGGTTCCAGCCGGTTTAAACCGGTTCAAACCGGTTCCAGCCGGTTCCAGCCAGTTTAAACCGGTTCAAACCGGTTCCAGCCGGTTCCAGCCGGTTCAAGCCGGTTCCAGCCAGCTGAAACCGGTTCAAACCGGTTCCAGCCGCTTCCAGGTGGTCCAGCCGGTCCTGCCAACCAGCCAGCCATCCTCTCAGCCAGCCTCCCAGCCAGCCAGCCAGCCAGCCAGCCCGCCAGCCAGCCAGCCTCCCAGCCAGCCTCCCAGCCAGCCTCCCAGCCTCCCAGCCTCCCAGCCTCCCAGCCTCCCAGCCTCCCAGCCAGTGCCAGCCAGCGAGCCAGCCTGTTTCAGCCGGTTCCAGCCGGTTCCATCCGGTTCCAGCCGATTCTAGCCGTTTCGAGCCGGTACCAGCCGGTTCCAGCCGGTTCCAGCCGGTTCCAGCCGGTTCTAGCCTGTTCCAGCCGGTTTCAGGCGGTTACAGACGGTTCCAGCAGGTTCCAGCCGGTTTAAACCGGTTCCAGCCGGTTCCAGCCGGTTCAAACCGGTTCCAGCCGGTTCCAGCCGGTTCAAACCGGTTCCAGCCGGTTCCAGCCGGTTTAAAACGGTTCAAACCTGTTCCAGCCGGTTCCAGCCGGTTCAAACCGGTTCCAGCCGGTTCCAGCCGGTTCCAGCCGGTTCAAACCGGTTCCAGCCAGTTCCAGCCGGTTTAAACCGTTTCAAACCGGTTCCAGCCGGTTCCAGCCGGTTTAAACCGGTTCCAGCCGGTTCTAGCCTGTTCCAGCCGGTTTCAGGCGGTTACAGCCGGTTCCAGCCGGTTCAAACCGGTTCCAGCCGGTTCTAGCCGGTTGAAACCGGTTTAAACCGGTTCAAACCGGTTCCAGCCGGTTCCAGCCGGTTCCAACCGGTTTAAACCGGTTCAAACCGGTTCCAGCCGGTTCCAGCCGGTTCAAACCGGTTCCAGCCGGTTCCAGCCGGTTTAAACCGGTTCAAACCGGTTCAAACCGGTTCCAGCCGGTTCCAGCCGGTTGCAGGCGGTTCCAGCCGGATCAAACCGGTTTAAACCGGTTCAAACCGGTTCCAGCCGGTTCCAGCCGGTTCCAGCCGGTTCCAACCGGTTCCAACCGGTTCCAGCCGCTTCCAGATAGTCCAGCCGGTCCAGCCAACAAGCCAGCCATCCTCTCAGCCAGCCTCCCAGCCAGCCAGCCAGCCAGCCAGCCCGCCAGCCAGCCAGCCTCCCAGGCAGCCTCCCAGCCAGCCTCCCATCCTCCCAGCCTCCCAGGCTCCCAGCCTCCCAGCCAGCCTCCCAGCCAGCCTCCCAGCCTCCCAGCCAGCCTCCTAGACTCCTAGCCTCCCAGACTCCCAGACTCCCAGCCTTCCAGGCTCCAAGCCAGCCTGCCAGCCTCCCAGACAGCCAGCCTCCCAGCCAGCCAGCCCACCAGCCAGCCAGCCCCCAGCCAGTCTCCCAGCCTCCCAACCTTCCAGCCTCCCAGCCTCCCAACCAGCCTCCCAGCCTCCCAGCCTCCCAGCCGGCATGCCAGCCAGCCAGCCAGCCAGCCAGCCTCCCAGCCAGCCTCCCAGCCAGCCTCCCAGCCTCCCAGCCTCCCAGCGTCCCAGCCTCCCAGCCTCCGTGCCAGCCTCCCAGCCAGCCTCCCAGCCTCCCAGCCTCCCAGCCAGCCTCCATGCCAGCCTCCCAGCCACCCAGCCTCCCAGCCAGCCAGCAAGCCAGCCAGCCAGCCAGCCTCCCAGGCAGCATCACAGCCAGGCTCCCATCCTCCCAGCCTCCCAGCCAGCCAGCCAACCAGCCAGCGAGACAGCCAGCCTCACAGCCAGCCTCCCAGCCAGGCTCCCAGCCTCCAATCCGCCCAGCCTCCCAGCTCCCAGCCTCCCAGCCTCCCAGCCAGCCTCCCAGCCTCCAAGACTCCCAGCCTCCCAGCCTCCCAGCCAGCCTCCCATTCTCCCAGCCTCCCAGCCAGCCTCCCAGCCTCCCAGCCAGCCTCCCAGCCTCCCAGCCTCCCAGCCAGTGCCAGCCAGCGAGCCAGCCTGTTCCAGCCGGTTCCAGCCGGTTCCATCCGGTTCCAGCCGATTCTAGCCGGTTCGAGCCGGTACCAGCCGGTTCCAGCCGGTTCCAGCCGGTTTAAACCGGTTCAAACCGGTTCAAGCCGGTTTAAACCGGTTCAAACCGGTTCCAGCCGGGTCAAGCCGGTTCCAGCCGGTTCCAGCCGGTTCAAGCTAGCTCCAACCGGTTCCAGCCGGTTCTAGCCTGTTCCAGCCTGTTTCAGGCGGTTCCAGCCGGTTCCAGCCGGTTCCAGCCGGTTCAAACCGGTTTAAACCGGTTCAAACAGGTTCCAGCCGGTGCCAGCCGGTTCAAACCGGTTTAAACCTGTTCAAACCCGTTCCAGCCGGTTCCAGCCGATTTAAACCGGTTCCAGCCGGTTCCAGCCGGTTCAAACCGGTTCAAACCGGTTCCAGCCGGTTCCAGCCGGTTGCAGCCGGTTCCAGCCGGTTCCAGCCGCTTCAAACCGGTTTAAACCGGTTCATACCGGTCCCAGCCGGTTCCAGCCTGTTCCAGCCAGTTCCAGCTGGAAAAAACCGGTTCCAGCCGGTTCTAGCCTGTTCCAGCCGGTTTCAGGCGGTTACAGCCGGTTCCAGCCGGTTTAAACCGGTTCCAGCCTGTTCCAGCTGGTTGCAGCCGGTTCCAGCCGGTTTAAACCGGTTCCAGCCTGTTCCAGCTGGTTGCAGCCGGTTCCAGCCGGATCAAACCGATTTAAACCGGTTCAAACCGGTTCCAGCCGGGTCAAGCCGGTTCCATCCGGTTCCAGCTGGTTCAAGCTAGCTCCAGCCGGTTCCTGCCGGTTTAAACCGGTTCAAACCGGTTCCAGCCGGTTCCAGCCGATTCCAGCCGGTTTAAACCGCTTCAAACCGGTTCCAGCCGGTTCCAGCCGGTTCCAGCCGGTTCAAACGGGTTCCAGCCGGTTCCAGGCGGTTCCCGCCGGTTTCAGGCGGTTCCAGCCCGTTCCAGCCGGTTCAAACCGGTTTCAGCCGGTTCTAGCCTGTTACAGCCGGTTTCAGGCGGTTACAGCTGGTTCCAGCCGGTTCCAACCGGTTCCAGCCGGTTCCAGCCGGGTCAAACCGGTTCCAGCCGGTTCCAGCCAGTTCAAGCTAGCTCCAGCCGGTTCCCGCCGGTTCTAGCCTGTTCCAGCCGGTTTCAGGCGGTTACAGCCGGTTCCAGCCGGTTCAAACCGGTTCCAGCCGGTTCCAGCCGGTTCAAACCGGTTTAATCCGGTTCAAACCGGTTCCAGCCGGTTCCAGCCGGTTTAAACCGGTTCAAACCGGTTCCAGCCGGTTTAAACCGGTTCAAACCGGTTCCAGCCGGTTCCAGCTGGTTCCAGCCGGCTTAAACCGGTTCAAACCGGTTCCAGCCGCTTCCAGGTGGTCCAGCCGGTCCAGCCAACCAGCCAGCCATCCTCTCAGCCAGCCTCCCAGCCAGCCGCCCAGCCAGCCTTACTGCCTCCCAGCCTCCCAGCCTCCCAGCCTCCCAGCCTCCCAGCCAGCCTCCCAGCCTCCAACACTCCCAGCCTCCCAGCCTCCCAGCCAGCCTCCCATTCTCCCAGCCTCCCAGCCAGCCTCCCAGCCTCCCAGCCAGCCTCCCAGCCTCCCAGCCTCCCACCCAGTGCCAGCCAGCGAGCCAGCCTGTTCCAGCCGGTTCCAGCCGGTTCCATCCCGTTCCAGCCGATTCTAGCCGGTTCGAGCCGGTACCAGCGGGTTCCAGCCGGTTCCAGCCAGTTCCAGCCGGAAAAAACCGTTTCCAGCCGGTTCCAGCCGCTTCAAACCGGTTTAAACCGGTTCAAACCGGTCCCAGCCGTTTCCAGCCGGTTCCAGCCAGTTCCAGCTGGAAAAAACCGGTTCCAGCCGGTTCTAGCCTGTTCCAGCCGGTTTCAGGCGGTTACAGCCGCTTCCAGCCGGTTCAAGCTAGCTACAGCCGGTTCCAGCCGGTTCTAGCCTGTTCCAGCCGCTTTCAGGCGGTTCCAGCCGGTTCCAGCCGGTTCCAGCCGGTTCAAACCGGTTTAAACCGGTTCAAACCGGTTCCAGCCGGTTCCAGCCGGTTTAAACCGGTTCCAGCCGGTTCCAGCCGGTTTAAACCGGTTCAAACCGGTTCCAGCCGGTTCCAGCCGGTTCCAGCCGGTTTAAACCGGTTCAAACCGGTTCCAGCCGGTTCCAGCCGGTTCCAGCCGGTTTAAACCGGTTTAAACCGGTTCCAGCCGGTTCTAGCCTGTTCCAGCCGGTTTCAGGCGGTTACAGCCGGTTCCAGCCGGTTCAAACCGGTTCCAGCCTGTTCCAGCCGGTTGAAACCGGTTTAAACCGGTTCAAACCGGTTCCAGCCGGTTCCAGCCGGTTTAAACCGGTTCAAACCGGTTCAAACCTGTTCCAGCCGGTTCCAGCCGGTTGCAGGCGGTTCCAGCCGGATCAAACCGGTTTAAACCGGTTCAAACCGGTTCCAGCCGGTTCCAGCCGGTTCCAGCCGGTTCCAACCGGTTCCAACCGGTTCCAGCCGCTTCCAGATAGTCCAGCCGGTCCAGCCAACAAGCCAGCCATCCTCTCAGCCAGCCTCCCAGCCAGCCAGCCAGACAGCCAGCCCGCCAGCCAGCCAGCCTCCCAGGCAGCCTCCCAGCCAGCCTCCCAGCCTCCCAGCCTCCCAGGCTCCCAGCCTCCCAGCCAGCCTCCCAGCCAGCCTCCCAGCCTCCCAGGCAGCCTCCTAGACTCCTAGCCTCCCAGACTCCCAGACTCCCAGCCTTCCAGCCTCCAAGCCAGCCTGCCAGCCTCCCAGACAGCCAGCCTCCCAGCCAGCCTCCCAGCCAGCCTCCCAGCCTCCCAGCCTCCCAGCGTCCCAGCCTCCCAGCCTCCGTGCCAGCCTCCCAGCCAGCCTCCCAGCCTCCCAGCCTCCCAGCCAGCCTCCATGCCAGCCTCCCAGCCACCCAGCCTCCCAGCCAGCCAGCAAGCCAGCCAGCCAGCCAGCCTCCCAGGCAGCATCACAGCCAGGCTCCCATCCTCCCAGCCTCCCAGCCAGCCAGCCAACCAGCCAGCGAGACAGCCAGCCTCACAGCCAGCCTCCCAGCCAGGCTCCCAGCCTCCAATCCGGCAAGCCTGCCAGCTCCCAGCCTCCCAGCCTCCCAGCCAGCCTCCCAGCCTCCAAGACTCCCAGCCTCCCAGCCTCCCAGCCAGCCTCCCATTCTCCCAGCCTCCCAGCCAGCCTCCCAGCCTCCCAGCCAGCCTCCCAGCCTCCCAGCCTCCCAGCCAGTGCCAGCCAGCGAGCCAGCCTGTTCCAGCCGGTTCCAGCCGGTTCCATCCGGTTCCAGCCGATTCTAGCCGGTTCGAGCCGGTACCAGCCGGTTCCAGCCGGTTCAAACCGGTTCCAGCCGGTTCCAGCCGGTTCAAACCGGTTCAAACCGGTTCCAGCCGGTTCCAGCCGGTTGCAGCCGGTTCCAGCCGGTTCCAGCCGCTTCAAACCGGTTTAAACCTGTTCAAACCGGTCCAAGCCGGTTCCAGCCGGTTCCAGCCAGTTCCAGCTGGAAAAAACCGGTTCCAGCCGGTTCTAGCCTGTTCCAGCCTGTTTCAGGCGGTTCCAGCCGGTTCCAGCCGGTTCCAGCCGGTTCAAACCGGTTTAAACCGGTTCAAACAGGTTCCAGCCGGTGCCAGCCGGTTCAAACCGGTTTAAACCTGTTCAAACCGGTTCCAGCCGGTTCCAGCCGGTTTAAACCGGTTCCAGCCGGTTCCAGCCGGTTCAAACCGGTTCAAACCGGTTCCAGCCGGTTCCAGCCGGTTGCAGCCGGTTCCAGCCGGTTCCAGCCGCTTCAAACCGGTTTAAACCTGTTCAAACCGGTCCAAGCCGGTTCCAGCCGGTTCCAGCCAGTTCCAGCTGGAAAAAACCGGTTCCAGCCGGTTCTAGCCTGTTCCAGCCGGTTTCAGGCGGTTACAGCCGGTTCCAGCCGGTTCAAACCGGTTCCAGCCTGTTCCAGCCGGTTGCAGCCGGTTCCAGCCGGATCAAACCTGTTTAAACCGGTTCAAACCGGTTCCAGCCGGTTCCAGCCGGTTCCAGCCGGTTCAAACCGATTTAAACCGGTTCAAACCGGTTCCAGCCGCTTCCAGGTGGTCCAGCCGGTCCAGCCAACCAGCCAGCCATCCTCTCAGCCAGCCTCCCAGCCAGCCAGCCAGTCAGCCAGCCCGCCAGCCAGCCAGCCTCCCAGCCAGCCTCCCAGCCAGCCTTACTGCCTCCCAGCCTCCCAGCCTCCCAGCCTCCCAGCCTCCCAGCCAGCCTCCCAGCCTCCCAGCCTCCCACCCAGTGCCAGCCAGCGAGCCAGCCTGTTCCAGCCGGTTCCAGCCGGTTCCATCCCGTTCCAGCCGATTCTAGCCGGTTCGAGCCGGTACCAGCCGGTTCCAGCCGGTTCCAGCCGGTTCCAGCCGGTTTAAACCGGTTCAAACCGGATCAAGCCGGTTTAAACCGGTTCAAACCGGTTCCAGCCGGGTCAAGCCGGTTCCAGCCGGTTCCAGCCGGTTCAAGCTAGCTCCAGCCGGTTCCAGCCGGTTCTAGCCTGTTCCAGGCGGTTTCAGGCGGTTACAGCCGGTTCCAGCCGGTTCAAACCGGTTCCAGCCGGTTCCAGCCGGTTCAAACCGGTTTAATCCGGTTCAAACCGGTTCCAGCCGGTTCCAGCCGGTTTAAACCGGTTCAAACCGGTTCCAGCCGGTTCCAGCCGGTTCCAGCCGGTTCCAGCCGGCTTAAACCGGTTCAAACCGGTTCCAGCCGCTTCCAGGTGGTCCAGCCGGTCCAGCCAACCAGCCAGCCATCCTCTCAGCCAGCCTCCCAGCCAGCCAGCCAGCCAGCCAGCCCGCCAGCCAGCCAGCCTCCCAGCCAGCCTCCCAGCCAGCCTCCCTGCCTCCCAGCCTCCCAGCCTCCCAGCCTCCCAGCCTCCCAGCCAGCCTCCCAGCCTCCAAGACTCCCAGCCTCCCAGCCTCCCAGCCAGCCTCCCATTCTCCCAGCCTCCCAGCCAGCCTCCCAGCCTCCAAGACTCCCACCCAGTGCCAGCCAGCGAGCCAGCCTGTTCCAGCCGGTTCCAGCCGGTTCCATCCCGTTCCAGCCGATTCTAGCCGGTTCGAGCCGGTACCAGCCGGTTCCAGCCGGTTCCAGCCAGTTCCAGCTGGAAAAAACCGGTTTCAGCCGGTACTAGCCTGTTCCAGCCGGTTTCAGGCGGTTACAGCCGGTTCCAGCCGGTTGAAACCGGTTCCAGCCGGTTTTAGCCGGTTCAAACCGGTTTAAACCGGTTCAAACCGGTTCCAGCCGGTTCCAGCCGCTTCAAACCGGTTTAAACCGGTTCAAACCGGTCCCAGCCGTTTCCAGCCGGTTCCAGCCAGTTCCAGCTGGAAAAAACCGGTTCCAGCCGGTTATAGCCTGTTCCAGCCGGTTTCAGGCGGTTACAGCCGGTTCCAGCCGGTTCAAGCTAGCTACAGCCGGTTCCAGCCGGGTCAAGCCGGTTCCAGACGGTTCCAGGCGGTTCCAGCCGCTTCCAGGTGTTCCAGCCGGTCCAGCCAACCAGCCAGACATCCTCTCAGCCAGCCTCCCAGCCAGCCAGCCAGCCAGCCAGCCCGCCAGCCAGCCAGCCTCCCAGGCAGCCTCCCAGCCAGCCTCCCAGCCTCCCAGCCTCCCAGCAAGTGCCACCCAGCGAGCCAGCCTGTTTCAGCCTGTTCCAGCCGGTTCCATACGGTTCCTGCCGATTCTAGCCGGTTCAAGCCGGTACCAGCCGGTTCCAGCCGGTTCTAGCCTGTTCCAGCCGGTTTCAGGCGGTTCCAGCCGGTTCCAGCCGGTTCCAGCCGGTTCAAACCGGTTTAAACCGGTTCAAACCGGTTCCAGCCGGTTCCAGCCGGTTTAAACCGGTTCCAGCCGGTTCCAGCCGGTTTAAACCGGTTCAAACCGGTTCCAGCCGGTTCCAGCCGGTTCCAGCCGGTTTAAACCGGTTCAAACCGGTTCCAGCCGGTTCCAGCCGGTTCCAGCCGGTTTAAACCGGTTTAAACCGGTTCCAGCCGGTTCTAGCCTGTTCCAGCCGGTTTCAGGCGGTTACAGCCGGTTCCAGCCGGTTCAAACCGGTTCCAGCCGGTTCTAGCCGGTTGAAACCGGTTTAAACCGGTTCAAACCGGTTCCAGCCGGTTCCAGCCGGTTCCAACCGGTTTAAACCGGTTCAAACCGGTTCCAGCCGGTTCCAGCCGGTTCAAACCGGTTCCAGCCGGTTCCAGCCGGTTTAAACCGGTTCAAACCGGTTCCAGCCGGTTCCAGCCGGTTCCAGCCGGTTCAAACCGGTTTAAACCGGTTCAAACCGGTTCCAGCCGGTTCCAGCCGGTTTAAACCGGTTCAAACCGGTTCAAACCGGTTCCAGCCGGTTCCAGCCGGTTGCAGGCGGTTCCAGCCGGATCAAACCGGTTTAAACCGGTTCAAACCGGTTCCAGCCGGTTCCAGCCGGTTCCAGCCGGTTCCAACCGGTTCCAACCGGTTCCAGCCGCTTCCAGATAGTCCAGCCGGTCCAGCCAACAAGCCAGCCATCCTCTCAGCCAGCCTCCCAGCCAGCCAGCCAGACAGCCAGCCCGCCAGCCAGCCAGCCTCCCAGGCAGCCTCCCAGCCAGCCTCCCAGCCTCCCAGCCTCCCAGGCTCCCAGCCTCCCAGCCAGCCTCCCAGCCAGCCTCCCAGCCTCCCAGGCAGCCTCCTAGACTCCTAGCCTCCCAGACTCCCAGACTCCCAGCCTTCCAGCCTCCAAGCCAGCCTGCCAGCCTCCCAGACAGCCAGCCTCCCAGCCAGCCTCCCAGCCAGCCTCCCAGCCTCCCAGCCTCCCAGCGTCCCAGCCTCCCAGCCTCCGTGCCAGCCTCCCAGCCAGCCTCCCAGCCTCCCAGCCTCCCAGCCAGCCTCCATGCCAGCCTCCCAGCCACCCAGCCTCCCAGCCAGCCAGCAAGCCAGCCAGCCAGCCAGCCTCCCAGGCAGCATCACAGCCAGGCTCCCATCCTCCCAGCCTCCCAGCCAGCCAGCCAACCAGCCAGCGAGACAGCCAGCCTCACAGCCAGCCTCCCAGCCAGGCTCCCAGCCTCCAATCCGGCAAGCCTGCCAGCTCCCAGCCTCCCAGCCTCCCAGCCAGCCTCCCAGCCTCCAAGACTCCCAGCCTCCCAGCCTCCCAGCCAGCCTCCCATTCTCCCAGCCTCCCAGCCAGCCTCCCAGCCTCCCAGCCAGCCTCCCAGCCTCCCAGCCTCCCAGCCAGTGCCAGCCAGCGAGCCAGCCTGTTCCAGCCGGTTCCAGCCGGTTCCATCCGGTTCCAGCCGATTCTAGCCGGTTCGAGCCGGTACCAGCCGGTTCCAGCCGGTTCCAGCCGGTTCCAGCCGGTTTAAACCGGTTCAAACCGGATCAAGCCGGTTTAAACCGGTTCAAACCGGTTCCAGCCGGGTCAAGCCGGTTCCAGCCGGTTCCAGCCGGTTCAAGCTAGCTCCAGCCGGTTCCAGCCGGTTCTAGCCTGTTCCAGCCTGTTTCAGGCGGTTCCAGCCGGTTCCAGCCGGTTCCAGCCGGTTCAAACCGGTTTAAACCGGTTCAAACAGGTTCCAGCCGGTGCCAGCCGGTTCAAACCGGTTTAAACCTGTTCAAACCGGTTCCAGCCGGTTCCAGCCGGTTTAAACCGGTTCCAGCCGGTTCCAGCCGGTTCAAACCGGTTCAAACCGGTTCCAGCCGGTTCCAGCCGGTTGCAGCCGGTTCCAGCCGGTTCCAGCCGCTTCAAACCGGTTTAAACCTGTTCAAACCGGTCCAAGCCGGTTCCAGCCGGTTCCAGCCAGTTCCAGCTGGAAAAAACCGGTTCCAGCCGGTTCTAGCCTGTTCCAGCCGGTTTCAGGCGGTTACAGCCGGTTCCAGCCGGTTCAAACCGGTTCCAGCCTGTTCCAGCCGGTTGCAGCCGGTTCCAGCCGGATCAAACCTGTTTAAACCGGTTCAAACCGGTTCCAGCCGGTTCCAGCCGGTTCCAGCCGGTTCAAACCGATTTAAACCGGTTCAAACCGGTTCCAGCCGCTTCCAGGTGGTCCAGCCGGTCCAGCCAACCAGCCAGCCATCCTCTCAGCCAGCCTCCCAGCCAGCCAGCCAGTCAGCCAGCCCGCCAGCCAGCCAGCCTCCCAGCCAGCCTCCCAGCCAGCCTTACTGCCTCCCAGCCTCCCAGCCTCCCAGCCTCCCAGCCTCCCAGCCAGCCTCCCAGCCTCCCAGCCTCCCACCCAGTGCCAGCCAGCGAGCCAGCCTGTTCCAGCCGGTTCCAGCCGGTTCCATCCCGTTCCAGCCGATTCTAGCCGGTTCGAGCCGGTACCAGCCGGTTCCAGCCGGTTCCAGCCGGTTCCAGCCGGTTTAAACCGGTTCAAACCGGATCAAGCCGGTTTAAACCGGTTCAAACCGGTTCCAGCCGGGTCAAGCCGGTTCCAGCCGGTTCCAGCCGGTTCAAGCTAGCTCCAGCCGGTTCCAGCCGGTTCTAGCCTGTTCCAGGCGGTTTCAGGCGGTTACAGCCGGTTCCAGCCGGTTCAAACCGGTTCCAGCCGGTTCCAGCCGGTTCAAACCGGTTTAATCCGGTTCAAACCGGTTCCAGCCGGTTCCAGCCGGTTTAAACCGGTTCAAACCGGTTCCAGCCGGTTCCAGCCGGTTCCAGCCGGTTCCAGCCGGCTTAAACCGGTTCAAACCGGTTCCAGCCGCTTCCAGGTGGTCCAGCCGGTCCAGCCAACCAGCCAGCCATCCTCTCAGCCAGCCTCCCAGCCAGCCAGCCAGCCAGCCAGCCCGCCAGCCAGCCAGCCTCCCAGCCAGCCTCCCAGCCAGCCTCCCTGCCTCCCAGCCTCCCAGCCTCCCAGCCTCCCAGCCTCCCAGCCAGCCTCCCAGCCTCCAAGACTCCCAGCCTCCCAGCCTCCCAGCCAGCCTCCCATTCTCCCAGCCTCCCAGCCAGCCTCCCAGCCTCCAAGACTCCCACCCAGTGCCAGCCAGCGAGCCAGCCTGTTCCAGCCGGTTCCAGCCGGTTCCATCCCGTTCCAGCCGATTCTAGCCGGTTCGAGCCGGTACCAGCCGGTTCCAGCCGGTTCCAGCCAGTTCCAGCTGGAAAAAACCGGTTTCAGCCGGTACTAGCCTGTTCCAGCCGGTTTCAGGCGGTTACAGCCGGTTCCAGCCAGTTGAAACCGGTTCCAGCCGGTTTTAGCCGGTTCAAACCGGTTTAAACCGGTTCAAACCGGTTCCAGCCGGTTCCAGCCGCTTCAAACCGGTTTAAACCGGTTCAAACCGGTCCCAGCCGTTTCCAGCCGGTTCCAGCCAGTTCCAGCTGGAAAAAACCGGTTCCAGCCGGTTATAGCCTGTTCCAGCCGGTTTCAGGCGGTTACAGCCGGTTCCAGCCGGTTCAAGCTAGCTACAGCCGGTTCCAGCCGGGTCAAGCCGGTTCCAGACGGTTCCAGGCGGTTCCAGCCGCTTCCAGGTGTTCCAGCCGGTCCAGCCAACCAGCCAGACATCCTCTCAGCCAGCCTCCCAGCCAGCCAGCCAGCCAGCCAGCCCGCCAGCCAGCCAGCCTCCCAGGCAGCCTCCCAGCCAGCCTCCCAGCCTCCCAGCCTCCCAGCAAGTGCCACCCAGCGAGCCAGCCTGTTTCAGCCTGTTCCAGCCGGTTCCATACGGTTCCTGCCGATTCTAGCCGGTTCAAGCCGGTACCAGCCGGTTCCAGCCGGTTCCAGCCAGTTCCAGCCGGAAAAAAACGGTTCCAGCCGGTTCCAGCCGGTTCCACGCGGTTCCCGCCGATTTCAGGCGGTTCCAGCCGGTTCCAGCCGGTTCCAGCCGGTTTAAACCGGTTCAAACCGGTTCCAGCCGGTTCCAGCCGGTTTAAACCGGTTCAAACCGGTTCCAGCCGGTTCCAGCCGGTTCCAGCCGGTTCCAGCCGGTTTAAACCGGTTCAAACCGGTTCCAGCCGGTTCCAGCCGGTTCCAGCCGGCTTAAACCGGTTCAAACCGGTTCCAGCCGCTTCCAGGTGGTCCAGCCGGTCCAGCCAACCAGCCAGCCATCCTCTCAGCCAGCCTCCCAGCCAGCCAGCCAGCCAGCCAGCCCGCCAGCCAGCCAGCCTCCCAGGCAGCCTCCCAGCCAGACTCCCAGCCTCCCAGCCTCCCAGCCTCCCAGCCTCCCAGCCTCCCAGCCAGTGCCAGCCAGCGAGCCAGCCTGTTTCAGCCGGTTCCAGCCGGTTCCATCCGGTTCTAGCCTGTTCCAGCTGGTTTCAGGCGGTTCCAGCCGGTTCCAGCCGGTTCAAACCGGTTTAAACCGGTTCAAACCGGTTCCAGCCGGTTCCAGCCGGTTCCAGCCGGTTCAAACCGGTTCCAGCCGGTTCCAGCCGGTTCCAGCCGGTTCAAACCGGTTCCAGCCGGTTCCAGCCGGTTCCAGCCGGTTCAAACCGGTTCCAGCCGGTTCCAGCCGGTTTAACCCGTTTCAAACCGGTTCCAGCCGGTTCCAGCCGGTTTAAACCGGTTCAAACCGGTTCCAGCCGGTTCCAGCCGGTTCAAACCGGTTCCAGCCGGTTCCAGCCGGTTTAAACCGGTTCAAACCGGTTCAAACCGGTTCCAGCCGGTTCCAGCCGGTTGCAGGCTGTTCCAGCCGGATCAAACCGGTTTAAACCGGTTCAAACCGGTTCCAGCCGGTTCCAGCCGGTTCCAGCCGGTTCCAACCGGTTCCAACCGGTTCCAGCCGCTTCCAGATAGTCCACCCGGTCCAGCCAACAAGCCAGCCATCCTCTCAGCCAGCCTCCCAGCCAGCCAGCCAGCCAGCCAGCCCGCCAGCCAGCCAGCCTCCCAGGCAGCCTCCCAGCCAGCCTCCCAGCCTCCCAGCCTCCCAGGCTCCCAGCCTCCCAGCCAGCCTCCCAGGCTCCCAGCCAGCCTCCTAGACTCCTAGCCTCCCAGACTCCCAGACTCCCAGCCTTCCAGCCTCCAAGCCAGCCTGCCAGCCTCCCAGACAGCCGGCCTCCCAGCCAGCCAGCCCACCAGCCAGCCAGCCCCCAGCCAGTCTCCCAGCCTCCCAACCTTCCAGCCTCCCAGCCTCCCAACCAGCCTCCCAGCCTCCCAGCCTCCCAGCCGGCATGCCAGCCAGCCAGCCAGCCAGCCAGCCTCCCAGCCAGCCTCCCAGCCAGCCTCCCAGCCAGCCAGCCAGCCAGCCAGCCCGCCAGCCAGCCAGCCTCCCAGGCAGCCTCCCAGCCAGCCTCCCAGCCTCCCAGCCTCCCAGGCTCCCAGCCTCCCAGCCAGCCTCCCAGCCTCCCAGCCAGCCTCCTAGACTCCTAGCCTCCCAGACTCCCAGACTCCCAGCCTTCCAGCCTCCAAGCCAGCCTGCCAGCCTCCCAGACAGCCAGCCTCCCAGCCAGCCAGCCCACCAGCCAGCCAGCCCCCAGCCAGTCTCCCAGCCTCCCAACCTTCCAGCCTCCCAGCCTCCCAACCAGCCTCCCAGCCTCCCAGCCTCCCAGCCGGCATGCCAGCCAGCCAGCCAGCCAGCCAGCCTGCCAGCCATCCTCTCAGCCAGCCTCCCAGCCAGCCAGCCAGCCAGCCAGCCCGCCAGCCAGCCAGCCTCCCAGGCAGCCTCCCAGCCAGCCTCCCAGCCTCCCAGCCTCCCAGGCTCCCAGCCTCCCAGCCAGCCGCCCAGCCTCCCAGCCAGCCTCCTAGACTCCTAGCCTCCCAGACTCCCAGACTCCCAGCCTTCCAGCCTCCAAGCCAGCCTGCCAGCCTCCCAGACAGCCAGCCTCCCAGCCAGCCAGCCCACCAGCCAGCCAGCCCCCAGCCAGTCTCCCAGCCTCCCAGCCTCCCAGCCTCCCAGCCTCCCAGCGTCCCAGCCTCCCAGCCTCCGTGCCAGCCTCCCAGCCAGCCTCCCAGCCTCCCAGCCTCCCAGCCAGCCTCCATGCCAGCCTCCCAGCCACCCAGCCTCCCAGCCAGCCAGCAAGCCAGCCAGCCAGCCAGCCTCCCAGGCAGCATCACAGCCAGGCTCCCATCCTCCCAGCCTCCCAGCCAGCCAGCCAACCAGCCAGCGAGACAGCCAGCCTCACAGCCAGCCTCCCAGCCAGGCTCCCAGCCTCCAATCCGCCCAGCCTCCCAGCTCCCATCCTCCCAGCCTCCCAGCCAGCCTCCCAGCCTCCAAGACTCCCAGCCTCCCAGCCTCCCAGCCAGCCTCCCATTCTCCCAGCCTCCCAGCCAGCCTCCCAGCCTCCCAGGCAGCCTCCCAGCCTCCCAGCCTCCCAGCCAGTGCCAGCCAGCGAGCCAGCCTGTTCCAGCCGGTTCCAGCCGGTTCCATCCGGTTCCAGACGATTCTAGCCGGTTCGAGCCGGTACCAGCCGGTTCCAGCCGGTTCCAGCCGGTTGCAGCCGGTTCCAGCCGGTTCCAGCCGCTTCAAACCGGTTTAAACCGGTTCAAACCGGTTCCAGCCGGTTCCAGCCGGTTCCAGCCGGTTCAAACCGATTTAAACCGGTTCAAACCGGTTCCAGCCGGGTCAAGCCGGTTCCATCCGGTTCCAGCCGGTTCAAGCTAGCTCCAGCCGGTTCCAGCCGGTTTAAACCGGTTCAAACCGGTTCCAGCCGGTTCCAGCCGATTCCAGCCGGTTTAAACCGCTTCAAACCGGTTCCAGCCGGTTCCAGCCGGTTCCAGCCGGTTCAAACGGGTTCCAGCCCGTTCCAGGCGGTTCCCGCCGGTTTCAGGCGGTTCCAGCCCGTTCCAGCCGGTTCAAACCGGTTTCAGCCGGTTCTAGCCTGTTCCAGCCGGTTTCAGGCGGTTACAGCCGGTTCCAGCCGGTTCCAACCGGTTCCAGCCGGTTCCAGCGGGTTCAAGCCGGTTCCAGCTGGTTCCAGCCGGTTCAAGCTAGCTCCAGCCGGTTCCAGCCGGTTCTAGCCTGTTCCAGCCGGTTTCAGGCAGTTACAGCCGGTTCCAGCCGGTTCAAACCGGTTCCAGCCGGTTCCAGCCGGTTCAAACCGGTTTAATCCGGTTCAAACCGGTTCCAGCCGGTTCCAGCCGGTTTAAACCGGTTCAAACCGGTTCCAGCCGGTTCCAGCCAGTTCCAGCCGGTTCCAGCCGGTTTAAACCGGTTCAAACCGGTTCCAGCCGGTTCCAGCCGGTTCCAGCCGGTTCCAGCCGGCTTAAACCGGTTCAAACCGGTTCCAGCCGCTTCCAGGTGGTCCAGCCGGTCCAGCCAACCAGCCAGCCATCCTCTCAGCCAGCCTCCCAGCCAGCCAGCCAGTCAGCCAGCCCGCCAGCCAGCCAGCCTCCCAGCCGGCCTCCCAGCCAGCCTTCCTGCCTCCCAGCCTCCCAGCCTCCCAGCCTCCCAGCCTCCCAGCCAGCCTCCCAGCCTCCAAGACTCCCAGCCTCCCAGCCTCCCAGCCAGCCTCCCATTCTCCCAGCCTCCCAGCCAGCCTCCCAGCCTCCCAGCCAGCCTCCCAGCCTCCCAGCCTCCCACCCAGTGCCAGCCAGCGAGCCAGCCTGTTCCAGCCGGTTCCAGCCGGTTCCATCCCGTTCCAGCCGATTCTAGCCGGTTCGAGCCGGTACCAGCCGGTTCCAGCCGGTTCCAGCCAGTTCCAGCTGGAAAAAACCGGTTCCAGCCGGTACTAGCCTTTTCCAGCCGGTTTCAGGCGGTTACAGCCGGTTCGAGCCGGTTCAAACCGGTTCCAGCCGGTTTTAGCCGGTTCAAACCGGTTTAAACCGGTTCAAACAGGTTCCAGCCGGTTCCAGCCGCTTCAAACCGGTTTAAAGCGGTCAAACCGGTCCCAGCCGTTTCCAGCCGGTTCCAGCCGGTTTAAACCGGTTCAAACCGGTTCCAGCCGGTTCCAGCCGGTTCAAACCGGTTTAAACAGGTTCAAACCGGTTACAGCCGGTTCCAGCCGGTTCCAGCCGGTTCCAGCCGGTTCTAGCCTGTTCCATCCGGTTTCAGGCTGTTACAGCCGGTTCCAGCCGGTTCAAACCGGTTCCAGCCGGTTCTAGCCGGTTGAAACTGGTTTAAACCAGTTCAAACCAGTTCCAGCCGGTTTCAGCCGGTTCAAACCGGTTTAAACCGGTTCAAACCTGTTCCAGCCGGTTCCAGCCGGTTCAAACCGGTTTAAACCGGTTCAAACCGGTTCCAGCCGGTTCCAGCCGGTTTAAACCGGTTCCAGCCGGTTCCAGCCGGTTCCAGCCGGTTCCAGCCGGTTCAAACCGGTTCCAGCCGGTTCCAGCCGGTTTAAACCAGTTCCAGCCGGTTCCAGCCGGTTCCAGCCGGTTCCAGCCGGTTCAAACCGGTTCCAGCCGGTTCCAGCCGGTTTAAACCGGTTCAAACCGGTTCCAGCCGGTTCCAGCCGGTTCCAGCCGGTTCAAACCGGTTTAAACCGGTTCAAACCGGTTCCAGCCGGTTCCAGCCGGTTTAAACCGGTTCAAACCGGTTCCAGCCGGTTCCAGCCGTTTCCAGCCGGTTCAAACCGGTTTAAACCGGTTCAAACCGGTTCCAGCCGGTTCCAGCCGGTTTCAGCCGGTTCAAACCGGTTTAAACCGGTTCAAACCGGTTCCAGCCGGTTCCAGCCGGTTCCAGCCGGTTCAAACCGGTTCAAACCGGTTCCAGCCGGTTCCAGCCGGTTCAAACCGGTTTCAGCCGGTTCCAGCCGGTTCAAACCGGTTTAAACCGGTTCAAACCGGTTCCAGCCGGTTCCAGCCGGTTCAAACCGGTTTCAGCCGGTTCCAGCCGGTTCAAACCGGTTTAAACCGGTTCAAACCGGTTCCAGCCGGTTCCAGCCGGTTCAAACCGGTTCCAGCCGGTTCCAGCCGGTTTAAACCGGTTCAAACCGGTTCCAGCCGGTTCCAGCCGGTTTAAACCGGTTCAAACCGGTTCAAACCGGTTCCAGCCGGTTCCAGCCTGTTTCAGCCTGTTCCAGCCGGTTCCATACGGTTCCTGACGGTTCTAGCCGGTTCAAGCCGGTACCAGCCGGGTCCAGCCGGTTCCAGCCAGTTCCAGCCGGAAAAAAACGGTTCCAGCCGGTTCCAGCCGGTTCCACGCGGTTCCCGCCGATTTCAGGCGGTTCCAGCCGGTTCCAGCTGGTTCCAGCCGGTTTAAACCGGTTCAAACCGGTTCCAGCCGGTTCCAGCCGGTTTAAACCGGTTCAAACCGGTTCCAGCCGGTTCCAGCCGGTTCCAGCCGGCTTAAACCGGTTTAAACCGGTTCAAACCGGTTCCAGCCGGTTCCAGCCGGTTCCAGCCGGCTTAAACCGGTTCAAACCGGTTCCAGCCGCTTCCAGGTGCTCCAGCCGGTCCAGCCAACCAGCCAGCCATCCTCTCAGCCAGCCTCCCAGCCAGCCAGCCAGCCAGCCAGCCCGCCAGCCAGCCAGCCTCCCAGGCAGCCTCCCAGCCAGACTCCCAGCCTCCCAGCCTCCCAGCCTCCCAGCCTCCCAGCCTCCCAGCCAGTGCCAGCCAGCGAGCCAGCCTGTTTCAGCCGGTTCCAGCCGGTTCCATCCGGTTCTAGCCTGTTCCAGCTGGTTTCAGGCGGTTACAGCCGGTTCCAGCCGGTTCTAGCCTTTTCCAGCCGGTTTCAGGCGGTTACAGCCGGTTCCAGCCGGTTCCAGCCGGTTTAAACCGGTTCCAGTCGGTTCCAGCCGGTTCAAACCGGTTCCAGCCGGTTCCAGCCAGTTCCAGCCGGTTCCAGCCGGTTTAAACAGGTTCCAGCCGGTTCCAGCCGGTTCCAGCCGGTTCCAGCCGGTTTTAGCCTGTTCCAGCCGGTTTCAGGCGGTTCCAGCCGGTTCCAGCCGGTTCCAGCCGGTTTAAACCGGTTCCAGCCGGTTCCAGCCGGATCAAACGGGTTCCAGGCGGTTCCAGCCGGTTCCAGCCGGTTCCAGCCGGTTCAAACCGGTTCCAGCCGGTTCCAACCGGTTCCAGCCGGTTCAAACCGGTTCCAGCCGGTTCCAGCCGGTTTAAACCGTTTCAAACCGGTTCCAGCCGGTTCCAGCCGGTTTAAACCGGTTCAAACCGGTTCCAGCCGGTTCCAGCCGGTTCAAACCGGTTCCAGCCGGTTCCAGCCGGTTTAAACCGGTTCAAACCGGTTCAAACCGGTTCAAGCCGGTTCCAGCCGGTTGCAGGCTGTTCCAGCCGGATCAAACCGGTTTAAACCGGTTCAAACCGGTTCCAGCCGGTTCCAGCCGGTTCCAGCCGGTTCCAGCCGCTTCCAGATAGTCCACCCGGTCCAGCCAACAAGCCAGCCATCCTCTCAGCCAGCCTCCCAGCCAGCCAGCCAGCCAGCCAGCCCGCCAGCCAGCCAGCCTCCCAGGCAGCCTCCCAGCCAGCCTCCCAGCCTCCCAGCCTCCCAGGCTCCCAGCCTCCCAGCCAGCCTCCCAGCCTCCCAGCCAGCCTCCTAGACTCCTAGCCTCCCAGACTCCCAGACTCCCAGCCTTCCAGCCTCCAAGCCAGCCTGCCAGCCTCCCAGACAGCCAGCCTCCCAGCCAGCCAGCCCACCAGCCAGCCAGCCCCCAGCCAGTCTCCCAGCCTCCCAACCTTCCAGCCTCCCAGCCTCCCAACCAGCCTCCCAGCCTCCCAGCCTCCCAGCCGGCATGCCAGCCAGCCAGCCAGCCAGCCAGCCTCCCAGCCAGCCTCCCAGCCAGCCTCCCAGCCTCCCAGCCTCCCAGCGTCCCAGCCTCCCAGCCTCCGTGCCAGCCTCCCAGCCAGCCTCCCAGCCTCCCAGCCTCCCAGCCAGCCTCCATGCCAGCCTCCCAGCCACCCAGCCTCCCAGCCAGCCAGCAAGCCAGCCAGCCAGCCAGCCTCCCAGGCAGCATCACAGCCAGGCTCCCATCCTCCCAGCCTCCCAGCCAGCCAGCCAACCAGCCAGCGAGACAGCCAGCCTCACAGCCAGCCTCCCAGCCAGGCTCCCAGCCTCCAATCCGCCCAGCCTCCCAGCTCCCATCCTCCCAGCCTCCCAGCCAGCCTCCCAGCCTCCAAGACTCCCAGCCTCCCAGCCTCCCAGCCAGCCTCCCATTCTCCCAGCCTCCCAGCCAGCCTCCCAGCCTCCCAGGCAGCCTCCCAGCCTCCCAGCCTCCCAGCCAGTGCCAGCCAGCGAGCCAGCCTGTTCCAGCCGGTTCCAGCCGGTTCCATCCGGTTCCAGCCGATTCTAGCCGGTTCGAGCCGGTACCAGCCGGTTCCAGCCGGTTCCAGCCGGTTGCAGCCGGTTCCAGCCGGTTCCAGCCGCTTCAAACCGGTTTAAACCGGTTCAAACCGGTTCCAGCCGGTTCCAGCCGGTTCCAGCCGGTTCAAACCGATTTAAACCGGTTCAAACCGGTTCCAGCCGGGTCAAGCCGGTTCCATCCGGTTCCAGCCGGTTCAAGCTAGCTCCAGCCGGTTCCAGCCGGTTGAAACCGGTTCAAACCGGTTCCAGCCGGTTCCAGCCGATTCCAGCCGGTTTAAACCGCTTCAAACCGGTTCCAGCCGGTTCCAGCCGGTTCCAGCCGGTTCAAACGGGTTCCAGCCGGTTCCAGGCGGTTCCCGCCGGTTTCAGGCGGTTCCAGCCCGTTCCAGCCGGTTCAAACCGGTTTCAGCCGGTTCTAGCCTGTTCCAGCCGGTTTCAGGCGGTTACAGCCGGTTCCAGCCGGTTCCAACCGGTTCCAGCCGGTTCCAGCGGGTTCAAGCCGGTTCCAGCTGGTTCCAGCCGGTTCAAGCTAGCTCCAGCCGGTTCCAGCCGGTTCTAGCCTGTTCCAGCCGGATTCAGGCGGTTACAGCCGGTTCCAGCCGGTTCAAACCGGTTCCAGCCGGTTCCAGCCGGTTCAAACCGGTTTAATCCGGTTCAAACCGGTTCCAGCCGGTTCCAGCCGGTTTAAACCGGTTCAAACCGGTTCCAGCCGGTTCCAGCCAGTTCCAGCCGGTTCCAGCCGGTTTAAACCGGTTCAAACCGGTTCCAGCCGGTTCCAGCCGGTTCCAGCCGGCTTAAACCGGTTCAAACCGGTTCCAGCCCCTTCCAGGTGGTCCAGCCGGTCCAGCCAACCAGCCAGCCATCCTCTCAGCCAGCCTCCCAGCCAGCCAGCCAGTCAGCCAGCCCGCCAGCCAGCCAGCCTCCCAGCCGGCCTCCCAGCCAGCCTTCCTGCCTCCCAGCCTCCCAGCCTCCCAGCCTCCCAGCCTCCCAGCCAGCCTCCCAGCCTCCAAGACTCCCAGCCTCCCAGCCTCCCAGCCAGCCTCCCATTCTCCCAGCCTCCAAGCCAGCCTCCCAGCCTCCCAGCCAGCCTCCCAGCCTCCCAGCCTCCCACCCAGTGCCAGCCAGCGAGCCAGCCTGTTCCAGCCGGTTCCAGCCGGTTCCATCCCGTTCCAGCCGATTCTAGCCGGTTCGAGCCGGTACCAGCCGGTTCCAGCCGGTTCCAGCCAGTTCCAGCTGGAAAAAACCGGTTCCAACCGGTACTAGCCTTTTCCAGCCGGTTTCAGGCGGTTACAGCCGGTTCCAGCCGGTTCAAACCGGTTCCAGCCGGTTTTAGCCGGTTCAAACCGGTTTAAACCGGTTCAAACAGGTTCCAGCCGGTTCCAGCCGCTTCAAACCGGTTTAAAGCGGTCAAACCGGTCCCAGCCGTTTCCAGCCGGTTCCAGCCGGTTTAAACCGGTTCAAACCGGTTCCAGCCGGTTCCAGCCGGTTCAAACCGGTTTAAACAGGTTCAAACCGGTTACAGCCGGTTCCAGCCGGTTCCAGCCGGTTCCAGCCGGTTCTAGCCTGTTCCATCCGGTTTCAGGCTGTTACAGCCGGTTCCAGCCGGTTCAAACCGGTTCCAGCCGGTTCTAGCCGGTTGAAACTGGTTTAAACCAGTTCAAACCGGTTCCAGCCGGTTTCAGCCGGTTCAAACCGGTTTAAACCGGTTCAAACCTGTTCCAGCCGGTTCCAGCCGGTTCAAACCGGTTTAAACCGGTTCAAACCGGTTCCAGCCGGTTCCAGCCGGTTTAAACCGGTTCCAGCCGGTTCCAGCCGGTTCCAGCCGGTTCCAGCCGGTTCAAACCGGTTCCAGCCGGTTCCAGCCGGTTTAAACCGGTTCCAGCCGGTTCCAGCCGGTTCCAGCCGGTTTCAGCCGGTTCAAACCGGTTCAAACCGGTTCCAGCCGGTTCCAGCCGGTTTAAACCGGTTCAAACCGGTTCCAGCCGGTTCCAGCCGGTTTAAACCGGTTCAAACCGGTTCAAACCGGTTCCAGCCGGTTCCAGCCGGTTGCAGCCGGTTGCAGCCGGCTTAAACCGGTTCAAACCGGTTCCAGCCGCTTCCAGGTGGTCCAGCCGGTTCAGCCAACCAGCCAGCCATCCTCTCAGCCAGCCTTCCAGCCAGCCAGCCAGCCAGCCAGTCCGCCAGCCAGCCAGCCTCCCAGGCAGCCTCCCAGCCAGCCTCCCAGCCTCCCAGGCTCCCAGCCTCCCAGCCTCCCAACATCCCAGCCAGTGCCAGCCAGCGAGACAGCCTGTTTCAGCCGGTTCCAGCCGGTTCCATCCGGTTCCAGCCGATTCTAGCCGGTTCGAGCCGGTACCAGCCGGTTCCAGCCGGTTCCAGCCGGTTCCAGCCGGTTTTAGCCTGTTCCAGCCGGTCTCAGGCGGTTCCAGCCGGTTCCAGCCGGTTGCAGCCGGTTCCAGCCGGATCAAACTGGTTCAAACCGGTTCAAACCGGTTCCAGCCGGTTCCAGCCGGTTGCAGCCGGTTCCAGCTGGATCAAACCGGTTTAAACCGGTTCAAACCGGTTCCAGCCGGTTCCAGCCGGTTCAAACCGATTTAAACCGGTTCAAACCGGTTCCAGCCGGTTCCAGCCGGTTTAAACCGGTTCAAACCGGTTCCAGCCGGTTCCAGCCGGTTCAAACCGGTTACAGCCGGTTCCAGCCGGGTCAAGCCGGTTCCAGCCGGTTCCAGCCGGTTCCAGCCGGTTCCAGCCGGGTCAAGCCGGTTCCAGCCGGTTCCAGCCAGTTCCAGCCGCTTCCAGGTGTTCCAGCCGGTCCAGCCAACCAGCCAGCCATCCACTCAGCCAGCCTCCCAGCCAGCCAGCCAGCCAGCCCGCCAGCCAGCCAGCCTCCCAGGCAGCCTCCCAGCCAGCCTCCCAGCCTCCCAGCCTCCCAGCCTCCCAGCCAGTGCCAGCCAGCGAGCCAGCCTGTTTCAGCCTGTTCCAGCCGGTTCCACACGGTTCCTGCCGATTCTAGCCGGTTCGAGCCGGTACCAGCCGGTTCCAGCCGGTTCCAGCCAGTTCCAGCCGGAAAAAAACGGTTCCAGCCGGTTCCAGCCGGTTCCACGCGGTTCCCGCCGATTTCAGGCGGTTCCAGCCGGTTCCAGCTGGTTCCAGCCGGTTTAAACCGGTTCAAACCGGTTCCAGCCGTTTCCAGCCGGTTTAAACCGGTTCAAACCGGTTCCAGCCGGTTCCAGCCGGTTCCAGCCGGTTTTAGCCTGTTCCAGCCGGTTTCAGGCGGTTCCAGCCGGTTCCAGCCGGTTCCAGCCGGTTTAAACCGGTTCCAGCCGGTTCCAGCCGGATCAAACGGGTTCCAGGCGGTTCCAGCCGGTTCCAGCCGGTTCCAGCCGGTTTAAACCGGTTCCATCCGGTTCCAGCCGTTTCAAACCGGTTCCAGCCGGTTCCAGCCGGTTCAAACCAGTTCCAGCCGGTTCCAGCCGGTTTAAACTGGTTCAAACCGGTTCCAGCCTGTTCCAGCCGGTTTAAACCGGTTCAAACCGGTCCAAACCGGTTCCAGCCGGTTGTAGCCGGTTGCAGCCGGTTCCAGCCGGATCAAACCGGTTCAAACCGGTTCAAACCGGTTCCAGCCGGTTCCAGCCGGATGCAGCCGGTTCCAGCCGGATCAAACCGGTTTAAACCGGTTCAAACCGGTTCCAGTCGGTTCCAGCCGGTTTAAACCGGTTCAAACCGGTTCCAGCCGGTTCAAACCGATTTAAACCGGTTCAAACCGGTTCCAGTCGGTTCCAGCCGGTTTAAACCGGTTCAAACCGGTTCCAGCCGGGTCAAGCCGGTTCCACCCGGTTCCAGCCGGTTCAAGCTAGGTCCAGCCGGTTCCAGCCGGTTTAAACCGGTTCAAACCGGTTCCAGCCGGTTCCAGCCGGTTCCAGCCGGTTTAAACCGCTTCAAACCGGTTCCAGCCGGTTACAGCCGGTTCCAGCCGGTTCCAGCCGGTTCAAGCCGGTTCCAGCCGGTTCCAGCCGCTTCCAGGTGTTCCAGCCGGTCCAGCCAACCAGCCAGCGATCCTCTCAGCCAGCCTCCCAGCCAGCCAGCCCGCCAGCCAGCCAGCCTCCCAGGCAGCCTCCCAGCCAGCCTCCCAGCCTCCCAGCCTCCCAGCCTCCCAGCCAGTGCCAGCCAGCGAGCCAGCCTGTTTCAGCCTGTTCCAGCCGGTTCCACACGGTTCCTGCCGATTCTAGCCGGTTCGAGCCGGTACCAGCCGGTTCCAGCCGGTTCCAGCCAGTTCCAGCCGGAAAAAAACGGTTCCAGCCGGTTCCAGCCGGTTCCACGCGGTTCCCGCCGATTTCAGGCGGTTCCAGCCGGTTCCAGCTGGTTCCAGCCGGTTTAAACCGGTTCAAACCGGTTCCAGCCGTTTCCAGCCGGTTTAAACCGGTTCAAACCGGTTCCAGCCGGTTCCAGCCGGTTCCAGCCGGTTTTAGCCTGTTCCAGCCGGTTTCAGGCGGTTCCAGCCGGTTCCAGCCGGTTCCAGCCGGTTTAAACCGGTTCCAGCCGGTTCCAGCCGGATCAAACGGGTTCCAGGCGGTTCCAGCCGGTTCCAGCCGGTTCCAGCCGGTTTAAACCGGTTCCATCCGGTTCCAGCCGTTTCAAACCGGTTCCAGCCGGTTCCAGCCGGTTCAAACCAGTTCCAGCCGGTTCCAGCCGGTTTAAACTGGTTCAAACCGGTTCCAGCCTGTTCCAGCCGGTTTAAACCGGTTCAAACCGGTCCAAACCGGTTCCAGCCGGTTGTAGCCGGTTGCAGCCGGTTCCAGCCGGATCAAACCGGTTCAAACCGGTTCAAACCGGTTCCAGCCGGTTCCAGCCGGATGCAGCCGGTTCCAGCCGGATCAAACCGGTTTAAACCGGTTCAAACCGGTTCCAGTCGGTTCCAGCCGGTTTAAACCGGTTCAAACCGGTTCCAGCCGGTTCAAACCGATTTAAACCGGTTCAAACCGGTTCCAGTCGGTTCCAGCCGGTTTAAACCGGTTCAAACCGGTTCCAGCCGGGTCAAGCCGGTTCCACCCGGTTCCAGCCGGTTCAAGCTAGGTCCAGCCGGTTCCAGCCGGTTTAAACCGGTTCAAACCGGTTCCAGCCGGTTCCAGCCGGTTCCAGCCGGTTTAAACCGCTTCAAACCGGTTCCAGCCGGTTACAGCCGGTTCCAGCCGGTTCCAGCCGGTTCAAGCCGGTTCCAGCCGGTTCCAGCCGCTTCCAGGTGTTCCAGCCGGTCCAGCCAACCAGCCAGCGATCCTCTCAGCCAGCCTCCCAGCCAGCCAGCCCGCCAGCCAGCCAGCCTCCCAGGCAGCCTCCCAGCCAGCCTCCCAGCCTCCCAGCCTCCCAGCCTCCCAGCCAGTGCCAGCCAGCGAGCCAGCCTGTTTCAGCCTGTTCCAGCCGGTTCCACACGGTTCCTGCCGATTCTAGCCGGTTCGAGCCGGTACCAGCCGGTTCCAGCCGGTTCCAGCCGGAAAAAAACGGTTCCAGCCGGTTCCAGCCGGTTCCACGCGGTTCCCGCCGTTTCAGGCGGTTCCAGCCGGTTCCAGCCGGTTTAAACCGGTTCAAACCGGTTCCAGCCGGTTCCAGCCGGTTTAAACCGGTTCAAACCGGTTCCAGCCGGTTCCAGCCGGTTCCAGCCGGTTCCAGCCGGTTTAAACCGGTTCAAACCGGTTCCAGCCGGTTCCAGCCGATTCAAGCCGGTTCCAGCCGGCTGAAACCGGTTCAAATCGGTTCCAGCCGCTTCCAGGTGGTCCAGCCGGTCCAGCCAACCAGCCAGCCATCCTCTCAGCCAGCCTCCCAGCCAGCCAGCCAGCCAGCCAGCCCGCCAGCCAGCCAGCCTCCCAGGCAGCCTCCCAGCCAGCCTCCCAGCCTCCCAGCCTCCCAGCCTCCCAGCCTCCCAGCCTCCCAGCCAGTGCCAGCCAGCGAGCCAGCCTGTTTCAGCCGGTTCCAGCCGGTTCCATCCGGTTCCAGCCGATTCTAGCAGTTTCGAGCCGGTACCAGCCGGTTCCAGCCGGTTCCAGCCGGTTCCAGCCGGTTCTAGCCTGTTCCAGCCGGTTTCAGGCGGTTACAGACGGTTCCAGCCGGTTCCAGCCGGTTTAAACCGGTTCCAGCCGGTTCCAGCCGGTTCAAACCGGTTCCAGCCGGTTCCAGCCGGTTTAAACCGTTTCAAACCGGTTCCAGCCGGTTCCAGCCGTTTTAAACCGGTTCAAACCGGTTTAAACCGGTTCCAGCCGGTTCTAGCCTGTTCCAGCCGGTTTCAGGCGGTTACAGCCGGTTCCAGCCGGTTCAAACCGGTTACAGCCGGTTCTAGCCGGTTGAAACCGGTTTAAACCGGTTCAAACCGGTTCCAGCCGGTTCCAGCCGGTTCCAACCGGTTTAAACCGGTTCAAACCGGTTCCAGCCGGTTCCAGCCGGTTCAAACCGGTTCCTGCCGGTTCCAGCCGGTTTAAACCGGTTCAAACCGGTTCGAGCCGGTTCCAGCCGGTTCCAGCCGGTTCAAACCGGTTTAAACCGGTTCAAACCGGTTCCAGCCGGTTACAGCCGGTTCAAACCGGTTCCAGCCGGTTCCAGCCGGTTTAAACAGGTTCAAACCGGTTCAAACCGGTTCCAGCCGGTTCCAGCCGGTTGCAGGCGGTTCCAGCCGGATCAAACCGGTTTAAACCGGTTCAAACCGGTTCCAGCCGGTTCCAGCCGGTTCCAGCCGGTTCCAACCGGTTCCAACCGGTTCCAGCCGCTTCCAGATAGTCCAGCCGGTCCAGCCAACAAGCCAGCCATCCTCTCAGCCAGCCTCCCAGCCAGCCAGCCAGCCAGCCAGCCCGCCAGCCAGCCAGCCTCCCAGGCAGCCTCCCAGCCAGCCTCCCAGCCTCCCAGCCTCCCAGGCTCCCAGCCTCCCAGCCAGCCTCCCAGCCAGCCTCCCAGCCTCCCAGCCAGCCTCCTAGACTCCTAGCCTCCCAGACTCCCAGACTCCCAGCCTTCCAGGCTCCAAGCCAGCCTGCCAGCCTCCCAGACAGCCAGCCTCCCAGCCAGCCAGCCCACCAGCCAGCCAGCCCCCAGCCAGTCTCCCAGCCTCCCAACCTTCCAGCCTCCCAGCCTCCCAACCAGCCTCCCAGCCTCCCAGCCTCCCAGCCGGCATGCCAGCCAGCCAGCCAGCCAGCCAGCCTCCCAGCCAGCCTCCCAGCCAGCCTCCCAGCCTCCCAGCCTCCCAGCGTCCCAGCCTCCCAGCCTCCGTGCCAGCCTCCCAGCCAGCCTCCCAGCCTCCCAGCCTCCCAGCCAGCCTCCATGCCAGCCTCCCAGCCACCCAGCCTCCCAGCCAGCCAGCAAGCCAGCCAGCCAGCCAGCCTCCCAGGCAGCATCACAGCCAGGCTCCCATCCTCCCAGCCTCCCAGCCAGCCAGCCAACCAGCCAGCGAGACAGCCAGCCTCACAGCCAGCCTCCCAGCCAGGCTCCCAGCCTCCAATCCGCCCAGCCTCCCAGCTCCCAGCCTCCCAGCCTCCCAGCCAGCCTCCCAGCCTCCAAGACTCCCAGCCTCCCAGCCTCCCAGCCAGCCTCCCATTCTCCCAGCCTCCCAGCCAGCCTCCCAGCCTCCCAGCCAGCCTCCCAGCCTCCCAGCCTCCCAGCCAGTGCCAGCCAGCGAGCCAGCCTGTTCCAGCCGGTTCCAGCCAGTTCCATCCGGTTCCAGCCGATTCTAGCCGGTTCCAGCCGGTTCAAGCTAGCTCCAACCGGTTCCAGCCGGTTCTAGCCTGTTCCAGCCTGTTTCAGGCGGTTCCAGCCGGTTCCAGCCGGTTCCAGCCGGTTCAAACCGGTTTAAACCGGTTCAAACAGGTTCCAGCAGGTGCCAGCCGGTTCAAACCAGTTTAAACCTGTTCAAACCCGTTCCAGCCGGTTCCAGCCGGTTTAAACCGGTTCCAGCCGGTTCCAGCCGGTTCAAACCGGTTCAAACCGGTTCCAGCCGGTTCCAGCCGGTTGCAGCCGGTTCCAGCCGGTTCCAGCCGCTTCAAACCGGTTTAAACCGGTTCATACCGGTCCCAGCCGGTTCCAGCCGGTTCCAGCCAGTTCCAGCTGGAAAAAAACGGTTCCAGCCGGTTCTAGCCTGTTCCAGCCGGTTTCAGGCGGTTACAGCCGGTTCCAGCCGGTTCAAACCGGTTCCAGCCTGTTCCAGCCGGTTGCAGCCGGTTCCAGCCGGATCAAACCGGTTTAAACCGGTTCAAACCGGTTCCAGCCGGTTCCAGCCGGTTCCAGCCGGTTCAAACCGATTTAAACCTGTTCAAACCGGTTCCAGCCGGGTCAAGCCGGTTCCATCCGGTTCCAGCCGGTTCAAGCTAGCTCCAGCCGGTTCCTGCCGGTTTAAACCGGTTCAAACCGGTTCCAGCCGGTTCCAGCCGATTCCAGCCGGTTTAAACCGCTTCAAACCGGTTCCAGTGGGTTCCAGCCGGTTCCAGCCGGTTCAAACGGGTTCCAGCCGGTTCCAGGCGGTTCCCGCCGGTTTCAGGCGGTTCCAGCCCGTTCCAGCCGGTTCAAACCGGTTTCAGCCGGTTCTAGCCTGTTCCAGCCGGTTTCAGGCGGTTACAGCCGGTTCCAGCCGGTTCCAACAGGTTCCAGCCGGTTCCAGCCGGGTCAAACCGGTTCCAGCCGGTTCCAGCCGGTTCAAGCTAGCTCCAGCCGGTTCCCGCCGGTTCTAGCCTGTTCCAGCCGGTTTCAGGCGGTTACAGCCGGTTCCAGCCGGTTGAAACCGGTTCCAGCCGGTTCCAGCCGGTTCAAACCGGTTTAATCCGGTTCAAACCGGTTCCAGCCGGTTCCAGCCGGTTTAAACCGGTTCAAACCGGTTCCAGCCGGTTCCAGCCGGTTTAAACCGGTTCAAACCGGTTCCAGCCGGTTCCAGCCGGTTCCAGCCGGCTTAAACCGGTTCAAACCGGTTCCAGCCGCTTCCAGGTGGTCCAGCCGGTCCAGCCAACCAGCCAGCCATCCTCTCAGCCAGCCTCCCAGCCAGCCAGCCAGTCAGCCAGCCCGCCAGCCAGCCAGCCTCCCAGCCAGCCTCCCAGCCAGCCTTACTGCCTCCCAGCCTCCCAGCCTCCCAGCCTCCCAGCCTCCCAGCCAGCCTCCCAGCCTCCAAGACTCCCAGCCTCCCAGCCTCCCAGCCAGCCTCCCATTCTCCCAGCCTCCCAGCCAGCCTCCCAGCCTCCCAGCCAGCCTCCCAGCCTCCCAGCCTCCCACCCAGTGCCAGCCAGCGAGCCAGCCTGTTCCAGCCGGTTCCAGCCGGTTCCATCCCGTTCCAGCCGATTCTAGCCGGTTCGAGCCGGTACCAGCCGGTTACAGCCGGTTCCAGCCAGTTCCAGCCGGAAAAAACCGTTTCCAGCCGGTTCCAGCCGCTTCAAACCGGTTTAAACCGGTTCAAACCGGTCCCAGCCGTTTCCAGCCGGTTCCAGCCAGTTCCAGCTGGAAAAAACCGGTTCCAGCCGGTTCTAGCCTGTTCCAGCCGGTTTCAGGCGGTTACAGCCGCTTCCAGCCGGTTCAAGCTAGCTACAGCCGGTTCCAGCCGGTTCTAACCTGTTCCAGCCCGTTTCAGGCGGTTCCAGCCGGTTCCAGCCGGTTCCAGCCGGTTCAAACCGGTTTAAACCGGTTCAAACCGGTTCCAGCCGGTTCCAGCCGGTTCAAACCGGTTCCAGCCGGTTCCAGCCGGTTTAAACCGGTTCAAACCGGTTCCAGCCGGTTCCAGCCGGTTTAAACCGGTTCAAAACGGTTCAAACCGGTTCCAGCCGGTTCCAGCCGGATCCAGCCGATTCTAGCCGGTTCGAGCCGGTACCAGCCGGTTCCAGCCGGTTCCAGCCGGTTCCAGCCGGTTTAAACCGGTTCAAACCGGTTCAAGCCGGTTTAAACCGGTTCAAACCGGTTCCAGCCGGGTCAAGCCGGTTCCAGCCGGTTCCAGCCGGTTCAAGCTAGCTCCAGCCGCTTCCAGCCGGTTCTAGCCTGTTCCAGCCTGTTTCAGGCGGTTCCAGCCGGTTCCAGCCGGTTCAAACCGGTTTAAACCGGTTCAAACAGGTTCCAGCCGGTGCCAGCCGGTTCAAACCGGTTTTAACCTGTTCAAACCGGTTCCAGCCGGTTCCAGCCGGTTTAAACCGGTTCCAGCCGGTTCCAACCGGTTCAAACCGGTTCCAGCCGGTTCCAGCCGGTTGCAGCCGTTTCCAGCCGGTTCCAGCCGCTTCAAACCGGTTTAAACCTGTTCAAACCGGTCCCAGCCGGTTCCAGCCGGTTCCAGCCAGTTCCAGCTGGAAAAAACCGGTTCCAGCCGGATCTAGCCTGTTCCAGCCGGTTTCAGGCGGTTATAGCCGGTTCCAGCCGGTTCAAACCGGTTCCAGCCTGTTCCAGCCGGTTGCAGCCGGTTCCAGCCGGATCAAACCTGTTTAAACCGGTTCAAACCGGTTCCAGCCGGTTCCAGCCGGTTCCAGCCGGTTCAAACCGATTTAAACCGGTTCAAACCGGTTCCAGCCGCTTCCAGGTGGTCCAGCCGGTCCAGCCAACCAGCCAGCCATCCTCTCAGCCAGCCTCCCAGCCAGCCAGCCAGTCAGCCAGCCCGCCAGCCAGCCAGCCTCCCAGCCAGCCTCCCAGCCAGCCTTACTGCCTCCCAGCCTCCCAGCCTCCCAGCCTCCCAGCCTCCCAGCCAGCCTCCCAGCCTCCAAGACTCCCAGCCTCCCAGCCTCCCAGCCAGCCTCCCATTCTCCCAGCCTCCCAGCCAGCCTCCCAGCCTCCCAGCCAGCCTCCCAGCCTCCCAGCCTCCCACCCAGTGCCAGCCAGCGAGCCAGCCTGTTCCAGCCGGTTCCAGCCGGTTCCATCCCGTTCCAGCCGATTCTAGCCGGTTCGAGCCGGTACCAGCCGGTTCCAGCCGGTTCCAGCCAGTTCCAGCCGGAAAAAACCGTTTCCAGCCGGTTCCAGCCGCTTCAAACCGGTTTAAACCGGTTCAAACCGGTCCCAGCCGTTTCCAGCCGGTTCCAGCCAGTTCCAGCTGGAAAAAACCGGTTCCAGCCGGTTCTAGCCTGTTCCAGCCGGTTTCAGGCGGTTACATCCGGTTCCAGCCGGTTCAAGCTAGCTACAGCCGGTTCCAGCCGGTTCTAGCCTGTTCCAGCCGGTTTCAGGCGGTTCCAGCCGGTTCCAGCCGGTTCCAGCCGGTTCAAACCGGTTACAGCCGGTTCCAGCCGGTTCAAACCGGTTCCAGCCGGTTCCAGCCGGTTTAAACCGGTTCAAACCGGTTCCAGCCGGTTCCAGCCGGTTCCAGCCGGTTTAAACCGGTTCAAACCGGTTCCAGCCGGTTCCAGCCGGTTCCAGCCGGTTCCAGCCGGTTTAAACCGGTTTAAACCGGTTCCAGCCGGTTCTAGCCTGTTCCAGCCGGTTTCAGGCGGTTACAGCCGGTTCCAGCCGGTTCAAACCGGTTCCAACCGGTTCTAGCCGGTTGAAACCGGTTTAAACCGGTTCAAACCGGTTCCAGCCGGTTCCAGCCGGTTCCAACCGGTTTAAACCGGTTCAAACCGGTTCCAGCCGGTTCCAGCCGGTTCAAACCGGTTCCAGCCGGTTCCAGCCGGTTTAAACCGGTTCAAACCGGTTCCAGCCGGTTCCAGCCGGTTCCAGCCGGTTCAAACCGGTTTAAACCGGTTCAAACCGCTTCCAGCCGGTTCCAGCCGGTTCAAACCGGTTCCAGCCGGTTCCAGCCGGTTTAAACCGGTTCAAACCGGTTCAAACCGGTTCCAGCCGGTTCCAGCCGGTTGCAGGCGGTTCCAGCCGGATCAAACCGGTTTAAACCGGTTCAAACCGGTTCCAGCCGGTTCCAGCCGGTTCCAGCCGGTTCCAAGCGGTTCCAACCGGTTCCAGCCGCTTCCAGATAGTCCAGCCGGTCCAGCCAACAAGCCAGCCATCCTCTCAGCCAGCCTCCCAGCCAGCCAGCCAGCCAGCCAGCCCGCCAGGCAGCCAGCCTCCCAGGCAGCCTCCCAGCCAGCCTCCCAGCCTCCCAGCCTCCCAGGCTCCCAGCCTCCCAGCCAGCCTCCCAGCCAGCCTCCCAGCCTCCCAGCCAGCCTCCTAGACTCCTAGCCTCCCAGACTCCCAGACTCCCAGCCTTCCAGCCTCCAAGCCAGCCTGCCAGCCTCCCAGACAGCCAGCCTACCAGCCAGCCAGCCCACCAGCCAGCCAGCCCCCAGCCAGTCTCCCAGCCTCCCAACCTTCCAGCCTCCCAGCCTCCCAACCAGCCTCCCAGGCTCCCAGCCTCCCAGCCGGCATGCCAGCCAGCCAGCCAGCCAGCCAGCCTCCCAGCCAGCCTCCCAGCCAGCCTCCCAGCCTCCCAGCCTCCCAGCGTCCCAGCCTCCCAGCCTCCGTGCCAGCCTCCCAGCCAGCCTCCCAGCCTCCCAGCCTCCCAGCCAGCCTCCATGCCAGCCTCCCAGCCACCCAGCCTCCCAGCCAGCCAGCAAGCCAGCCATCAAGCCAGCCTCCCAGGCAGCATCACAGCCAGCCTCCCAGCCTCCCAGCCTCCCAGCCTCCCAGCCAACCAGCCAGCGAGACAGCCAGCCTCACAGCCAGCCTCCCAGCCAGGCTCCCAGCCTCCAATCCGCCCAGCCTCCCAGCTCCCAGTCTCCCAGCCTCCCAGCCAGCCTCCCAGCCTCCAAGACTCCCAGCCTCCCAGCCTCCCAGCCAGCCTCCCATTCTCCCAGCCTCCCAGCCAGCCTCCCAGCCTCCCAGCCAGCCTCCCAGCCTCCCAGCCTCCCAGCCAGTGCCAGCCAGCGAGCCAGCCTGTTCCAGCCGGTTCCAGCCGGTTCCATCCGGTTCCAGCCGATTCTAGCCGGTTCGAGCCGGTACCAGCCGGTTCCAGCCGGTTCCAGCCGGTTCCAGCCGGTTTAAACCGGTTCAAACCGGTTCAAGCCGGTTTAAACCGGTTCAAACCGGTTCCAGCCGGGTCAAGCCGGTTCCAGCCGGTTCCAGCCGGTTCAAGCTAGCTCCAGCCGGTTCCAGCCGGTTCTAGCCTGTTCCAGCCTGTTTCAGGCGGTTCCAGCCGGTTCCAGTCGGTTCCAGCCGGTTCAAACCGGTTTAAACCGGTTCAAACAGGTTCCAGCCGGTGCCAGCCGGTTCAAACCGGTTTAAACCTGTTCAAACCGGTTCCAGCCGGTTTAAACCGGTTCCAGCCGGTTCCAGCCGGTTCAAACCGGTTCAAACCGGTTCCAGCCGGTTCCAGCAGGTTGCAGCCGGTTCCAGCCGGTTCCAGCCGCTTCAAAACGGTTTAAACCGGTTCAAACCGGTCCCAGCCGGTTCCAGCCGGTTCCAGCCAGTTCCAGGTGGAAAAAACCGGTTCCAGCCGGTTCTAGCCTGTTCCAGCCGGTTTCAGGCGGTTACAGCCGGTTCCAGCCGGATCAAACCGGTTTAAACCGGTTCAAACCGGTTCCAGCCGGTTCCAGCCGGTTCCAGCCGGTTCAAACCGATTTAAACCGGTTCAAACCGGTTCCAGGCGGGTCAAGCCGGTTCCACCCGGTTCCAGCCGGTTCAAGCTAGCTCCAGCCGGTTCCAGCCGATTTAAACCGGTTCAAACCGGTTCCAGCCGGTTCCAGCCGGTTCCAGCCGGTTTAAACCGCTTCAAACCGGTTCCAGCCGGTTCCAGCCCGTTCCAGCCGGTTCAAACGGGTTCCAGCCGGTTCCAGGCGGTTCCCGCCGGTTTCAGGCGGTTCCAGCCCGTTCCAGCCGGTTCAAACCGGTTTCAGCCGGTTCTAGCCTGTTCCAGCCGGTTTCAGGCGGTTACAGCCGGTTCCAGCCGGTTCAAACCGGTTCCAGCCGTTTCCAGCCGGGTCAAGCCGGTTCCAGCCGGTTCCAGCCGGTTCAAGCTAGCTCCAGCCGGTTCCAGCCGGTTCTAGCCTGTTCCAGCCGGTTTCAGGCGGTTACAGCCGGTTCCAGCCGGTTCAAACCGGTTCCAGCCTGTTCCAGCCGGTTGCAGCCGGTTCCAGCCGGATCAAACCGGTTTAAACCGGTTCAAACCGGTTCCAGCCGGTTCCAGCCGGTTCCAGCCGGTTCAAACCGATTTAAACCGGTTCAAACCGGTTCCAGGCGGGTCAAGCCGGTTCCACCCTGTTCCAGCCGGTTCAAGCTAGCTCCAGCCGGTTCCAGCCGGTTTAAACCGGTTCAAACCGGTTCCAGCCGGTTCCAGCCGGTTCCAGCCGGTTTAAACCGCTTCAAACCGGTTCCAGCCGGTTCCAGCCCGTTCCAGCCGGTTCAAACGGGTTCCAGCCGGTTCCAGGCGGTTCCCGCCGGTTTCAGGCGGTTCCAGCCCGTTCCAGCCGGTTCAAACCGGTTTCAGCCGGTTCTAGCCTGTTCCAGCCGGTTTCAGGCGGTTACAGCCGGTTCCAGCCGGTTCAAACCGGTTCCAGCCGTTTCCAGCCGGGTCAAGCCGGTTCCAGCCGGTTCCAGCCGGTTCAAGCTAGCTCCAGCCGGTTCCAGCCGGTTCTAGCCTGTTCCAGCCGGTTTCAGGCGGTTACAGCCGGTTCCAGCCGGTTCAAACCGGTTCCAGCCGGTTCCAGCCGGTTCAAACCGGTTTAATCCGGTTCAAACCGGTTCCAGCCGGTTCCAGCCGGTTAAAACCGGTTCAAACCGGTTCCAGCCGGTTCCAGCCGGTTCCAGCCGGTTTAAACCGGTTCAAACCGGTTCCATCCGGTTCCAGCCGGTTCCAGCCGGCTTAAACCGGTTCAAACCGGTTCCAGCCGCTTCCAGGTGGTCCAGCCGGTCCAGCCAACCGGCCAGCCATCCTCTCAGCCAGCCTCCCAGCCAGCCAGCCAGCCAGCCAGCCCGCCAGCCAGCCAGCCTCCCAGCCAGCCTCCCAGCCAGCCTCCCTGCCTCCCAGCCTCCCAGCCTCCCAGCCTCCCAGCCTCCCAGCCAGCCTCCCAGCCTCCAAGACTCCCAGCCTCCCAGCCTCCCAGCCAGCCTCCCATTCTCCCAGCCTCCCAGCCAGCCTCCCAGCCTCCAAGACTCCCACCCAGTGCCAGCCAGCGAGCCAGCCTGTTCCAGCCGGTTCCAGCCGGTTCCATCCCGTTCCAGCCGATTCTAGCCGGTTCGAGCCGGTACCAGCCGGTTCCAGCCGGTTCCAGTCAGTTCCAGCTGGAAAAAACCGGTTTCAGCCGGTACTAGCCTGTTCCAGCCGGTTTCAGGCGGTTACAGCCGGTTCCAGCCGGTTGAAACCGGTTCCAGCCGGTTTTAGCCGGTTCAAACCGGTTTAAACCGGTTCAAACCGGTTCCAGCCGGTTCCAGCCGCTTCAAACCGGTTTAAACCGGTTCAAACCGGTCCCAGCCGTTTCCAACCGGTTCCAGCCAGTTCCAGCTGGAAAAAACCGGTTCCAGCCGGTTATAGCCGGTTCCAACCGGTTCCAACCGGTTTAAACCGGTTCCAGCCGGTTCCAGCCAGTTCCAACCGGTTCCAACCGGTTCCAGTCGCTTCCAGATAGTCCAGCCGGTCCAGCCAACAAGCCAGCCATCCTCTCAGCCAGCCTCCCAGCCAGCCAGCCAGCCAGCCAGCCCGCCAGCCAGCCAGCCTCCCAGGCAGCCTCCCAGCCAGCCTCCCAGCCTCCCAGCCTCACAGCCTCCCAGCCTCCCAGGCTCCCAGCCTCCCAGCCAGCCTCCCAGCCAGCCTCCCAGCCTCCCAGCCAGCCTCCTAGACTCCTAGCCTCCCAGACTCCCAGACTCCCAGCCTTCCAGCCTCCCAGCCAGCCTCCCAGCCTCCCAGACAGCCAGCCTCACAGCCAGCCAGCCCACCAGCCCGCCAGCCAGCCAGCCTCCCAGCCAGCCTCCCAGCCAGCCTTACTGCCTCCCAGCCTCCCAGCCTCCCAGCCTCCCAGCCTCCCAGCCTCCCAGCCAGCCTCCCAGCCTCCAAGACTCCCAGCCTCCCAGCCTCCCAGCCAGCCTCCCATTCTCCCAGCCTCCCAGCCAGCCTCCCAGCCTCCCAGCCAGCCTCCCAGCCTCCCAGCCTCCCACCCAGTGCCAGCCAGCGAGCCAGCCTGTTCCAGCCGGTTCCAGCCGGTTCCATCCCGTTCCAGCCGATTCTAGCCGGTTCGAGCCGGTACCAGCCGGTTCCAGCCGGTTCCAGCCAGTTCCAGCCGGAAAAAACCGGTTTTAGGCGGTTCCAGCCGGTTCCAGCCGGTTCCAGCCGGTTCAAACCGGTTTAAACCGGTTCAAACCGGTTCCAGCCGGTTCCAGCCGGTTCAAACCGGTTCCAGCCGGTTCCAGCCGGTTTAAACCGGTTCAAACCGGTTCCAGCCGGTTCCAGCCGGTTTAAACCGGTTCAAACCGGTTCAAACCGGTTCCAGCCGGTTCCAGCCGGTTGCAGGCGGTTCCAGCCGGATCAAACCGGTTTAAACCGGTTCAAACCGGTTCCAGCCGGTTCCAGCCGGTTCCAGCCGGTTCAAACCGGTTTAAACCGGTTCAAACCGGTTCCAGCCGGTTCCAGCCGGTTCAAACCGGTTCCAGCCGGTTCCAGCCGGTTTAAACCGGTTCAAACCGGTTCAAACCGGTTCCAGCCGGTTCCAGCCGGTTGCAGGCGGTTCCAGCCGGATCAAACCGGTTTAAACCGGTTCAAACCGTTTCCAGCCGGTTCCAGCCGGTTCCAGCCGGTTCCAAGCGGTTCCAATCGGTTCCAGCCGCTTCCAGATAGTCCAGCCGGTCCAGCCAACAAGCCAGCCATCCTCTCAGCCAGCCTCCCAGCCAGCCAGCCAGCCAGCCAGCCCGCCAGCCAGCCAGCCTCCCAGGCAGCCTCCCAGCCAGCCTCCCAGCCTCCCAGCCTCCCAGGCTCCCAGCCTCCCAGCCAGCCTCCCAGCCAGCCTCCCAGCCTCCCAGCCAGCCTCCTAGACTCCTAGCCTCCCAGACTCCCAGACTCCCAGCCTTCCAGCCTCCAAGCCAGCCTGCCAGCCTCCCAGACAGCCAGCCTACCAGCCAGCCAGCCCACCAGCCAGCCAGCCCCCAGCCAGTCTCCAAGCCTCCCAACCTTCCAGCCTCCCAGCCTCCCAACCAGCCTCCCAGGCTCCCAGCCTCCCAGCCGGCATGCCAGCCAGCCAGCCAGCCAGCCAGCCTCCCAGCCAGCCTCCCAGCCAGCCTCCCAGGCTCCCAGCCTCCCAGCGTCCCAGCCTCCCAGCCTCCGTGCCAGCCTCCCAGCCAGCCTCCCAGCCTCCCAGCCTCCCAGCCAGCCTCCATGCCAGCCTCCCAGCCACCCAGCCTCCCAGCCAGCCAGCAAGCCAGCCATCAAGCCAGCCTCCCAGGCAGCATCACAGCCAGCCTCCCAGCCTCCCAGCCTCCCAGCCTCCCAGCCAACCAGCCAGCGAGACAGCCAGCCTCACAGCCAGCCTCCCAGCCAGGCTCCCAGCCTCCAATCCGCCCAGCCTCCCAGCTCCCAGCCTCCCAGCCTCCCATCCAGCCTCCCAGCCTCCAAGACTCCCAGCCTCCCAGCCTCCCAGCCAGCCTCCCATTCTCCCAGCCTCCCAGCCAGCCTCCCAGCCTCCCAGCCAGCCTCCCAGCCTCCCAGCCTCCCAGCCAATGCCAGCCAGCGAGCCAGCCTGTTCCAGCCGGTTCCAGCCGGTTCCATCCGGTTCAAGCCGATTCTAGCTGGTTCGAGCCGGTACCAGCCGGTTCCAGCCGGTTCCAGCCGGTTCCAGCCGGTTTAAACCGGTTCAAACCGGTTCAAGCCGGTTTAAACCGGTTCAAACCGGTTCCAGCCGGGTCAAGCCGGTTCCAGCCGGTTCAAGCTAGCTCCAGCCGGTTCCAGCCGGTTCTAGCCTGTTCCAGCCTGTTTCAGGCGGTTCCAGCCGGTTCCAGCCGGTTCCAGCCGGTTCAAACCGGTTTAAACCGGTTCAAACAGGTTCCAGCCGGTGCCAGCCGGTTCAAACCGGTTTAAACCTGTTCAAACCGGTTCCAGCCGGTTTAAACCGGTTCCAGCCGGTTCCAGCCGGTTCAAACCGGTTCAAACCGGTTCCAGCCGGTTCCAGCCGGTTGCAGCCGGTTCCAGCCGGTTCCAGCCAGTTCCAGGTGGAAAAAACCGGTTCCAGCCGGTTCTAGCCTGTTCCAGCCGGTTTCAGGCGGTTACAGCCGGTTCCAGCCGGTTCAAACCGGTTCCAGCCTGTTCCAGCCGGTTGCAGCCGGTTCCAGCCGGATCAAACCGGTTTAAACCGGTTCAAACCGGTTCCAGCCGGTTCCAGCCGGTTCCAGCCGGTTCAAACCGATTTAAACCGGTTCAAACCGGTTCCAGGCGGGTCAAGCCGGTTCCACCCGGTTCCAGCCGGTTCAAGCTAGCTCCAGCCGGTTCCAGCCGGTTTAAACCGGTTCAAACCGGTTCCAGCCGGTTCCAGCCGGTTCCAGCCGGTTTAAACCGCTTCAAACCGGTTCCAGCCGGTTCCAGCCCGTTCCAGCCGGTTCAAACGGGTTCCAGCCGGTTCCAGGCGGTTCCCGCCGGTTTCAGGCGGTTCCAGCCCGTTCCAGCCGGTTCAAACCGGTTTCAGCCGGTTCTAGCCTGTTCCAGCCGGTTTCAGGCGGTTACAGCCGGTTCCAGCCGGTTCAAACCGGTTCCAGCCGTTTCCAGCCGGGTCAAGCCGGTTCCAGCCGGTTCCAGCCGGTTCAAGCTAGCTCCAGCCGGTTCCAGCCGGTTCTAGCCTGTTCCAGCCGGTTTCAGGCGGTTAGAGCCGGTTCCAGCCGGTTCAAACCGGTTCCAGCCGGTTCCAGCCGGTTCAAACCGGTTTAATCCGGTTCAAACCGGTTCCAGCCGGTTCCAGCCGGTTAAAACCGGTTCAAACCGGTTCCAGCCGGTTCCAGCCGGTTCCAGCCGGTTTAAACCGGTTCAAACCGGTTCCATCCGGTTCCAGCCGGTTCCAGCCGGCTTAAACCGGTTCAAACCGGTTACAGCCGCTTCCAGGTGGTCCAGCCGGTCCAGCCAACCAGCCAGCCATCCTCTCAGCCAGCCTCCCAGCCAGCCAGCCAGCCAGCCAGCCCGCCAGCCAGCCAGCCTCCCAGCCAGCCTCCCAGCCAGCCTCCCTGCCTCCCAGCCTCCCAGCCTCCCAGCCTCCCAGCCTCCCAGCCAGCCTCCCAGCCTCCAAGACTCCCAGCCTCCCAGCCTCCCAGCCAGCCTCCCATTTTCCCAGCCTCCCAGCCAGCCTCCCAGCCTCCAAGACTCCCACCCAGTGCCAGCCAGCGAGCCAGCCTGTTCCAGCCGGTTCCAGCCGGTTCCATCCCGTTCCAGCCGATTCTATCCGGTTCGAGCCGGTACCAGCCGGTTCCAGCCGGTTCCAGCCAGTTCCAGCTGGAAAAAACCGGTTTCAGCCGGTACTAGCCTGTTCCAGCCGGTTTCAGGCGGTTACAGCCGGTTCCAGCCGGTTGAAACCGGTTCCAGCCGGTTTTAGCCGGTTCAAACCGGTTTAAACCGGTTCAAACCGGTTCCAGCCGGTTCCAGCCGCTTCAAACCGGTTTAAACCGGTTCAAACCGGTCCCAGCCGTTTCCAGCCGGTTCCAGCCAGTTCCAGCTGGAAAAAACCGGTTCCAGCCGGTTATAGCCGGTTCCAACCGGTTCCAACCGGTTTAAACCGGTTCCAGCCGGTTCCAGCCAGTTCCAACCGGTTCCAACCGGTTCCAGCCGCTTCCAGATAGTCCAGCCGGTCCAGGCAACAAGCCAGCCATCCTCTCAGCCAGCCTCCCAGCCAGCCAGCCAGCCAGCCAGCCCGCCAGCCAGCCAGCCTCCCAGGCAGCCTCCCAGCCAGCCTCCCAGCCTCCCAGCCTCCCAGCCTCCCAGCCTCCCAGGCTCCCAGCCTCCCAGCCAGCCTCCCAGCCAGCCTCCCAGCCTCCCAGCCAGCCTCCTAGACTCCTAGCCTCCCAGACTCCCAGACTCCCAGCCTTCCAGCCTCCCAGCCAGCCTCCCAGCCTCCCAGACAGCCAGCCTCACAGCCAGCCAGCCCACCAGCCCGCCAGCCAGCCAGCCTCCCAGCCAGCCTCCCAGCCAGCCTTACTGCCTCCCAGCCTCCCAGCCTCCCAGCCTCCCAGCCTCCCAGCCAGCCTCCCAGCCTCCAAGACTCCCAGCCTCCCAGCCTCCCAGCCAGCCTCCCATTCTCCCAGCCTCCCAGCCAGCCTCCCAGCCTCCCAGCCAGCCTCCCAGCCTCCCAGCCTCCCACCCAGTGCCAGCCAGCGAGCCAGCCTGTTCCAGCCGGTTCCAGCCGGTTCCATCCCGTTCCAGCCGATTCTAGCCGGTTCGAGCCGGTACCAGCCGGTTCCAGCCGGTTCCAGCCAGTTCCAGCCGGAAAAAACCGGTTTTAGGCGGTTCCAGCCGGTTCCAGCCGGTTCCAGCCGGTTCAAACCGGTTTAAACCGGTTCAAACCGGTTCCAGCCGGTTCCAGCCGGTTCAAACCGGTTCCAGCCGGTTCCAGCCGGTTTAAACCGGTTCAAACCGGTTCCAGCCGGTTCCAGCCGGTTTAAACCGGTTCAAACCGGTTCAAACCGGTTCCAGCCGGTTCCAGCCGGTTGCAGGCGGTTCCAGCCGGATCAAACCGGTTTAAACCGGTTCAAACCGGTTCCAGCCGGTTCCAGCCGGTTCAAACCGGTTTAAACCGGTTCAAACCGGTTCCAGCCGGTTCCAGCCGGTTCAAACCGGTTCCAGCCGGTTCCAGCCGGTTTAAACCGGTTCCAGCCGGTTCCAGCCGGTTCCAGCCGGTTCCAGCCGGTTCCAGCCGGTTCAAACCGGTTCCAGCCGGTTCCAGCCGGTTCCAGCCGGTTTAAACCGGTTTAAACCGGTTCCAGCCGGTTCTAGCCTGTTCCAGCCGGTTTCAGGCGGTTACAGCCGGTTCCAGCCGGTTCAAACCGGTTCCAGCCGGTTCTAGCCGGTTGAAACCGGTTTAAACCGGTTCAAACCGGTTCCAGCCGGTTCCAGCCGGTTCCAACCGGTTTAAACCGGTTCAAACCGGTTCCAGCCGGTTCCAGCCGGTTCCAGCCGGTTTAAACCGGTTCAAACCGGTTCCAGCCGGTTCCAGCCGGTTCCAGCCGGTTCAAACCGGTTTAAACCGGTTCAAACCGGTTCCAGCCGGTTCCAGCCGGTTCAAACCGGTTCCAGCCGGTTCCAGCCGGTTTAAACCGGTTCAAACCGGTTCAAACCGGTTCCAGCCGGTTCCAGCCGGTTGCAGGCGGTTCCAGCCGGATCAAACCGGTTTAAACCGGTTCAAACCGGTTCTAGCCGGTTCCAGCCGGTTCCAGCCGGTTCCAACCGGTTCCAACCGGTTCCAGCCGCTTCTAGATAGTCCAGCCGGTCCAGCCAACAAGCCAGCCATCCTCTCAGCCAGCCTCCCAGCCAGCCAGCCAGCCAGCCAGCCCGCCAGCCAGCCAGCCTCCCAGGCAGCCTCCCAGCCTCCCAGCCAGCCTCCTAGACTCCTAGCCTCCCAGACTCCCAGACTCCCAGCCTTCCAGCCAGCCTCCCAGCCAGCCTCCCAGCCTCCCAGGCTCCCAGCCTCCCAGCCAGCCTCCCAGCCAGCCTCCCAGCCTCCCAGCCAGCCTCCTAGACTCCTAGCCTCCCAGACTCCCAGACTCCCAGCCTTCCAGCCTCCAAGCCAGCCTGCCAGCCTCCCAGACAGCCAGCCTCCCAGCCAGCCAGCCCACCAGCCAGCCAGCCCCCAGCCAGTCTCCCAGCCTCCCAACCTTCCAGCCTCCCAGCCTCCCAACCAGCCTCCCAGCCTCCCAGCCTCCCAGCCGGCATGCCAGCCAGCCAGCCAGCCAGCCATCCTCCCAGCCAGCCTCCCAGCCAGCCTCCCAGCCTCCCAGTCTCCCAGCGTCCCAGCCTCCCAGCCTCCGTGCCAGCCTCCCAGCCAGCCTCCCAGCCTCCCAGCCTCCCAGCCAGCCTCCATGCCAGCCTCCCAGCCACCCAGCCTCCCAGCCAGCCAGCAAGCCAGCCAGCCAGCCAGCCTCCCAGGCAGCATCACAGCCAGGCTCCCATCCTCCCAGCCTCCCAGCCAGCCAGCCAACCAGCCAGCGAGACAGCCAGCCTCACAGCCAGCCTCCCAGCCAGGCTCCCAGCCTCCAATCCGCCCAGCCTCCCAGCTCCCAGCCTCCCAGCCTCCCAGCCAGCCTCCCAGCCTCCAAGACTCCCAGCCTCCCAGCCTCCCAGCCAGCCTCCCATTCTCCCAGCCTTCCAGCCAGCCTCCCAGCCTCCCAGCCAGCCTCCCAGCCTCCCAGCCTCCCACCCAGTGCCAGCCAGCGAGCCAGCCTGTTCCAGCCGGTTCCAGCCGGTTCCATCCCGTTCCAGCCTATTCTAGCCGGTTCGAGCCGGTACCAGCCGGTTCCAGCCGGTTCCAGCCAGTTCCAGCCGGAAAAAACCGTTTCCAGCCGGTTCCAGCCGCTTCAAACCGGTTTAAACCGGTTCAAACCGGTCCCAGCCGTTTCCAGCCGGTTCCAGCCAGTTCCAGCTGGAAAAAACCGGTTCCAGCCGGTTCTAGCCTGTTCCAGCCGGTTTCAGGCGGTTACAGCCGGTTCCAGCCGGTTCAAGCTAGCTACAGCCGGTTCCAGCCGGTTCTAGCCTGTTTCAGCCGGTTTCAGGCGGTTCCAGCCGGTTCCAGCCGGTTCAAACCGGTTCCAGCCGGTTCCAGCCGGTTCAAACCGGTTCCAGCCGGTTCCAGCCGGTTTAAACCGGTTCAAACCGGTTCCAGCCGGTTCCAGCCGGTTTAAACCGGTTCAAACCGGTTCAAACCGGTTCCAGCCGGTTCAAGCCGGTTGCAGGCGGTTCCAGCCGGATCAAACCGGTTCCAGCCGGTTCCAGCCGGTTCAAACCGGTTTAAACCGGTTCAAACCGGTTCCAGCCGGTTCCAGCCGGTTTAAACCGGTTCCAGCCGGTTCCAGCCGGTTTAAACCGGTTTAAACCGGTTCCAGCCGGTTCTAGCCTGTTCCAGCCGGTTTCAGGCGGTTACAGCCGGTTCCAGCCGGTTCAAACCGGTTCCAGCCTTTCTAGCCGGTTGAAACCGGTTTAAACCGGTTCAAACCGGTTCCAGCCGGTTCCAGCCGGTTCCAACCGGTTTAAACCGGTTCAAACCGGTTCCAGCCGGTTCCAGCCGGTTCAAACCGGTTCCAGCCGGTTCCAGCCGGTTTAAACCGGTTCAAACCGGTTCCAGCCGGTTCCAGCCGGTTCAAACCGGTTTAAACCGGTTCAAACCGGTTCCAGCCGGTTCCAGCCGGTTCAAACCGGTTCCAGCCGGTTCCAGCCGGTTTAAACCGGTTCAAACCGGTTCAAACCGGTTCCATCCGGTTCCAGCCGGTTGCAGGCGGTTCCAGGCGGATCAAACCGGTTTAAACCGGTTCAAACCGGTTCCAGCCGGTTCCAGCCGGTTCCAGCCGGTTCCAAGCGGTTCCAACCGGTTCCAGCCGCTTCCAGATAGTCCAGCCGGTCCAGCCAACAAGCCAGCCATCCTCTCACCCAGCCTCCCAGCCAGCCAGCCAGCCAGCCAGCCCGCCAGCCAGCCAGCCTCCCAGGCAGCCTCCCAGCCAGCCTCCCAGCCTCCCAGCCTCCCAGGCTCCCAGCCTCCCAGCCAGCCTCCCAGCCAGCCTCCCAGCTTCCCAGCCAGCCTCCTAGACTCCTAGCCTCCCAGACTCCCAGACTCCCAGCCTTCCAGCCTCCAAGCCAGCCTGCCAGCCTCCCAGA